>NC_083714.1:1857068-2166580 GCF_033118175.1 Dama dama | reverse complement strand
CCTTTTCATGCTGTTCATATATTTCACACCTTTTCCTGCTCTTCATATTTTTCACACCGTTTCATGCTCTTCATATTTTTCACACCTTTTCATGCTCTTCATGTTTTTCACACGTTTTCATGCTTTTCATATTTTTCACACAGTTTCATGCTTTTCATATTTTTCACACAGTTTCATGCTCTTCATATTTTTCACACCTTTTCATGCTCTTCATATTTTTCACTCCGTTCTATGCTCCTCATATTTTCACATCGTTTCATGCTCCTCATATTTTTACACCGTTTCATGCTCTTCATCTTTTTCACACCATATCATGCTCTTCGTATTTTTCACACCTTTTCATGCTCTTTATATATTTTACAACTTTTCATGCACTTCGTATGTTTCACACCTTATCATGCTTCTCATATTTTTCACACCTTTTCATGCTCTTCATATTTTTCACACCGTTTCATGCTCTTCATGTTTCCATACTGTTTCATGCTCCTCATATTTTTCAGATATTTTCATGCTCCTCGTATTTTCCAGACGTTTTCATGCTCCTCGTACTTTTCACAACTTTTCATGCTCCTTGTACTTTTCAGACCTTTTCATGCTCCTCATATTTCTCACACCTTTCATGCTCTTCATATTTTTCACACCGTTTCATGCTCTTTATATTTTCACACCGTTTCATGCTCCTCATATTTTTGATACCGTTTCATACTCCTCTTATTTTTCAGACCTTTTCATGCTCCTCGTATTTTTCAGACCTTTTCATGCTCCCCATATTTTTCATACCTTTCATGGTCCTCGTATTTTACAGAATGATTCATGCTCCCCGTATTTTTCATACCTTTCATGGTCCTCGTATTTTTCAGACCTTTTCATGCTCCTCGTATTTTTCACACCTTTTCATACTCCTCGTATTTTTCACACCTTTTCATGCTCCTCATATTTCACAACTTTTCATGCTCTTCATATTTTTTACATATTTTCATGCTCCTCATTTTTCTCATAGCATTTCATGCTCCTCATATTTTTCACATCTTTTCATGGTCCTCATGTTTTTGACACGTTTTAAACGTCTTCATATTTTCACACCGTTTCATGCTCCTCACGTTTTTTAGACCTTTTCATGCTCCTCATATTTTTCAGACCTTTATATGCTCCTCGTATTTTTCACACCTTTTCATGCTTCTAGTATTTTACAGAGCTTTTCATGATCCTTGTATTTTTCACACCTTTTCATGCTCCTTGTATTTTTCACACCTTTTCATGCTACTCGTATTTTTCAGACCTTTTCATGCTCCCCATATTTTCAGACCTTTTCATGCTCCTACTATTTTTCACACCTTTTTATGCTACTCGTATTTTTCACACCTTTTCATGCTCCTCGTATTTTTCAGACATTTTCATGCTCCTCGTATTTTTCAGACCTTTTCATGCTCCTCGTATTTATCACACCTTTTCATGCTCCTTGTATTTTTCAGACCTTTTCATGCTCCTACTATTTTTCACACCTTTTCATGCTCCTCACATTTTCACACATTTTCATGCTCTTCGTATTTTTCACACATTTTCATGCTCTTTGTATTTTTCAGACATTTTCATGCTCTTGGTAATTTTTCACACCTTTTCATGCTGTTCATATATTTCACACCTTTTCATGCTCTTCGTATTTTTCACACCTTTTCCTGCTCTTCATATTTTTCACACCGTTTCATGCTCTTCATATTTTTCACACCTTTTCATGCTCTTCATGTTTTTCACACGTTTTCATGCTTTTCATATTTTTCACACAGTTTCATGCTTTTCATATTTTTCACACAGTTTCATGCTCTTCATATTTTTCACACCTTTTCATGCTCTTCATATTTTTCACTCCGTTCTATGCTCCTCATATTTTCACATCGTTTCATGCTCCTCATATTTTTACACCGTTTCATGCTCTTCATCTTTTTCACACCATATCATGCTCTTCGTATTTTTCACACCTTTTCATGCTCTTTATATATTTTACAACTTTTCATGCACTTCGTATGTTTCACACCTTATCATGCTTCTCATATTATATCCACCTTTTCATGCTCATCATATTTTTCACATCTTTTATTGCTCTTCATATTTTTCAGACCTTTTCATGCTCCTCATATTTTTCACACCGTTTCATGCTCCTCATATTTTCACACCGTTTCATGTCTTCATATTTTTCACACCATTTCATGCTTTTCATATTTTTCACACCTTTTCATGCTCTTTGTATATTTCACACCTTTTCATGCACTTCGTATGTTTCACACCTTATCATGCTCCTCATATTATTCACACCTGTTCATGCTCCTCGTGTTTTTCAGAACTTTTCATGCTCCTCATATTTTTCAGACCTTTTCATGCTCCTCATATTTTTCACACCTTTTCATGCTCCTTGTATTTTTCACACCTTTTCATGCTCCTTGTATTTTTCAGACCTTTTCATGCTCTTCATATTTTTCAAAACATTTCATGCTTTCGCATTTTTCACACCGTTTCATGCTCTGCATATTTTTCACACCTTTTCATGCAATTCGTATTTTTCAAACCTTTTCATGCTCTTTGTATTTTTCACAACTTTTCATTCTTTTCATAATTTTGCACACCTTTTCATGGTCTTCATATATTTCACACCAGTCATGCTCTTCGTATTTTTCACACTTTTTCAAGCTCTTCATACTTTTCAAACCGTTTCATGCTCTTCATATTTTTCACATCTTTTCATGCTCTTCATATTTTTCACACCGTTTCATGCTCTTCATATTTTTCACACCTTTTCATGGTCTTCATTTTTACACCGTCTCATGCTCCTCATATTTTCACACGTTTCATGCTCTTCATATTTTTACACCGTTTCATGCTCCTCCTATTTTTCACACATTTTCATGTTCTTTGTATTTTTCAGACATTTTCAAGCTCTTGGTAATTTTTCACACCTTTTCATGCTTTTTGTAATTTTTCACACCTGTAAATGCTCTTCGTATATTTCACACCTTTTCATGTTCCTCATATTTCTCACACAGTTTCATGCTCTTCATATTATTCACACCTTTTCATGCTCTTCATATTTTTCACACTTTTTCATGCTTTTCATATTTTTCACACAGTTTCATGCTCTTCATAATTTTCACACCTTTTCATGCTCTTCATATTTTTCACTCCGTTCTATGCTCCTCATATTTTCAGACCATTTTATGATCCTCATATTTTCACCCCGTTTCATGCTCTTCATATTTTTCAAACCATTTCATGCTCTTCGTATTTTTCACACCTTTTCATGATCTTTGTATATTTCACACCTTTTCATGCTCTTCGTTTTTTTCACACTGTTTCATGTTCTTCATATTTTTCACACAGTTTCATGCTCTTCATATTTTCACACCTTTTCATGGTCTTCATTTTTACACCATTTCATGCTCCTCATATTTTTCACACGTTTCATGCTCTTCATATTTTTACACCGTTTCATGCTCCTCCTATTTTTCACACCTTTTCATGCTCTTCATATTTTTCACACGTTTTCATGCTTTTCATATTTTTCACACAGTTTCATGCTCTTCATAATTTTCACACCTTTTCATGCTCTTCATATTTTTCACTCCGTTCTATGCTCCTCATATTTTCAGACCATTTTATGATCCTCATATTTTCACCCCGTTTCATGCTCTTCATATTTTTCAAACCATTTCATGCTCTTCGTATTTTTCACACCTTTTCATGATCTTTGTATATTTCACACCTTTTCATGCTCTTCGTTTTTTTTCACACCGTTTCATGTTCTTCATATTTTTCACACAGTTTCATGCTCTTCATATTTTCACACCTTTTCATGCTCTTCATATTTTTCACACTTTTTCATGCTTTTCATATTTTTCATACAGTTTCATGCTCTTCATAATTTTCACACCTTTTCTTGCTCTTCATATTTTTCACTCCGTTCTATGCTCCTCATATTTTCAGACCTTTTCATGCTCCTCATATTTTCACACCTTTTCATGCTCTTTGTATTTTTCACACATTTTCATGCTCTTTGTATTTTTCAGACATTTTCATGCTCTTGGTAATTTTTCACACCTTTTCATGCTTTTCGTTATTTTTCACACCTTTTCATGCTCTTCATATATTTCACACCTTTTCTTGCTCTTCGTATTTTTCACACCGTTTCATGCTCTTCAGATTTTTCACACCTTTTCATGCTCTTCATATTTTTCACACGTTTTCATGCTTTTCATATTTTTCCCACCGTTTCATGCTCTTCATATTTTTCACACAGTTTCATGCTCTTCATATTTTTCACACCTTTTCATGCTCTTCATATTTTTCACACGTTTTCATGCTTTTCATATTTTTCACACAGTTTCATGCTTTTCATATTTTTCACACCTTTTCATGCTCTTCGTATTTTTCCCACCTTTTCATGCTCTTCATATTTTTCAAACCTTTTCATGCTTTTTGAATTTTTCATACATTTTCATGGTCTTCGTGTTTTTCACACATTTTCATGCTCTTCGTATTTTTTACACTTTTTCATGGTCCTCATATTTTTCAAACCTTTTCATGCTCATCATAGTTTTCACAGCTTTTCATGGTCCTCGTATATTTCAGACCTTTTCGTGCTCCTCGGATTTTTCACACCTTTTCATCCTCTTCGAATTTTTCACACATTTTCATGCACTTCGTTTTATCCACAACTTTTCATGCTGCTAGTGTTTTTCACACCATTTCATGCTCTTCATATTTTTCAGACCGTTTCTTGCTCCTCATATTTATCACACCTTTCTATGCTCTTCATAATTTTCACACCGTTTCATGCTCTTCATTTTTTCACACCTTTTCAGGCTCCTCATATTTTTGAGACCTTTTCATGCTCTTCGTATTTTTCACACTTTTTAATGCTCCTCCTGTTTTCCAGACCTTTTCATGCTCCTCGTATTTTTCAGACCTTTTCATGCTCCTCGTATTTTTGACACCTTTTCATGGTCCTCATATTTTTCAGACCTTTTCATGCTCCTCATATTTTTCACACCTGTTCATTCTCCTAGAATTTTTCAGATCTTTTCATGCTCCTAGTATTTTTCAGACCTTTTCATGGTCCTCGTATATTTCAGACTCTTCGTACTCCTCGGATTTTTCACACCTTTTCATGCTCCTTGTATTTTTCCACACATTTTCATGCTCTTTGTGTTTTCCACACCTATTCATGCTCCTCGTGTTTTTCACACCTTTTCATGCTCCTCATATTTTTCAAACCTTTCCATGCTCCTCATGTTTTCCAGACCTTTTCATGCTCCTCGGATTTTTCACACCTTTTCATGCTCCTCGTTTTTTTCACACATGTTCATGCTCTTCGTGTTTTTCACACCTATTCATGCTCCTCGTGTTTTTCACACCTTTTCATGCTCCTCGTATTTTTCACACCTTTTCATGCTCTTCGTATTTTTCAACCCTTTTCATGTTCTTTGAATTTTTCATACAATTTCATGCTCTTCGTGTTTTTCACACATTTTCTTGCTCTTCGTGTTTTTCACACAGTTTCATGCTCTTCGTGTTTTTTACACTCTTTCATGGTCCTCATATTTTTCAAACCTTTTCGTGCTCTTAGTATTTTTCACACCTTTTCATGGTCCTCGTATATTTCAGACCTTTTTGTGCTCCTCGCATTTTTCACACCTTTTCATGCTCTTCGAATTTTTCACACATTCATGCACTTCGTTTTATCCACAACTTTTCATGCTGCTCGTGTTTTTCACACCATTTCATGCTCTTCCTATTTTTCAGACCGTTTCATGCTCCTCCTATTTATCACACCTTTCCATGCTCTTCATAATTTTCACACCGTTTCATGCTCTTCATATTTTCACACCGTTTCATGCTCTTCATATTTTTCAGACCTTTTCATGCTCCTCGTATTTTGCCCACCGTTTCACGTTCTTCGTGTTTTCACACCATTTCAAGCCCTTTGTATTTTTCACACCTTTTCGTGCTCTTCATACTGTTCACACCTTTTCATGCTCCAAGTAATTTTTAGACCTTTTCATGCTCCTCGTGTTTTTCAGAACTTTTCATGCTCCTCGTATTTTTCAGACCTTTTCATGCTCCTCGTATTTTTCAGACCTTTTCATGCTCCTCGTATTTTTCAGACCTTTTCATGCTCCTCGTATTTTTCACACATTTTCATGCTCTTCGTGTTTTTCACACCTATTCATGCTCCTTGTGTTTTTAACATCTTTTCATGCTCCTCGTGTTTTGCAGAGCTTTTCATGCTCCTCGTATTTTTCAGACCTTTTCATGTTCCTCGTATTTTTGACACCTTTTCATGCTCCTCATATTTTTCAGAACTTTTCATGCTCCTGGTATTTTTCAGACCTTTTCACGCTCCTTGTATTTTTCAGACCTTTTCGGGCTCCTCCTATTTTCAGGCCTTTTCATGCTCCTCGTATGTTTCACACCTTTTCATGCTCCTCATATATTTCACAACTTTTTATGCTCTTCATATTTTTTACATATTTCATGCTCCTCATATTTTTCATACCATTTCATGCTACTCATATTTTTCACATCTTTTCATGCTCCTCATATTTTTGACATCTTTTAAAGGTCATCATATTTTTCTACCGTTTCATGCTCTTGATATTTTCACACGGTTTCATGCTCCTCGTATTTTTCAGACCTTTTCATGCTCCTACTAGTTTTCCCACCTTTTCATGCTCCTCATATTTTTCGCATATTTTCTTTCTCATCGTATTTTTCACACCTTTTCATGCTCCTCGTATTTGTGACACCTTTAATGCTCCTCGTATTTTTCACACCTTTATATGCTCTTCGTATTTTCAATCCTTTTCATGCTCTTCGAATTTTTCACACATTTTCATGCACTTCATGTTTTCCACATTTTTTCATGCTGCTCGTGTTTTTCACACCATTTCATGCTCTTCATATTTTTAACACCATTTCATGCTCTTCATATTTTCACACCGTTTCATGCTCCTCATATTTTTTACACCTTTTCATGCTCCTCATATTTTTCACACCCATTCATGCTCCTTGTATTTTTCAGACCTTTTCATGCTCTTCGTATTTTTCACACCTTTTCATGCTCCTCATATTTTTGAAACCTTTTCATGTTCCTCATATTAATCACACCATTTCATACTCCTCATATTTTTCACACCTTTTCATGTTCCTCGTATTTTTCAAACCTTTTCATGCTCCTCATATTTTTCAGACATTTTCATGCTCCTAGTATTGTTCACACCTTTTCATGCTCCTCGTTTTTTTCACACCTTTTCATATTCCTCGTATTTTTCACACCTATTCATGCTCCTTGTATTTTTCAGACCTTTTCGTGCTCTTCATATTTTTCACAGCATTTCATGCTTTCGCATTTTAACACCGCTTCATGCTCCTCGTATTTTTCACACCTTGTCATGCACTTTGTATTTTTCAAACCTTTTCATGCTCTTTGTATTTTTCACAACTTTTCATAATTTTTCACACCTTTTCATTGTCTTCGTATATTTCACACCAGTCATGCTCTTTGTTTTTTCACACCTTTTCAAGCTCTTCATACTTTTAAAACCATTTCATGCTCTTCATATTTTTCACAACTTTTCATGCTCTTCATATTTTTTACATATTTCATGCTTCTCATATTTTTCATACCATTTCATGCTCCTCATATTTTTCACATCTTTTCATGCTCCTCATATTTTTGACACCTTTTGAAGTCTTCATATTTTTCACACCGTTTCATGCTCTTTATATTTTCACACCGTTTCATGTTCCTCGTATTTTTCAGACCTTTTCATGCTCCTACTATTTTTCCCACCTGTTCATGCTCCTTGTATTTTTAGCACATTTTCTTTCTCATCGTATTTTTCACACCTTTTCAGGCTCCTCGTATTTTTCACACCTTTAATGCTCCTCGTATTTTTCACACCTTTACATGCTGTTCGTATTTTTCAAACCTTTTCATGCTCTTCGAATTTTTCACACATTTTCATGCACTTCGTGTTTTCCACATTTTTTCTTGCTGCTCGTGTTTTTCACACCGTTTCATGCTCTTCATATTTTTAACACCGTTTCATGCTCTTCATATTTTCACACCGTTTCATGCTCCTCATATTTTTCACACCTTTTCATGCTTCTCATATTTTTAAAATCTTTTCATGCTTCTCGTATTTTTCAGACATTTTCATGCTCCTAGTATTTTTCACACGTTTTCATGCACCTCGTATTTTTCACACCTTTTCATGCTCTTCGTAGTTTTCACACCTTTTCATGCTCCTCATATTTTTCAGACCTTTTCGTGCTCCTCATATTTGCAGACCTTTTCGTACTCCTCATATTTTTCACACCTTTTCATGCTCATCATATATTTCACAACTTTTCATGCTCTTCATATTATTGACATATTTTAATGCTCCTCATATTTTTCACATCTTTTCATGCTCCTCATATTTTTGACACGTTTAAAAGGTCTTCATATTTTTCACACCGTTTCATGATCTTCATATTTTCACACCATTTCATGCTCATCAAATTTTTTAGACTTTTTCATGCTCCTCATATTTTTCAGACCTTTATATGCTCCTCGTATTTTTCACACCTTTTCATGCTCCTCGTGTTTTTCACACCTTTTCATGCTCCTCGTATTTTTTCCAGACCTTTTCATGCTCCTGTTTTTTTCACACATTTTCATGCTCCTCGTATTTTTCACACCTTTTCATGCTCTTCGTATTTTTCGCACATTTTCTTTCTCATCGTATTTTTCACACCTTTTCATGCTCCTCATATTTTTCATACCTTTTCATGCTCCTCGTTTTTTTCAGAGATTTTCATGCTCCTAGTATTGTTCACACCTTTTCATGCTCCTCATATTTTTCACACCTATTAATGCTCCTTGTATTTTTCAGATCTTTTCATGCTCCTCGTATTTTTCACATGTTTTCATGCACTTTGTATTTTTCAAACCTTTTCATGCTCTTTGTATTTTTCACAACTTTTCATGCTTTTCATAATTTTTCACACCTTTTCATTGTCTTCGTATATTTCACACCAGTCATGCTCTTTGTATTTTTCACACCTTTTCAAGCTCTTCATACTTTTAAAACCATTTCATGCTCTTCATATTTTTCACAACTTTTCATGCTCTTCATATTTTTTACATATTTCATGCTCCTCATATTTTTCATACCATTTCATGCTCCTCTTATTTTTCACATCTTTTCATGCTCCTCATATTTTTGACACCTTTTAAAGTTCTTCATATTTTTCACACCGTTTCATGCTCTTTATATTTTCACACCGTTTCATGTTCCTCATATTTTTCAGACCTTTTCATGCTCCTACTATTTTTCCCACCTTTTCATGCTCCTTGTATTTTTAGCAGATTTTCTTTCTCATCGTATTTTTCACACCTTTTCATGCTCCTCATATTTTTCACACCTTTTCATATTCTCATATTTTTCAGATCATTTCATGCTTCTCGTATTTTTCAGACATTTTCATGCTCCTAGTATTTTTCACACGTTTTCATGCACCTCGTATTTTTCACACCTCTTCATGCTCTTCGTAGTTTTCACACCTTTTCATGCTCCTCATATTTTTCAGACCTCTTCGTGCTTCTCGTATTTGCAGACCTTTTCGTACTCGTATTTTTCACACCTTTTCATGCTCCTCATATATTTCACAACTTTTCAGGGTCTTCATATTATTGACATATTTTAATGCTCCTCATATTTTTCACATCTTTTCATGCTCCTCATATTTTTGACACGTTTAAAAGGTCTTCATATTTTTCACACCGTTTCATGATCTTCATATTTTCACACCGTTTCATGCTCCTCAAATTTTTTAGACCTTTTCTTGCTCCTCATATTTTTCAGACCTTTATATGCTCCTCATATTTTTCACACCTTTTCATGCTCCGCGTGTTTTTCACACCTTTTCATGCTCCTATTATTTTTCACACCTTTTCTTGCTCCTCGTATTTTTCGCACATTTTCTTTCTCATCGTATTTTTCACACCTTTTCATGCTCGTCGTATTTTACAGACCTTTTCATGCTCCTGTTTTTTTCACACCTTTTCATGCTCCTCGTATTTTCACAACTTTTCATGCTCCTCGTATTTTTCAGACCTTTTCATGCTCCTACTATTGTTCCCACCTTTTCATGCTCTTCGTATTTTTCGCACATTTTCTTTCTCCTCGTATTTTTCACACCTTTTCATGCTCCTTGTATTTTTCACACCTCTTCATGGTCTTCGTATTTTTCACACCTTTTCATGCTCCTCATATTTTTCAGACCTTTTCATGCTTCTCATATTTTTCACACCTTGTCATGCTACTCGTATTTTTTAGAACTTTTCATGGTCCTCGTATATTTCAGACCTTTTCGTGCTCCTTGGATTTTTCACATCTTTTCATGCTCCTCGTATTTTACAGACCTTTTCATGCTCCTCGTATTGTTCCCACCTTTTCATGCTCTTTGTGTTTTTCAAACCTTTTCATGCTCTTCGAATTTTTATACATTTTCATGCTCTTCGTGTTTTTCACACATTTTCATGCTATTCGTGTTTTTCACACTTTTTCATGCTCCTCATATATTTCACACCTTTTCATGCTCCTCGTATTTTTCACACCTTTTCATGCTCCTCGTATTTTTCTGACCTTTATATGCTCCTCATATTTTATAGACCTTTTCATGATCAACTCATTTTTCAGACCTTTTCATAGTCCTCATACTTTCAAACATTTTCGTGCTCCTCGTATTTTTCACACCTTTTCATGCTCCATGTATTTTTCACACCTTTTCATGCTCCTCATATATTTCACAACTTTTCATGCTCTTCATATTTTTGATACATTTTCATGCTCCTCCTATTTTTCATACCTTTTCATGCTCCTCATATTTTTCACATCTTTTCATGGTCCTCATATTTCTGACATGTTTTAAAGGTCTTCATGTTTTTCACACCATTTCATGCTCTTTATATTTTCACACCGTTTCATGCTCCTCACATTATTTAGACCGTTTCATGCTCCTCATATTTTTCAGACATTTATATGCTCCTCGTATTTTTCACACCTTTTCATGCTCCTCGTATTTTACAGAGCTTTTCATGCTCCTTGTTTTTCTCACACCTTTTAATGCTCTACGTATTTTTCACAACTTTTCATGGTCCTCGTATTTTTCAGACCTTTTCATGCTCCTACTATTTTTCACACCTTTTCATGCTCCTCGTATTTTACAGAGCTTTTCATGCTCCTTGTTTTTCTCACACCTTTTAATGCTCTACGTATTTTTCACAACTTTTCATGGTCCTCGTATTTTTCAGACCTTTTCATGCTCCTACTATTTTTCACACCTTTTCATGCTCCTCGTATTTTTCACACCTTTAATGCTCCTCGTATATTTCACACCTTTACATGCTCTTCGTATTTTGCAAACCTTTTCATGCTCTTCAAATTTTTCACACATTTACATGCACTTCGTGTTTTCCACAACTTTTCATGCTGCTCGTGTTTTTCACACCATTTCATGCTCTTCATATTTTTCAGACCGTTTCATGCTCCTCAAATTTTTCACACCTTTCCATGCTCCTCGTATTTTTCAAACTTTTTCATGCTCCTGTATTTTTCACACTGTTTCCTGCTCTTCATGTTTTTCACACCTATTCATGCTCCTCGTGTTTTTCACAGCTTTTCATGCTCCTCTTTTTTTCACATCTTTTCATGCTCCTCGTATTTTTCACACCTTTTCATGCTCCTTATATTTTTCACACCTTTTCATGCTCCTTATATTTTTCACACCTTTTCAGGCTCCTTATATTTTTGAGACCTTTTCATGCTCTTCGTATTTTTCACATCTTTTTATGCTCCTCCTGTTTTCCAGACCTTTTCATGCTCCTCGTATTTTTCAGACCTTTTCCTGCTCCTCGTATTTTTGACACCTTTTCATGCTCCTCGTATTTTTCAGACCTTTTCATGCTCTTTGTATTTTTCACAGCATTTCATGCTTTCGCATTTTTCACACCGTTTCATGCTCCTCATATTTTTCACACCTTTTCATGCACTTTGTATTTTTCAAACCTTTTCATGCTCTTTGTATTTTTCACAACTTCATGCTCCTCATGTTTTCCAGACCTTTTTATGCTCCTTATATTTTTCACACCTTTTCATGCTCCTCCTATTTTTCACACCTCTTCATGCTCCTTATATTTTTCACACCTTTTCATACTCGTCGTATTTTTCACACCTTTTCATGCTTCTTATATTTTTCACACCTTTTCAGGCTCCTCATATTTTTCACACCTTTTCAGGCTCCTCATATTTTTGAGAACTTTTCATGCTCTTCATATTTTTCACACCTTTTTATACTCCTCCTGTTTTCCAGACCTTTTCATGCTCCTCGTATTTTTCAGACCTTTTCATGCTCCTCGTTTTTTTTAGACCTTGTCATGCTCCTCGTATTTTTCAGACCTTTTCATACTCCTAGTATTTTTCAGATCTTTTCATGCCTCTCGTATTTTTCAGACCTTTACATGGTCCTCGTATATTTCAGACCTTTTCGTTCTTCTCGGATTATTCACACCTTTTCAGGCTCCTCATATTTTTGAGACCTTTTCATCCTGTTCGTGTTTTCACACCTTTTCAAGCTCTTTGTATTTTTCACACTTTTTCGTGCTCTTCATATTGTTCACATCTTTTCATGCTCCAAGTATTTTTTAGACCTTTTCATGCTCCTCGTGTTTTTCAGAACTTTTCATGCTTCTCGTATTTTTCAGACCTTTTCATGCTCCTCGTATTTTTCACAGCTTTTCATTCTCCTCGTATTTTTCAGACCTTTTCATGCTCCTCGTATTTTTCACACATTTTCATGCTCTTCGTGTTTTTCACACCTATTCATGCTCCTTATGTTTTTAACACCTTTTCATGCTCCCTATATTTTTCACACCTTTTCAGGCTCCTCATATTTTTGAGACCTTTTCATGTTCTTCGTGTTTTCACACCTTTTCAAGCTCTTTGTATTTTTCACACTTTTTCGTGCTCTTCATATTGTTCACACCTTTTCATGCTCCACGTATTTTTTAGACCTTCTCATGCTCCTTGCGTTTTTCAGAACTTTTCATGCTTCTCGTATTTTTCAGACCTTTTCATGCTCCTCATATTTTTCAGAACTTTTCATGCTCCTCGTGTTTTGCAGACCTTTTCATGCTCCTCGTATTTTTCAGACCTTTTCATGCTCCTCGTATTTTTGACACCTATTCATGCTCCTCATATTTTTCAGAACTTTTCATGCTCCTGGTATTTTTCAGACCTTTTCATGCTCCTCGTATTTTTCAGACCTTTTCATTCCCCTCCTATTTTCAGACCTTTTTTGCTGCTCATATTTTTCATACCATTTCATGCTACTCATATTTTTCACATCTTTTCATGCTCCTCATATTTTTGACACCTTTTAAAGGTCTTCATATTTTTCACACCGTTTCATGCTCTTTATATTTTCACACCGTTTCATGTTGCTTGTATTTTTCAGACCTTTTCATGCTCCTACTCTTCTTCCTACCTTTTCATGCTCCTCGTATTTTTCTCACATTTCCTTTCACATCGTATTTTTCACAGCTTTTCATGCTCCTCATATTTTTCACACCTTTTCATGCTCCTCGTATTTTTCACACCCATTCATGCTCCTTGTATTTTTCAGACCTTTTCATGCTCTTCGTATTTTTCACACCTTTTCATGTTCCTCATATTTATCACACCGTTTCATACTCCTCATATTTTTCACACCTTTTCATGTTCCTCGTATTTTTCAAACCTTTTCATGCTCCTCATATTTTTCAGACATTTTCATGCTCCTAGTATTGTTCACACCTTTTCATGCTCCTCGTTTTTTTCACACCTTTTCATATTCCTCGTATTTTTCACACCTATTCATGCTCCTTGTATTTTTCAGACCTTTTCATGCTCTTCATATTTTTCACAGCATTTCATGCTTTCGCATTTTTAACACCGTTTCAAGCTCCTCGTATTTTTCACACCTTGTCATGCACTTTGTATTTTTCAAACCTTTTCATGCTCTTTGTATTTTTCACAACTTTTCATGCTTTTCCTAATTTTTCACACCTTTTCATTGTCTTCGTATATTTCACACCAGTCATGCTCTTTGTATTTTTCACACCTTTTCAAGCTCTTCATACTTTTAAAACCATTTCATGCTCTTCATATTTTTCACAACTTTTCATGCTCTTCATATTTTTTACATATTTCATGCTTCTCATATTTTTCATACCATTTCATGCTCCTCATATTTTTCACATCTTTTCATGCTCCTCATATTTTTGACACCTTTTGAAGTCTTCATATTTTTCACACCGTTTCATGCTCTTTATATTTTCACACCGTTTCATGTTCCTCGTATTTTTCAGACCTTTTCATGCTCCTACTATTTTTCCCACCTGTTCATGCTCCTTGTATTTTTAGCACATTTTCTTTCTCATCGTATTTTTCACACCTTTTCAGGCTCCTCGTATTTTTCACACCTTTAATGCTCCTCGTATTTTTCACACCTTTACATGCTGTTCGTATTTTTCAAACCTTTTCATGCTCTTCGAATTTCTCACACATTTTCATGCACTTCGTGTTTTCCACATTTTTTCTTGCTGCTCGTGTTTTTCACACGGTTTCATGCTCTTCATATTTTTAACACCGTTTCATGCTCTTCATATTTTCACACCGTTTCATGCTCCTCATATTTTTCACACCTTTTCATGCTCCTCATATTGTTCACAACTTTTCATGCTCTTCATATTTTTCACACTTTTTCATGCTCCTCATATTTTTCAAACCTTTTCATGCTCTTCGAATTTTTCATTCATTTTCATGCTCTTCGTGTTTTTCACACCTTTTCATGCTCCTCGTATTTTTCACACTGTTTCATGCTCCTCATATTTTTCACACCTTTTCATGCTCCTCGTATTTTTCACACTGTTTCATGCTCCTCGTATTTTTCAGACCTTGCCTGGTCCTCGTATTTTATAGACCTTTCCATGCTCTTACTATTTTTCAGACATCTTCATGCTCCTCTTATTTTTCAGACCTATTCATGCTCTTCGTATTTTTCAGAACTCTTCATGCTACTCGTATTTTTCAGAACTCTTCATGCTCTTCATACTGTTCACAAGTTTTCATGCTCTTCGTATATTTCAGACCTTTTCAAATTCTTGATATTTTTCAGACCATTTCATGCTCCTCATATTTTTCACACCTTTTCATGCTCTTTGTAATATTTCACACCTGTTCATGCTCTTCGTATTTTTGACACCTTTTCATACTCCTCGTATTTTTCACACCTTTTCATGCTCCTCGTATTTTTCACACTGTTTCATGCTCCTCGTATTTTTCAGACCTTGCCTGGTCCTCGTATTTTATAGACCTTTCCATGCTCTTACTATTTTTCAGACATCTTCATGCTCCTCTTATTTTTCAGACCTATTCATGCTCTTCGTATTTTTCAGAACTCTTCATGCTACTCGTATTTTTCAGAACTCTTCATGCTCTTCATACTGTTCACAAGTTTTCATGCTCTTCGTATATTTCAGACCTTTTCAAATTCTTGATATTTTTCAGACCATTTCATGCTCCTCATATTTTTCACACCTTTTCATGCTCTTTGTAATATTTCACACCTTTTCATGCTCCTCGTATTTTTCACACTGTTTCATGCTCCTCATATTTTTCACACCTTTTCATGCTCCTCGTATTTTTCACACTGTTTCATGCTCCTCGTATTTTTCAGACCTTGCCTGGTCCTCGTATTTTATAGACCTTTCCATGCTCTTACTATTTTTCAGACATCTTCATGCTCCTCTTATTTTTCAGACCTATTCATGCTCTTCGTATTTTTCAGAACTCTTCATGCTACTCGTATTTTTCAGAACTCTTCATGCTCTTCATACTGTTCACAAGTTTTCATGCTCTTCGTATATTTCAGACCTTTTCAAATTCTTGATATTTTTCAGACCATTTCATGCTCCTCATATTTTTCACACCTTTTCATGCTCTTTGTAATATTTCACACCTGTTCATGCTCTTCGTATTTTTGACACCTTTTCATACTCCTCGTATTTTTCACACCTTTTCATGCTCCTCGTATTTTTCAGACCTTTTCATGCTCCCCGTATTTTTCAGACCTTTTTATGCTACTTCTATTTTTCACACCTTTTCATGCTCTTCGTGATTTTCACGCATTTTCATGGTTCTCGTATTTTTTACACCATTTCATGTTCCTCGTTTTTTTTCAGACCTTTTCATGCTCCTCGTATTTTTCACACATTTTCATGCTCCTCGTATTTTTCACACCTTTGCATGCTCTTCGTGATTTTCACGCCTTTTCATGCTCTTTGTATTTTTCAGACCTTTTCATGCTCCGGGTATTTTTCAGAACTTTTCATGCTCTTCATATTTTTCAGAATTTTTCAACCTCCTCGTATTTTTCAGATCTTTTCATGCTCCTCAAATTTTTCAGACCTTTCAAGCTCCTCTTATTTTTCAGACCTTTTCATGCTCCTCATATTTTTCACACCTTTTCATGCTCTTCATATAGTTCACACCTTTTCATGCTCTTCATATTGTTCAGAACTTTTCATGCTCCTCGTATTTTTCACAACTTCTCATGCTCCTCATATTGTTCACACCTTTTCATGCTCGTCATAATATTCACACATTTTCATGCTCTTCATATTTTTCACAACTTTTCATGCTCTTCATATTTTTCAGAACTTTTCATTCTCTTCATGCTCTTCGTATTTTCAGACCTATTCATGCTCCTCCTATTTTTCAGACCTTTTCATATTCTGCGTATTTTTCACACCTTTTCTTGCTCTTCATATTTTACACACCGTTTCATGCTCTTCATATTTTTCACACCATTTCATTAACCTTATATTATTCACACCTTTTCATGCTCTTCATATTTTACACACCGTTTCAGGCTCTTCGTATGTTTCACACCTTTTCATGCACTTCGTATTTTTCACAAATTTTCATGGTCTTCGTATTTTTCACACCTTTTCAGGCTCTTCGAAATTTTTCACCCCTTTTCATGCTCTTCGTATTTTTCACACCCTGTCGTGCTCTTCATATTTTTTACATCTTTTCATCCTCTTCGTATTTGTCCCATCTTTTCATGTTCTTCGTATTTTTCAGAACTTTTCATGCTCTTCGTATTTTTCACACTATTTCATGCTCTTCGTATTTTTCAGACATTCTGATGCTTCGTATTTTTCACAGCGTTTCATGCACTTCGTATTTTTCACACCTTTTCATGCTCTTCATATTTTTCACACCTTTTCATGCTCTTCCTATTTTTCACACCTTTTCATGCTCTTTTTATTTTTCACATCTGTTCATGGTCTTCGTAATTTTTCACAAATTTTCATGCACTTTGTAATTTTTCACACCTTTTCATGCTCTTCATATTTTTCACACCTTTTCATGCTTTTCGTATTATTCACACCTTTTCATGCTCCTTGTATATTTTAGACCTTTTCATGCTCCTCGTATTATTCACACCTTTTCATGCTCCTCATATTGTTCACAACTTTTCATGCTCTTCATATTTTTCACACTTTTTCATGCTCCTCATATTTTTCAAACCTTTTCATGCTCTTCGAATTTTTCATTCATTTTCATGCTCTTCGTGTTTTTCACACCTTTTCATGCTCCTCGTATTTTTCACACTGTTTCATGCTCCTCATATTTTTCACACCTTTTCATGCTCCTCGTATTTTTCACACTGTTTCATGCTCCTCGTATTTTTCAGACCTTGCCTGGTCCTCGTATTTTATAGACCTTTCCATGCTCTTACTATTTTTCAGACATCTTCATGCTCCTCTTATTTTTCAGACCTATTCATGCTCTTCGTATTTTTCAGAACTCTTCATGCTACTCGTATTTTTCAGAACTCTTCATGCTCTTCATACTGTTCACAAGTTTTCATGCTCTTCGTATATTTCAGACCTTTTCAAATTCTTGATATTTTTCAGACCATTTCATGCTCCTCATATTTTTCACACCTTTTCATGCTCTTTGTAATATTTCACACCTGTTCATGCTCTTCGTATTTTTGACACCTTTTCATACTCCTCGTATTTTTCACACCTTTTCATGCTCCTCGTATTTTTCACACTGTTTCATGCTCCTCGTATTTTTCAGACCTTGCCTGGTCCTCGTATTTTATAGACCTTTCCATGCTCTTACTATTTTTCAGACATCTTCATGCTCCTCTTATTTTTCAGACCTATTCATGCTCTTCGTATTTTTCAGAACTCTTCATGCTACTCGTATTTTTCAGAACTCTTCATGCTCTTCATACTGTTCACAAGTTTTCATGCTCTTCGTATATTTCAGACCTTTTCAAATTCTTGATATTTTTCAGACCATTTCATGCTCCTCATATTTTTCACACCTTTTCATGCTCTTTGTAATATTTCACACCTTTTCATGCTCCTCCTATTTTTCAGACCTTTTCATATTCTGCGTATTTTTCACACCTTTTCTTGCTCTTCATATTTTACACACCGTTTCATGCTCTTCATATTTTTCACACCATTTCATTAACCTTATATTATTCACACCTTTTCATGCTCTTCATATTTTACACACCGTTTCAGGCTCTTCGTATGTTTCACACCTTTTCATGCACTTCGTATTTTTCACAAATTTTCATGGTCTTCGTATTTTTCACACCTTTTCAGGCTCTTCGAAATTTTTCACCCCTTTTCATGCTCTTCGTATTTTTCACACCCTGTCGTGCTCTTCATATTTTTTACATCTTTTCATCCTCTTCGTATTTGTCCCATCTTTTCATGTTCTTCGTATTTTTCAGAACTTTTCATGCTCTTCGTATTTTTCACACTATTTCATGCTCTTCGTATTTTTCAGACATTCTGATGCTTCGTATTTTTCACAGCGTTTCATGCACTTCGTATTTTTCACACCTTTTCATGCTCTTCATATTTTTCACACCTTTTCATGCTCTTCCTATTTTTCACACCTTTTCATGCTCTTTTTATTTTTCACATCTGTTCATGGTCTTCGTAATTTTTCACAAATTTTCATGCACTTTGTAATTTTTCACACCTTTTCATGCTCTTCATATTTTTCACACCTTTTCATGCTTTTCGTATTATTCACACCTTTTCATGCTCCTTGTATATTTTAGACCTTTTCATGCTCCTCGTATTATTCACACCTTTTCATGCTCCTCATATTGTTCACAACTTTTCATGCTCTTCATATTTTTCACACTTTTTCATGCTCCTCATATTTTTCAAACCTTTTCATGCTCTTCGAATTTTTCATTCATTTTCATGCTCTTCGTGTTTTTCACACCTTTTCATGCTCCTCGTATTTTTCACACTGTTTCATGCTCCTCATATTTTTCACACCTTTTCATGCTCCTCGTATTTTTCACACTGTTTCATGCTCCTCGTATTTTTCAGACCTTGCCTGGTCCTCGTATTTTATAGACCTTTCCATGCTCTTACTATTTTTCAGACATCTTCATGCTCCTCTTATTTTTCAGACCTATTCATGCTCTTCGTATTTTTCAGAACTCTTCATGCTACTCGTATTTTTCAGAACTCTTCATGCTCTTCATACTGTTCACAAGTTTTCATGCTCTTCGTATATTTCAGACCTTTTCAAATTCTTGATATTTTTCAGACCATTTCATGCTCCTCATATTTTTCACACCTTTTCATGCTCTTTGTAATATTTCACACCTGTTCATGCTCTTCGTATTTTTGACACCTTTTCATACTCCTCGTATTTTTCACACCTTTTCATGCTCCTCGTATTTTTCACACTGTTTCATGCTCCTCGTATTTTTCAGACCTTGCCTGGTCCTCGTATTTTATAGACCTTTCCATGCTCTTACTATTTTTCAGACATCTTCATGCTCCTCTTATTTTTCAGACCTATTCATGCTCTTCGTATTTTTCAGAACTCTTCATGCTACTCGTATTTTTCAGAACTCTTCATGCTCTTCATACTGTTCACAAGTTTTCATGCTCTTCGTATATTTCAGACCTTTTCAAATTCTTGATATTTTTCAGACCATTTCATGCTCCTCATATTTTTCACACCTTTTCATGCTCTTTGTAATATTTCACACCTTTTCATGCTCCTCGTATTTTTCACACTGTTTCATGCTCCTCATATTTTTCACACCTTTTCATGCTCCTCGTATTTTTCACACTGTTTCATGCTCCTCGTATTTTTCAGACCTTGCCTGGTCCTCGTATTTTATAGACCTTTCCATGCTCTTACTATTTTTCAGACATCTTCATGCTCCTCTTATTTTTCAGACCTATTCATGCTCTTCGTATTTTTCAGAACTCTTCATGCTACTCGTATTTTTCAGAACTCTTCATGCTCTTCATACTGTTCACAAGTTTTCATGCTCTTCGTATATTTCAGACCTTTTCAAATTCTTGATATTTTTCAGACCATTTCATGCTCCTCATATTTTTCACACCTTTTCATGCTCTTTGTAATATTTCACACCTGTTCATGCTCTTCGTATTTTTGACACCTTTTCATACTCCTCGTATTTTTCACACCTTTTCATGCTCCTCGTATTTTTCAGACCTTTTCATGCTCCCCGTATTTTTCAGACCTTTTTATGCTACTTCTATTTTTCACACCTTTTCATGCTCTTCGTGATTTTCACGCATTTTCATGGTTCTCGTATTTTTTACACCATTTCATGTTCCTCGTTTTTTTTCAGACCTTTTCATGCTCCTCGTATTTTTCACACATTTTCATGCTCCTCGTATTTTTCACACCTTTGCATGCTCTTCGTGATTTTCACGCCTTTTCATGCTCTTTGTATTTTTCAGACCTTTTCATGCTCCGGGTATTTTTCAGAACTTTTCATGCTCTTCATATTTTTCAGAATTTTTCAACCTCCTCGTATTTTTCAGATCTTTTCATGCTCCTCAAATTTTTCAGACCTTTCAAGCTCCTCTTATTTTTCAGACCTTTTCATGCTCCTCATATTTTTCACACCTTTTCATGCTCTTCATATAGTTCACACCTTTTCATGCTCTTCATATTGTTCAGAACTTTTCATGCTCCTCGTATTTTTCACAACTTCTCATGCTCCTCATATTGTTCACACCTTTTCATGCTCGTCATAATATTCACACATTTTCATGCTCTTCATATTTTTCACAACTTTTCATGCTCTTCATATTTTTCAGAACTTTTCATTCTCTTCATGCTCTTCGTATTTTCAGACCTATTCATGCTCCTCCTATTTTTCAGACCTTTTCATATTCTGCGTATTTTTCACACCTTTTCTTGCTCTTCATATTTTACACACCGTTTCATGCTCTTCATATTTTTCACACCATTTCATTAACCTTATATTATTCACACCTTTTCATGCTCTTCATATTTTACACACCGTTTCAGGCTCTTCGTATGTTTCACACCTTTTCATGCACTTCGTATTTTTCACAAATTTTCATGGTCTTCATATTTTTCACACCTTTTCAGGCTCTTCGAAATTTTTCACCCCTTTTCATGCTCTTCGTATTTTTCACACCCTGTCGTGCTCTTCATATTTTTTACATCTTTTCATCCTCTTCGTATTTGTCCCATCTTTTCATGTTCTTCGTATTTTTCAGAACTTTTCATGCTCTTCGTATTTTTCACACTATTTCATGCTCTTCGTATTTTTCAGACATTCTGATGCTTCGTATTTTTCACAGCGTTTCATGCACTTCGTATTTTTCACACCTTTTCATGCTCTTCATATTTTTCACACCTTTTCATGCTCTTCCTATTTTTCACACCTTTTCATGCTCTTTTTATTTTTCACATCTGTTCATGGTCTTCGTAATTTTTCACAAATTTTCATGCACTTTGTAATTTTTCACACCTTTTCATGCTCTTCATATTTTTCACACCTTTTCATGCTTTTCGTATTATTCACACCTTTTCATGCTCCTTGTATATTTTAGACCTTTTCATGCTCCTCGTATTATTCACACCTTTTCATGCTCCTCATATTGTTCACAACTTTTCATGCTCTTCATATTTTTCACACTTTTTCATGCTCCTCATATTTTTCAAACCTTTTCATGCTCTTCGAATTTTTCATTCATTTTCATGCTCTTCGTGTTTTTCACACCTTTTCATGCTCCTCGTATTTTTCACACTGTTTCATGCTCCTCATATTTTTCACACCTTTTCATGCTCCTCGTATTTTTCACACTGTTTCATGCTCCTCGTATTTTTCAGACCTTGCCTGGTCCTCGTATTTTATAGACCTTTCCATGCTCTTACTATTTTTCAGACATCTTCATGCTCCTCTTATTTTTCAGACCTATTCATGCTCTTCGTATTTTTCAGAACTCTTCATGCTACTCGTATTTTTCAGAACTCTTCATGCTCTTCATACTGTTCACAAGTTTTCATGCTCTTCGTATATTTCAGACCTTTTCAAATTCTTGATATTTTTCAGACCATTTCATGCTCCTCATATTTTTCACACCTTTTCATGCTCTTTGTAATATTTCACACCTTTTCATGCTCCTCCTATTTTTCAGACCTTTTCATATTCTGCGTATTTTTCACACCTTTTCTTGCTCTTCATATTTTACACACCGTTTCATGCTCTTCATATTTTTCACACCATTTCATTAACCTTATATTATTCACACCTTTTCATGCTCTTCATATTTTACACACCGTTTCAGGCTCTTCGTATGTTTCACACCTTTTCATGCACTTCGTATTTTTCACAAATTTTCATGGTCTTCGTATTTTTCACACCTTTTCAGGCTCTTCGAAATTTTTCACCCCTTTTCATGCTCTTCGTATTTTTCACACCCTGTCGTGCTCTTCATATTTTTTACATCTTTTCATCCTCTTCGTATTTGTCCCATCTTTTCATGTTCTTCGTATTTTTCAGAACTTTTCATGCTCTTCGTATTTTTCACACTATTTCATGCTCTTCGTATTTTTCAGACATTCTGATGCTTCGTATTTTTCACAGCGTTTCATGCACTTCGTATTTTTCACACCTTTTCATGCTCTTCATATTTTTCACACCTTTTCATGCTCTTCCTATTTTTCACACCTTTTCATGCTCTTTTTATTTTTCACATCTGTTCATGGTCTTCGTAATTTTTCACAAATTTTCATGCACTTTGTAATTTTTCACACCTTTTCATGCTCTTCATATTTTTCACACCTTTTCATGCTTTTCGTATTATTCACACCTTTTCATGCTCCTTGTATATTTTAGACCTTTTCATGCTCCTCGTATTATTCACACCTTTTCATGCTCCTCATATTGTTCACAACTTTTCATGCTCTTCATATTTTTCACACTTTTTCATGCTCCTCATATTTTTCAAACCTTTTCATGCTCTTCGAATTTTTCATTCATTTTCATGCTCTTCGTGTTTTTCACACCTTTTCATGCTCCTCGTATTTTTCACACTGTTTCATGCTCCTCATATTTTTCACACCTTTTCATGCTCCTCGTATTTTTCACACTGTTTCATGCTCCTCGTATTTTTCAGACCTTGCCTGGTCCTCGTATTTTATAGACCTTTCCATGCTCTTACTATTTTTCAGACATCTTCATGCTCCTCTTATTTTTCAGACCTATTCATGCTCTTCGTATTTTTCAGAACTCTTCATGCTACTCGTATTTTTCAGAACTCTTCATGCTCTTCATACTGTTCACAAGTTTTCATGCTCTTCGTATATTTCAGACCTTTTCAAATTCTTGATATTTTTCAGACCATTTCATGCTCCTCATATTTTTCACACCTTTTCATGCTCTTTGTAATATTTCACACCTGTTCATGCTCTTCGTATTTTTGACACCTTTTCATACTCCTCGTATTTTTCACACCTTTTCATGCTCCTCGTATTTTTCACACTGTTTCATGCTCCTCGTATTTTTCAGACCTTGCCTGGTCCTCGTATTTTATAGACCTTTCCATGCTCTTACTATTTTTCAGACATCTTCATGCTCCTCTTATTTTTCAGACCTATTCATGCTCTTCGTATTTTTCAGAACTCTTCATGCTACTCGTATTTTTCAGAACTCTTCATGCTCTTCATACTGTTCACAAGTTTTCATGCTCTTCGTATATTTCAGACCTTTTCAAATTCTTGATATTTTTCAGACCATTTCATGCTCCTCATATTTTTCACACCTTTTCATGCTCTTTGTAATATTTCACACCTTTTCATGCTCCTCGTATTTTTCACACTGTTTCATGCTCCTCATATTTTTCACACCTTTTCATGCTCCTCGTATTTTTCACACTGTTTCATGCTCCTCGTATTTTTCAGACCTTGCCTGGTCCTCGTATTTTATAGACCTTTCCATGCTCTTACTATTTTTCAGACATCTTCATGCTCCTCTTATTTTTCAGACCTATTCATGCTCTTCGTATTTTTCAGAACTCTTCATGCTACTCGTATTTTTCAGAACTCTTCATGCTCTTCATACTGTTCACAAGTTTTCATGCTCTTCGTATATTTCAGACCTTTTCAAATTCTTGATATTTTTCAGACCATTTCATGCTCCTCATATTTTTCACACCTTTTCATGCTCTTTGTAATATTTCACACCTGTTCATGCTCTTCGTATTTTTGACACCTTTTCATACTCCTCGTATTTTTCACACCTTTTCATGCTCCTCGTATTTTTCAGACCTTTTCATGCTCCCCGTATTTTTCAGACCTTTTTATGCTACTTCTATTTTTCACACCTTTTCATGCTCTTCGTGATTTTCACGCATTTTCATGGTTCTCGTATTTTTTACACCATTTCATGTTCCTCGTTTTTTTTCAGACCTTTTCATGCTCCTCGTATTTTTCACACATTTTCATGCTCCTCGTATTTTTCACACCTTTGCATGCTCTTCGTGATTTTCACGCCTTTTCATGCTCTTTGTATTTTTCAGACCTTTTCATGCTCCGGGTATTTTTCAGAACTTTTCATGCTCTTCATATTTTTCAGAATTTTTCAACCTCCTCGTATTTTTCAGATCTTTTCATGCTCCTCAAATTTTTCAGACCTTTCAAGCTCCTCTTATTTTTCAGACCTTTTCATGCTCCTCATATTTTTCACACCTTTTCATGCTCTTCATATAGTTCACACCTTTTCATGCTCTTCATATTGTTCAGAACTTTTCATGCTCCTCGTATTTTTCACAACTTCTCATGCTCCTCATATTGTTCACACCTTTTCATGCTCGTCATAATATTCACACATTTTCATGCTCTTCATATTTTTCACAACTTTTCATGCTCTTCATATTTTTCAGAACTTTTCATTCTCTTCATGCTCTTCGTATTTTCAGACCTATTCATGCTCCTCCTATTTTTCAGACCTTTTCATATTCTGCGTATTTTTCACACCTTTTCTTGCTCTTCATATTTTACACACCGTTTCATGCTCTTCATATTTTTCACACCATTTCATTAACCTTATATTATTCACACCTTTTCATGCTCTTCATATTTTACACACCGTTTCAGGCTCTTCGTATGTTTCACACCTTTTCATGCACTTCGTATTTTTCACAAATTTTCATGGTCTTCGTATTTTTCACACCTTTTCAGGCTCTTCGAAATTTTTCACCCCTTTTCATGCTCTTCGTATTTTTCACACCCTGTCGTGCTCTTCATATTTTTTACATCTTTTCATCCTCTTCGTATTTGTCCCATCTTTTCATGTTCTTCGTATTTTTCAGAACTTTTCATGCTCTTCGTATTTTTCACACTATTTCATGCTCTTCGTATTTTTCAGACATTCTGATGCTTTGTATTTTTCACAGCGTTTCATGCACTTCGTATTTTTCACACCTTTTCATGCTCTTCATATTTTTCACACCTTTTCATGCTCTTCCTATTTTTCACACCTTTTCATGCTCTTTTTATTTTTCACATCTGTTCATGGTCTTCGTAATTTTTCACAAATTTTCATGCACTTTGTAATTTTTCACACCTTTTCATGCTCTTCATATTTTTCACACCTTTTCATGCTTTTCGTATTATTCACACCTTTTCATGCTCCTTGTATATTTTAGACCTTTTCATGCTCCTCGTATTATTCACACCTTTTCATGCTCCTCGTATATTTTAGACCTTTTCATGCTACTCGTATTTTTCAGACGTTTGCAAGCTCCTCGTATTTTTCAGACCTTTGCATGCTCCTCGTATTTTTCAGAACTTTTCACGCTCCTCGTGTTTTTCACAACTTCTCATGCTCCTCATATTGTTCACACCTTTTCATACTCCTCATATTATTCACAACTTTTTATGCTTCTGGTATTTTTCAGACCTTTTCATGCTCCTCCTATTTTTCAGAACTTTTCATTGTCCTTGTAAATCACAGCTTTTCATGCTCCTGGTATTTTTCACACCGTTTCATGCTCTTCATATTTTACACACCGTTTCATGCTCTTCATATTTTTCACACCATTTCATGAACCTCATATTGTTCACAACTTTTCATGCTCTTCATAGTTTTCAAACCTTTGCATGCTCTTCGTATGTTTCAGAATTTTTCATGCTCTTCGTATTTTTCACAGCTTTTCATGCTCCTGGGATTTTTCACACCTTTTCATGCTCTTCATATTTTTCAGAACTTTTCAAGCTCTTCCTATTTTTCACAGCGTTTCATGCACTTCGTATTTTTCACACCGTTTAATGCTCTTCATATTTATCACACCTTTTCATGCTCTTTGTATTTTTCACCTTTTCATGCTCTTTGTATTTTTCACATCTTTTCATGTTCCTTGTAATTTTTCACAACTTTTCTTGCACTTCGTAATTTTTCACACCTTTTCATGCTCTTCGTATTTTTCACAACTTTTCGTGCTTTTTGTATTATTCACACCTTTTCATGCTCCTTGTATATTTTAGACCTTTTCATGCTCCTCGTATTATTCACACCTTTTCATGCTCCTCATATATTTTAGACCTTTTCATGCTACTCGTATTTTTCAGACCTTTGCAAGCTCCTCGTATTTTTCAGACCTTTGCATTTTCCTCGTATTTTTCAGACCTTTTCACGCTCCTTGTGTTTTTCACAACTTCCCATGCTCCTCATATTGTTCACACCTTTTCATACTCCTCATATTATTCACAACTTTTTATGCTCCTGGTATTTTTCAGACCTTTTCATGCTCCTCGCTTTTTTCACACCTTTTCATGCTCCTCCTATTTTTCAGAACTTTTCATTCTCCTCGTAAATCACAGCTTTTCATGCTCCTGGTATTTTTCAAACCTTTTCATGCTCTTCATATTTTACACACCGTTTCATGCTCTTCATATTTTTCACACCATTTCATGAACCTTATATTGTTCACAACTTTTCATGCTCTTCATAGTTTTCAGACCTTTACATGCTCTTCGTATTTTTCAGAATTTTTCTTGCTCTTCGTATTTTTCACAGCTTTTCATGCTCCTGGTATTTTTCACACCTTTTCATGCTCTTCATATACTTCAGAACTTTTCAAGCTCTTGATATTTTTCAGACCTTTTCAAGCTCTTCGTAGTTTTCACAACCTTTCATGCTCTGCACATTTTTCACACCATTTCAGGCTCTTCGTATGTTTCACACCTTTTCAAGCACTTCGTATTTTTCACAACTTTTAATGCTCTTCGTATTTTTCACACCTCTTCAGGCTCTTCGAAATTTTTCACACCTTTTCATATTTTTCACACCTTTTCATCCTCTTCTCATTTTTCCGTTTCATGCTTTTTGTATTTTTCAGACCTTTTCATGCTCTTTGTATTTTTCAGACCTTTTCATGCTCCTCGTATTTTTCAGACCTTTGCATGCTCCTCGTATTTTTCTGAACTTTTCACGCTCCTCGTATTTTTCACAACTTCTCATCCTCCTCATATTGTTCACAACTTTCATACTCCTCATATTATTCACAACTTTTCATGCTCATTATATTTTTCACACCTTTTCAGCTCTTCATATTTTTCAGAAATTTTCATGCTCTTCATGCTCTTCGTATTTTCAGAACTTTTCATGCTCTTCATATTTTTCATACCTTTTCATGCTCTTGATATTTTTCAGAAGTTTTCATGTTCTTGATATTTTTCAGACCTTTTCATGCTCTTCAATTTTTCACAACTTTTCATGCCTTTCATATTTTTCAGACCTTTTCAATCTCTTGATATTTTTCAGACCTTTTCATGCTCTTCGTATTTTTCAGACCTTTTCATGCTCTTCATATTTTTTACAGCTTTTCATGCTCTTCTTATTTTTCACACCATTTCATGCTCCTCATATATTTCACATCTTTTCATGAGCTTCATGTTGTCACACCGTTTCATGCTCCTCAGATTTTTCACACCTTTTCATGCTCTTCATATATTTCAGACCTTTTCATGCTCCACATATTATTCACACGTTTACATGCTCTTCATATTTTACACAACTTCTCATGCTCTTCTTATTTTTTAAACCTTTTCTTGCTCTTCTTATTTTTCACACCGTTTCATGCTCTTCATATTTTTCACACCTTGTCATGCTTTTCAAATTTTTCACACCTTTTCATGCTCTTCGTATTTTTTAAACCTTTTCTTGCTCCTCATATTTTACACAACTTTTCATGCTCTTCATATTTTTTAAACCTTTTCTTGCTCTTCATATTTTACACACCGTTTCATGCTCTTCATATTTTTCACACCTTGTCATGCTTTTCAAATTTTTTACACCTTTTCATGCTCTTCGTATTTTTCAGGTTTTATCATTCTCTTCGTATTTTTCAGATCTTTTCATGCTCTGTGTATTTTTCACACCGTTTCATGCTCTTCGTATTTATCAGATGTTTTCATGATCTTCTTATTTTTCACACCGTTTCATGCTTTTCGTATTTATCAGAACTTTTCGTGATCTCCATATTTTTCAGAACTTTTCATGCTCTTCGCATTTTTCACACCGTTTCATGCACTTCATATTTTTCACACCTTTTCATGCTATTCATATTTTTCACACCTTTTCATGCTCTTCATATTTTTCACTTCTTTTCATGCTCTTCATGTTTCCATACTGTTTCATGCTCCTCATATTTTTCAGATATTTTCATGCTCCTCGTATTTTCCAGACGTTTTCATGCTCCTCGTACTTTTCACAACTTTTCATGCTCCTTGTACTTTTCAGACCTTTTCATGCTCCTCATATTTCTCACACCTTTCATGCTCTTCATATTTTTCACACCGTTTCATGCTCTTTATATTTTCACACCGTTTCATGCTCCTCATATTTTTGATACCGTTTCATACTCCTCTTATTTTTCAGACCTTTTCATGCTCCTCGTATTTTTCAGACCTTTTCATGCTCCCCATATTTTTCATACCTTTCATGGTCCTCGTATTTTACAGAATGATTCATGCTCCCCGTATTTTTCATACCTTTCATGGTCCTCGTATTTTTCAGACCTTTTCATGCTCCTCGTATTTTTCACACCTTTTCATGCTCCTCGTATTTTTCACACCTTTTCATGCTCCTCATATTTCACAACTTTTCATGCTCTTCATATTTTTTACATATTTTCATGCTCCTCATTTTTCTCATAGCATTTCATGCTCCTCATATTTTTCACATCTTTTCATGGTCCTCATGTTTTTGACACGTTTTAAACGTCTTCATATTTTCACACCGTTTCATGCTCCTCACGTTTTTTAGACCTTTTCATGCTCCTCATATTTTTCAGACCTTTATATGCTCCTCGTATTTTTCACACCTTTTCATGCTTCTAGTATTTTACAGAGCTTTTCATGATCCTTGTATTTTTCACACCTTTTCATGCTCCTTGTATTTTTCACACCTTTTCATGCTACTCGTATTTTTCAGACCTTTTCATGCTCCCCATATTTTCAGACCTTTTCATGCTCCTACTATTTTTCACACCTTTTTATGCTACTCGTATTTTTCACACCTTTTCATGCTCCTCGTATTTTTCAGACATTTTCATGCTCCTCGTATTTTTCAGACCTTTTCATGCTCCTCGTATTTATCACACCTTTTCATGCTCCTCGTATTTTTCAGACCTTTTCATGCTCCTACTATTTTTCACACCTTTTCATGCTCCTCACATTTTCACACATTTTCATGCTCTTCGTATTTTTCACACATTTTCATGCTCTTTGTATTTTTCAGACATTTTCATGCTCTTGGTAATTTTTCACACCTTTTCATGCTGTTCATATATTTCACACCTTTTCCTGCTCTTCATATTTTTCACACCGTTTCATGCTCTTCATATTTTTCACACCTTTTCATGCTCTTCATGTTTTTCACACGTTTTCATGCTTTTCATATTTTTCACACAGTTTCATGCTTTTCATATTTTTCACACAGTTTCATGCTCTTCATATTTTTCACACCTTTTCATGCTCTTCATATTTTTCACTCCGTTCTATGCTCCTCATATTTTCACATCGTTTCATGCTCCTCATATTTTTACACCGTTTCATGCTCTTCATCTTTTTCACACCATATCATGCTCTTCGTATTTTTCACACCTTTTCATGCTCTTTATATATTTTACAACTTTTCATGCACTTCGTATGTTTCACACCTTATCATGCTTCTCATATTTTTCACACCTTTTCATGCTCTTCATATTTTTCACACCGTTTCATGCTCTTCATGTTTCCATACTGTTTCATGCTCCTCATATTTTTCAGATATTTTCATGCTCCTCGTATTTTCCAGACGTTTTCATGCTCCTCGTACTTTTCACAACTTTTCATGCTCCTTGTACTTTTCAGACCTTTTCATGCTCCTCATATTTCTCACACCTTTCATGCTCTTCATATTTTTCACACCGTTTCATGCTCCTCATATTTTTGATACCGTTTCATACTCCTCTTATTTTTCAGACCTTTTCATGCTCCTCGTATTTTTCAGACCTTTTCATGCTCCCCATATTTTTCATACCTTTCATGGTCCTCGTATTTTACAGAATGATTCATGCTCCCCGTATTTTTCATACCTTTCATGGTCCTCGTATTTTTCAGACCTTTTCATGCTCCTCGTATTTTTCACACCTTTTCATACTCCTCGTATTTTTCACACCTTTTCATGCTCCTCATATTTCACAACTTTTCATGCTCTTCATATTTTTTACATATTTTCATGCTCCTCATTTTTCTCATAGCATTTCATGCTCCTCATATTTTTCACATCTTTTCATGGTCCTCATGTTTTTGACACGTTTTAAACGTCTTCATATTTTCACACCGTTTCATGCTCCTCACGTTTTTTAGACCTTTTCATGCTCCTCATATTTTTCAGACCTTTATATGCTCCTCGTATTTTTCACACCTTTTCATGCTTCTAGTATTTTACAGAGCTTTTCATGATCCTTGTATTTTTCACACCTTTTCATGCTCCTTGTATTTTTCACACCTTTTCATGCTACTCGTATTTTTCAGACCTTTTCATGCTCCCCATATTTTCAGACCTTTTCATGCTCCTACTATTTTTCACACCTTTTTATGCTACTCGTATTTTTCACACCTTTTCATGCTCCTCGTATTTTTCAGACATTTTCATGCTCCTCGTATTTTTCAGACCTTTTCATGCTCCTCGTATTTATCACACCTTTTCATGCTCCTTGTATTTTTCAGACCTTTTCATGCTCCTACTATTTTTCACACCTTTTCATGCTCCTCACATTTTCACACATTTTCATGCTCTTCGTATTTTTCACACATTTTCATGCTCTTTGTATTTTTCAGACATTTTCATGCTCTTGGTAATTTTTCACACCTTTTCATGCTGTTCATATATTTCACACCTTTTCATGCTCTTCGTATTTTTCACACCTTTTCCTGCTCTTCATATTTTTCACACCGTTTCATGCTCTTCATATTTTTCACACCTTTTCATGCTCTTCATGTTTTTCACACGTTTTCATGCTTTTCATATTTTTCACACAGTTTCATGCTTTTCATATTTTTCACACAGTTTCATGCTCTTCATATTTTTCACACCTTTTCATGCTCTTCATATTTTTCACTCCGTTCTATGCTCCTCATATTTTCACATCGTTTCATGCTCCTCATATTTTTACACCGTTTCATGCTCTTCATCTTTTTCACACCATATCATGCTCTTCGTATTTTTCACACCTTTTCATGCTCTTTATATATTTTACAACTTTTCATGCACTTCGTATGTTTCACACCTTATCATGCTTTTCATATTATATCCACCTTTTCATGCTCATCATATTTTTCACATCTTTTATTGCTCTTCATATTTTTCAGACCTTTTCATGCTCCTCATATTTTTCACACCGTTTCATGCTCCTCATATTTTCACACCGTTTCATGTCTTCATATTTTTCACACCATTTCATGCTTTTCATATTTTTCACACCTTTTCATGCTCTTTGTATATTTCACACCTTTTCATGCACTTCGTATGTTTCACACCTTATCATGCTCCTCATATTATTCACACCTGTTCATGCTCCTCGTGTTTTTCAGAACTTTTCATGCTCCTCATATTTTTCAGACCTTTTCATGCTCCTCATATTTTTCACACCTTTTCATGCTCCTTGTATTTTTCACACCTTTTCATGCTCCTTGTATTTTTCAGACCTTTTCATGCTCTTCATATTTTTCAAAACATTTCATGCTTTCGCATTTTTCACACCGTTTCATGCTCTGCATATTTTTCACACCTTTTCATGCAATTCGTATTTTTCAAACCTTTTCATGCTCTTTGTATTTTTCACAACTTTTCATTCTTTTCATAATTTTGCACACCTTTTCATGGTCTTCATATATTTCACACCAGTCATGCTCTTCGTATTTTTCACACTTTTTCAAGCTCTTCATACTTTTCAAACCGTTTCATGCTCTTCATATTTTTCACATCTTTTCATGCTCTTCATATTTTTCACACCGTTTCATGCTCTTCATATTTTTCACACCTTTTCATGGTCTTCATTTTTAGACCGTCTCATGCTCCTCATATTTTTCACACGTTTCATGCTCTTCATATTTTTACACCGTTTCATGCTCCTCCTATTTTTCACACATTTTCATGTTCTTTGTATTTTTCAGACATTTTCAAGCTCTTGGTAATTTTTCACACCTTTTCATGCTTTTTGTAATTTTTCACACCTGTAAATGCTCTTCGTATATTTCACACCTTTTCATGTTCCTCATATTTCTCACACAGTTTCATGCTCTTCATATTATTCACACCTTTTCATGCTCTTCATATTTTTCACACTTTTTCATGCTTTTCATATTTTTCACACAGTTTCATGCTCTTCATAATTTTCACACCTTTTCATGCTCTTCATATTTTTCACTCCGTTCTATGCTCCTCATATTTTCAGACCATTTTATGATCCTCATATTTTCACCCCGTTTCATGCTCTTCATATTTTTCAAACCATTTCATGCTCTTCGTATTTTTCACACCTTTTCATGATCTTTGTATATTTCACACCTTTTCATGCTCTTCGTTTTTTTCACACTGTTTCATGTTCTTCATATTTTTCACACAGTTTCATGCTCTTCATATTTTCACACCTTTTCATGGTCTTCATTTTTACACCATTTCATGCTCCTCATATTTTTCACACGTTTCATGCTCTTCATATTTTTACACCGTTTCATGCTCCTCCTATTTTTCACACCTTTTCATGCTCTTCATATTTTCACACCTTTTCATGCTCTTCATATTTTTCACACTTTTTCATGCTTTTCATATTTTTCATACAGTTTCATGCTCTTCATAATTTTCACACCTTTTCTTGCTCTTCATATTTTTCACTCCGTTCTATGCTCCTCATATTTTCAGACCTTTTCATGCTCCTCATATTTTCACACCTTTTCATGCTCTTTGTATTTTTCACACATTTTCATGCTCTTTGTATTTTTCAGACATTTTCATGCTCTTGGTAATTTTTCACACCTTTTCATGCTTTTCGTAATTTTTCACACCTTTTCATGCTCTTCATATATTTCACACCTTTTCTTGCTCTTCGTATTTTTCACACCGTTTCATGCTCTTCAGATTTTTCACACCTTTTCATGCTCTTCATATTTTTCACACGTTTTCATGCTTTTCATATTTTTCCCACCGTTTCATGCTCTTCATATTTTTCACACAGTTTCATGCTCTTCATATTTTTCACACCTTTTCATGCTCTTCATATTTTTCACACGTTTTCATGCTTTTCATATTTTTCACACAGTTTCATGCTTTTCATATTTTTCACACCTTTTCATGCTCTTCGTATTTTTCCCACCTTTTCATGCTCTTCATATTTTTCAAACCTTTTCATGCTTTTTGAATTTTTCATACATTTTCATGGTCTTCGTGTTTTTCACACATTTTCATGCTCTTCGTATTTTTTACACTTTTTCATGGTCCTCATATTTTTCAAACCTTTTCATGCTCATCATAGTTTTCACAGCTTTTCATGGTCCTCGTATATTTCAGACCTTTTCGTGCTCCTCGGATTTTTCACACCTTTTCATCCTCTTCGAATTTTTCACACATTTTCATGCACTTCGTTTTATCCACAACTTTTCATGCTGCTAGTGTTTTTCACACCATTTCATGCTCTTCATATTTTTCAGACCGTTTCTTGCTCCTCATATTTATCACACCTTTCTATGCTCTTCATAATTTTCACACCGTTTCATGCTCTTCATTTTTTCACACCTTTTCAGGCTCCTCATATTTTTGAGACCTTTTCATGCTCTTCGTATTTTTCACACTTTTTAATGCTCCTCCTGTTTTCCAGACCTTTTCATGCTCCTCGTATTTTTCAGACCTTTTCATGCTCCTCGTATTTTTGACACCTTTTCATGGTCCTCATATTTTTCAGACCTTTTCATGCTCCTCATATTTTTCACACCTGTTCATTCTCCTAGAATTTTTCAGATCTTTTCATGCTCCTAGTATTTTTCAGACCTTTTCATGGTCCTCGTATATTTCAGACTCTTCGTACTCCTCGGATTTTTCACACCTTTTCATGCTCCTTGTATTTTTCCACACATTTTCATGCTCTTTGTGTTTTCCACACATTTTCATGCTCCTCGTGTTTTTCACACCTTTTCATGCTCCTCATATTTTTCAAACCTTTCCATGCTCCTCATGTTTTCCAGACCTTTTCATGCTCCTCGGATTTTTCACACCTTTTCATGCTCCTCTTTTTTTTCACACATGTTCATGCTCTTCGTGTTTTTCACACCTATTCATGCTCCTCGTGTTTTTCACACCTTTTCATGGTCCTCGTATTTTTCACACCTTTTCATGCTCTTCGTATTTTTCAACCCTTTTCATGCTCTTTGAATTTTTCATACAATTTCATGCTCTTCGTGTTTTTCACACATTTTCTTGCTCTTCGTGTTTTTCACACAGTTTCATGCTCTTCGTGTTTTTTACACTCTTTCATGGTCCTCATATTTTTCAAACCTTTTCGTGCTCTTAGTATTTTTCACACCTTTTCATGGTTCTCGTATATTTCAGACCTTTTTGTGCTCCTCACATTTTTCACACCTTTTCATGCTCTTCGAATTTTTTACACATTCATGCACTTCGTTTTATCCACAACTTTTCATGCTGCTCATGTTTTTCACACCATTTCATGCTCTTCCTATTTTTCAGACCGTTTCATGCTCCTCCTATTTATCACACCTTTCCATGCTCTTCATAATTTTCACACCATTTCATGCTCTTCATATTTTCACACCGTTTCATGCTCTTCATATTTTTCAGACCTTTTCATGCTCCTCGTATTTTGCCCACCGTTTCATGTTCTTCGTGTTTTCACACCATTTCAAGCCCTTTGTATTTTTCACACCTTTTCGTGCTCTTCATATTGTTCACACCTTTTCATGCTCCAAGTAATTTTTAGACCTTTTCATGCTCCTCGTGTTTTTCAGAACTTTTCATGCTCCTCGTATTTTTCAGACCTTTTCATGCTCCTCGTATTTTTCAGACCTTTTCATGCTCCTCGTATTTTTCACACATTTTCATGCTCTTCGTGTTTTTCACACCTATTCATGCTCCTTGTGTTTTTAACATCTTTTCATGCTCCTCGTGTTTTGCAGAGCTTTTCATGCTCCTCGTATTTTTCAGACCTTTTCATGTTCCTCGTATTTTTGACACCTTTTCATGCTCCTCATATTTTTCAGAACTTTTCATGCTCCTGGTATTTTTCAGACCTTTTCACGCTCCTTGTATTTTTCAGACCTTTTCGGGCTCCTCCTATTTTCAGGCCTTTTCATGCTCCTCGTATGTTTCACACCTTTTCATGCTCCTCATATATTTCACAACTTTTTATGCTCTTCATATTTTTTACATATTTCATGCTCCTCATATTTTTCATACCATTTCATGCTACTCATATTTTTCACATCTTTTCATGCTCCTCATATTTTTGACATCTTTTAAAGGTCATCATATTTTTCTACCGTTTCATGCTCTTGATATTTTCACACGGTTTCATGCTCCTCGTATTTTTCAGACCTTTTCATGCTCCTACTAGTTTCCCACCTTTTCATGCTCCTCATATTTTTCGCATATTTTCTTTCTCATCGTATTTTTCACACCTTTTCATGCTCCTCGTATTTGTGACACCTTTAATGCTCCTCGTATTTTTCACACCTTTATATGCTCTTCGTATTTTCAATCCTTTTCATGCTCTTCGAATTTTTCACACATTTTCATGCACTTCGTGTTTTCCACATTTTTTCATGCTGCTCGTGTTTTTCACACCATTTCTTGCTCTTCATATTTTTAACACCATTTCATGCTCTTCATATTTTCACACCGTTTCATGCTCCTCATATTTTTCACACCTTTTCATGCTCCTCGTATTTTTCACACCCATTCATGCTCCTTGTATTTTTCAGACCTTTTCATGCTCTTCGTATTTTTCACACCTTTTCATGCTCCTCATATTTTTGAAACCTTTTCATGTTCCTCATATTAATCACACCGTTTCATACTCCTCATATTTTTCACACCTTTTCATGTTCCTCGTATTTTTCAAACCTTTTCATGCTCCTCATATTTTTCAGACATTTTCATGCTCCTAGTATTGTTCACACCTTTTCATGCTCCTCGTTTTTTTCACACCTTTTCATATTCCTCGTATTTTTCACACCTATTCATGCTCCTTGTATTTTTCAGACCTTTTCGTGCTCTTCATATTTTTCACAGCATTTCATGCTTTCGCATTTTAACACCGCTTCATGCTCCTCGTATTTTTCACACCTTGTCATGCACTTTGTATTTTTCAAACCTTTTCATGCTCTTTGTATTTTTCACAACTTTTCATAATTTTTCACACCTTTTCATTGTCTTCGTATATTTCACACCAGTCATGCTCTTTGTATTTTTCACACCTTTTCAAGCTCTTCATACTTTTAAAACCATTTCATGCTCTTCATATTTTTCACAACTTTTCATGCTCTTCATATTTTTTACATATTTCATGCTTCTCATATTTTTCATACCATTTCATGCTCCTCATATTTTTCACATCTTTTCATGCTCCTCATATTTTTGACACCTTTTGAAGTCTTCATATTTTTCACACCGTTTCATGCTCTTTATATTTTCACACCGTTTCATGTTCCTCGTATTTTTCAGACCTTTTCATGCTCCTACTATTTTTCCCACCTGTTAATGCTCCTTGTATTTTTAGCACATTTTCTTTCTCATCGTATTTTTCACACCTTTTCATGCTCCTCGTATTTTTCACACCTTTAATGCTCCTCGTATTTTTCACACCTTTACATGCTGTTCGTATTTTTCAAACCTTTTCATGCTCTTCGAATTTTTCACACATTTTCATGCACTTCGTGTTTTCCACATATTTTCTTGCTGCTCGTGTTTTTCACACCGTTTCATGCTCTTCATATTTTTAACACCGTTTCATGCTCTTCATATTTTCACACCGTTTCATGCTCCTCATATTTTTCACACCTTTTCATGCTTCTCATATTTTTAAGATCTTTTCATGCTTCTCGTATTTTTCAGACATTTTCATGCTCCTAGTATTTTTCACACCTTTTCATGCACCTCGTAGTTTTCACACCTTTTCATGCTCCTCATATTTTTCAGACCTTTTCGTGCTCCTCATATTTGCAGACCTTTTCGTACTCCTCATATTTTTCACACCTTTTCATGCTCATCATATATTTCACAACTTTTCATGCTCTTCATATTATTGACATATTTTAATGCTCCTCATATTTTTCACATCTTTTCATGCTCCTCATATTTTTGACACGTTTAAAAGGTCTTCATATTTTTCACACCGTTTCATGATCTTCATATTTTCACACCATTTCATGCTCCTCAAATTTTTTAGACTTTTTCATGCTCCTCATATTTTTCAGACCTTTATATGCTCCTCGTATTTTTCACACCTTTTCATGCTCCTCGTGTTTTTCACACCTTTTCATGCTCCTCGTATTTTTTTCAGACCTTTTCATGCTCCTGTTTTTTTCACACATTTTCATGCTCCTCGTATTTTTCACACCTTTTCATGCTCCTCGTATTTTTCAGCCCTTTTCATGCTCCTACTATTGTTCACACCTTTTCATGCTCTTCGTATTTTTCGCACATTTTCTTTCTCATCGTATTTTTCACACCTTTTCATGCTCCTTGTATTTTTCACACCTTTTCATGCTCTTCGTATTTTTCACACCTTTTCATGCTCCTCGTATTTTTCAGACCTTTTCATGCTTCTCGTATTTTTCACACCTTGTCACGCTACTCGTATTTTTTAGAACTTTTCATGGTCGTCGTATATTTCAGACCTTTTCGTGCTTCTCGGATTTTTCACATCTTTTCATGCTACTCGTATTTTTCAGACCTTTTCATGCTCCTACTATTGTTCACACCTTTTCGTGCTCCTCGTATTTTTCTCACCTTTTCGTGCTCCTCGTATTTTTCACACCTTTTCATGCTCCTCGTATTTATCACACCGTTTCATACTCCTCATATTTTTCACACCTTTTCATGCTCCTCGTATTTTTCAAACCTTTTCATGCTCCTCGTTTTTTTCAGACATTTTCATGCTCCTAGTATTGTTCACACCTTTTCATGCTCCTCGTATTTTTCACACCTATTAATGCTCCTTGTATTTTTCAGACCTTTTCATGCTCTTCGTATTTTTCACAGCATTTCATGCTTTCACATATTTCACACCGTTTCATGCTCCTCGTATTTTTCACATGTTTTCATGCACTTTGTATATTTCAAACCTTTTCATGCTCTTTGTATTTTTCACAACTTTTCATGCTTTTCATAATTTTTCACACCTTTTCATTGTCTTCGTATATTTCACACCAGTCATGCTCTTTGTATTTTTCACACCTTTTCAAGCTCTTCATACTTTTCAAACCATTTCATGCTCTTCATATTTTTCACAACTTTTCATGCTCTTCATATTTTTTACATATTTCATTCTCCTCATATTTTTCATACCATTTCATGCTCCTCATATTTTTCACATCTTTTCATGCTCCTCATATTTTTGACACCTTTTAAAGGTCTTCATATTTTTCACACCCTTTCATGCTCTTTATATTTTCACACCGTTTCATGTTCCTCGTATTTTTCAGACCTTTTCATGCTCCTACTAGTTTTCCCACCTTTTCATGCTCCTTGTGTTTTTAGCAGATTTTCTTTCTCATCGTATTTTTCACACCTTTTCATGCTCCTCGTATTTTTCACACCTTTAATGCTCCTCGTATTTTTCACACCTTTACATGCTCTTCGTATTTTTCAAACCTTTTCATGCTCTTCGAATTTTTCACACATTTTCATGCACTTCATGTTTTCCACATTTTTTCATGCTGCTCATGTTTTTCACACCGTTTCTTGCTCTTCATATTTTTAACACTGTTTCATGCTCTTCATATTTTCACACCTTTTCATGCTCCTCATATTTTTCACACCTTTTCATATTCTCATATTTTTCACATCTTTTCATGCTCCTCATATTTTTGACACGTTTAAAAGGTCTTCATATTTTTCACACCGTTTCATGATCTTCATATTTTCACACCGTTTCATGCTCCTCAAATTTTTTAGACCTTTTCATGCTCCTCATATTTTTCAGACCTTTATATGCTCCTCGTATTTTTCACACCTTTTCATGCTCCTCGTATTTTTCGCACATTTTCTTTCTCATCGTATTTTTCACACCTTTTCATGCTCGTTGTATTTTACAGACCTTTTCATGCTCCTGTTTTTTTCACACCTTTTCATGCTCCTCGTATTTTCACAACTTTTCATGCTCCTCGTATTTTTCAGACCTTTTCATGCTCCTACTATTGTTCCCACCTTTTCATGCTCTTCGTATTTTTCGCACATTTTCTTTCTCATCGTATTTTTCACACCTTTTCATGCTCCTTGTATTTTTCACACCTCTTCATGCTCTTCGTATTTTTCACACCTTTTCATGCTCCTCATATTTTTCCGACGTTTTCATGCTTCTCGTATTTTTCACACCTTGTCATGCTACTCGTATTTTTTAGAACTTTTCATGGTCCTCGTATATTTCAGACCTTTTCGTGCTCCTCGGATTTTTCACATCTTTTCATGCTCCTCGTATTTTACAGACGTTTTCATGCTCCTCGTATTGTTCCCACCTTTTCATGCTCTTTGTGTTTTTCAAACCTTTTCATGCTCTTCGAATTTTTATACATTTTCATGCTCTTCGTGTTTTTCACACATTTTCATGCTATTCGTGTTTTTTACACTTTTTCATGCTCCTCATATATTTCACACCTTTTCATGCTCCTCGTATTTTTCACACCTTTTCATGCTCCTCGTATTTTTCTGACCTTTACATGCTCCTCATATTTTATAGACCTTTTCATGCTCCACGCATTTTTCAGACCTTTTCATGGTCCTCGTACTTTCAAACCTTTTCGTGCTCCTCGTATTTTTCACACCTTTTCATGCTCCATGTATTTTTCACACCTTTTCATGCTCCTCATATATTTCACAACTTTTCATGCTCTTCATATTTTTGACACATTTTCATGCTCCTCCTATTTTTCATACCGTTTCATGCTCCTCATATTTTTCATATCTTTTCATGGTCCTCATATTTCTGACATGTTTTAAAGGTCTTCATGTTTTTCACACCATTTCATGCTCTTTATATTTTCACACCGTTTCATGCTCCTCACATTATTTAGACCGTTTCATGCTCCTCATATTTTTCAGACCTTTATATGCTCCTCGTATTTTTCACACCTTTTCATGCTCTCGTGTTTTTCACACCTTTTCATGCTCCTATTATTTTTCACACCTTTTCATGCTCCTCGTATTTTTCGCACATTTTCTTTCTCATCGTATTTTTCACACCTTTTCATGCTCCTCGTATTTTACAGAGCTTTTCATGCTCCTTGTTTTTCTCACACCTTTTAATGCTCTACGTATTTTTCACAACTTTTCATGGTCCTCGTATTTTTCAGACCTTTTCATGCTCCTACTATTTTTCACACCTTTTCATGCTCCTCGTATTTTTCACACCTTTAATGCTCCTCGTATATTTCACACCTTTACATGCTCTTCGTATTTTGCAAACCTTTTCATGCTCTTCAAATTTTTCACACATTTACATGCACTTCGTGTTTTCCACAACTTTTCATGCTGCTCGTGTTTTTCACACCATTTCATGCTCTTCATATTTTTCAGACCGTTTCATGCTCCTCAAATTTTTCACACCTTTCCATGCTTCTCGTATTTTTCAGACTTTTTCATGCTCCTGTATTTTTCACACTGTTTCCTGCTCTTCATGTTTTTCACACCTATTCATGCTCCTCGTGTTTTTCACAGCTTTTCATGCTCCTCTTTTTTTTCACACCTTTTCATGCTCCTTATATTTTTCACACCTTTTCATGCTCCTTATATTTTTCACACCTTTTCAGGCTCCTTATATTTTTGAGACCTTTTCATGCTCTTCGTATTTTTCACATCTTTTTATGCTCCTCCTGTTTTCCAGACCTTTTCATGCTCCTCGTATTTTTCAGAACTTTTCCTGCTCCTCGTATTTTTGACACCTTTTCATGCTCCTCGTATTTTTCAGACCTTTTCATGCTCTTTTTATTTTTCACAGCATTTCATGCTTTCGCATTTTTCACACCGTTTCATGCTCCTCATATTTTTCACACCTTTTCATGCACTTTGTATTTTTCAAACCTTTTCATGCTCTTTGTATTTTTCACAACTTTTCATGCTCCTCGTGTTTTCCAGACCTTTTTATGCTCCTTATATTTTTCACACCTTTTCATGCTCCTCCTATTTTTCACACCTTTTCATGCTCCTTGTATTTTTCACACCTTTTCATGCTCTTCATATTTTTCACACCTTTTCATGCTTCTCGTATTTTTCACACCTTGTCACGCTACTCGTATTTTTTAGAACTTTTCATGGTCGTCGTATATTTCAGACCTTTTCGTGCTTCTCGGATTTTTCACATCTTTTCATGCTACTCGTATTTTTCAGACCTTTTCATGCTCCTACTATTGTTCACACCTTTTCGTGCTCCTCGTATTTTTCTCACCTTTTCGTGCTCCTCGTATTTTTCACACCTTTTCATGCTCCTCGTATTTATCACACCGTTTCATACTCCTCATATTTTTCACACCTTTTCATGCTCCTCGTATTTTTCAAACCTTTTCATGCTCCTCGTTTTTTTCAGACATTTTCATGCTCCTAGTATTGTTCACACCTTTTCATGCTCCTCGTATTTTTCACACCTATTAATGCTCCTTGTATTTTTCAGACCTTTTCATGCTCTTCGTATTTTTCACAGCATTTCATGCTTTCACATATTTCACACCGTTTCATGCTCCTCGTATTTTTCACATGTTTTCATGCACTTTGTATATTTCAAACCTTTTCATGCTCTTTGTATTTTTCACAACTTTTCATGCTTTTCATAATTTTTCACACCTTTTCATTGTCTTCGTATATTTCACACCAGTCATGCTCTTTGTATTTTTCACACCTTTTCAAGCTCTTCATACTTTTCAAACCATTTCATGCTCTTCATATTTTTCACAACTTTTCATGCTCTTCATATTTTTTACATATTTCATTCTCCTCATATTTTTCATACCATTTCATGCTCCTCATATTTTTCACATCTTTTCATGCTCCTCATATTTTTGACACCTTTTAAAGGTCTTCATATTTTTCACACCCTTTCATGCTCTTTATATTTTCACACCGTTTCATGTTCCTCGTATTTTTCAGACCTTTTCATGCTCCTACTAGTTTTCCCACCTTTTCATGCTCCTTGTGTTTTTAGCAGATTTTCTTTCTCATCGTATTTTTCACACCTTTTCATGCTCCTCGTATTTTTCACACCTTTAATGCTCCTCGTATTTTTCACACCTTTACATGCTCTTCGTATTTTTCAAACCTTTTCATGCTCTTCGAATTTTTCACACATTTTCATGCACTTCATGTTTTCCACATTTTTTCATGCTGCTCATGTTTTTCACACCGTTTCTTGCTCTTCATATTTTTAACACTGTTTCATGCTCTTCATATTTTCACACCTTTTCATGCTCCTCATATTTTTCACACCTTTTCATATTCTCATATTTTTCACATCTTTTCATGCTCCTCATATTTTTGACACGTTTAAAAGGTCTTCATATTTTTCACACCGTTTCATGATCTTCATATTTTCACACCGTTTCATGCTCCTCAAATTTTTTAGACCTTTTCATGCTCCTCATATTTTTCAGACCTTTATATGCTCCTCGTATTTTTCACACCTTTTCATGCTCCTCGTATTTTTCGCACATTTTCTTTCTCATCGTATTTTTCACACCTTTTCATGCTCGTTGTATTTTACAGACCTTTTCATGCTCCTGTTTTTTTCACACCTTTTCATGCTCCTCGTATTTTCACAACTTTTCATGCTCCTCGTATTTTTCAGACCTTTTCATGCTCCTACTATTGTTCCCACCTTTTCATGCTCTTCGTATTTTTCGCACATTTTCTTTCTCATCGTATTTTTCACACCTTTTCATGCTCCTTGTATTTTTCACACCTCTTCATGCTCTTCATATTTTTCACACCTTTTCATGCTCCTCATATTTTTCCGACGTTTTCATGCTTCTCGTATTTTTCACACCTTGTCATGCTACTCGTATTTTTTAGAACTTTTCATGGTCCTCGTATATTTCAGACCTTTTCGTGCTCCTCGGATTTTTCACATCTTTTCATGCTCCTCGTATTTTTCAGACCTTTTCATGCTCCTACTATTGTTCACACCTGTTCGTGCTCCTCGTATTTTTTGCACATTTTCTTTCTCATCGTATTTTTCACACCTTTTCATGCCAGTCGTATTTTTTAGAACTTTTCATGGTCCTCGTATATTTCAGACCTTTTCGTGCTCCTCGGATTTTTCACATCTTTTCATGCTCCTCGTATTTTACAGACGTTTTCATGCTCCTCGTATTGTTCCCACCTTTTCATGCTCTTTGTGTTTTTCAAACCTTTTCATGCTCTTCGAATTTTTATACATTTTCATGCTCTTCGTGTTTTTCACACATTTTCATGCTATTCGTGTTTTTTACACTTTTTCATGCTCCTCATATATTTCACACCTTTTCATGCTCCTCGTATTTTTCACACCTTTTCATGCTCCTCGTATTTTTCTGACCTTTACATGCTCCTCATATTTTATAGACCTTTTCATGCTCCACGCATTTTTCAGACCTTTTCATGGTCCTCGTACTTTCAAACCTTTTCGTGCTCCTCGTATTTTTCACACCTTTTCATGCTCCTCATATATTTCACAACTTTTCATGCTCTTCATATTTTTGACACATTTTCATGCTCCTCCTATTTTTCATACCGTTTCATGCTCCTCATATTTTTCATATCTTTTCATGGTCCTCATATTTCTGACATGTTTTAAAGGTCTTCATGTTTTTCACACCATTTCATGCTCTTTATATTTTCACACCGTTTCATGCTCCTCACATTATTTAGACCGTTTCATGCTCCTCATATTTTTCAGACCTTTATATGCTCCTCGTATTTTTCACACCTTTTCATGCTCTCGTGTTTTTCACACCTTTTCATGCTCCTATTATTTTTCACACCTTTTCATGCTCCTCGTATTTTTCGCACATTTTCTTTCTCATCGTATTTTTCACACCTTTTCATGCTCCTCGTATTTTACAGAGCTTTTCATGCTCCTTGTTTTTCTCACACCTTTTAATGCTCTACGTATTTTTCACAACTTTTCATGGTCCTCGTATTTTTCAGACCTTTTCATGCTCCTACTATTTTTCACACCTTTTCATGCTCCTCGTATTTTTCACACCTTTAATGCTCCTCGTATATTTCACACCTTTACATGCTCTTCGTATTTTGCAAACCTTTTCATGCTCTTCAAAATTTTCACACATTTACATGCACTTCGTGTTTTCCACAACTTTTCATGCTGCTCGTGTTTTTCACACCATTTCATGCTCTTCATATTTTTCAGACCGTTTCATGCTCCTCAAATTTTTCACACCTTTCCATGCTTCTCGTATTTTTCAGACTTTTTCATGCTCCTGTATTTTTCACACTGTTTCCTGCTCTTCATGTTTTTCACACCTATTCATGCTCCTCGTGTTTTTCACAGCTTTTCATGCTCCTCTTTTTTTTCACATCTTTTCATGCTCCTCGTATTTTTCACACCTTTTCATGCTCCTTATATTTTTCACACCTTTTCAGGCTCCTTATATTTTTCACACCTTTTCAGGCTCCTTATATTTTTGAGACCTTTTCATGCTCTTCGTATTTTTCACATCTTTTTATGCTCCTCCTGTTTTCCAGACCTTTTCATGCTCCTCGTATTTTTCAGACCTTTTCCTGCTCCTCGTATTTTTGACACCTTTTCATGCTCCTCGTATTTTTCAGACCTTTTCATGCTCTTTTTATTTTTCACAGCATTTCATGCTTTCGCATTTTTCACACCGTTTCATGCTCCTCATATTTTTCACACCTTTTCATGCACTTTGTATTTTTCAAACCTTTCATGCTCTTTGTATTTTTCACAACTTTTCATGCTCCTCGTGTTTTCCAGACCTTTTTATGCTCCTTATATTTTTCACACCTTTTCATGCTCCTCCTATTTTTCACACCTTTTCATGCTCCTTATATTTTTCACACCTTTTCATACTCCTCGTATTTTTCACACCTTTTCATGCTTCTTATATTTTTCACACCTTTTCAGGCTCCTCATATTTTTGAGAACTTTTCATGCTCTTCGTATTTTTCACACCTTTTTATACTCCTCCTGTTTTCCAGACCTTTTCATGCTCCTCGTATTTTTCAGACCTTTTCATGCTCCTCGTTTTTTTCAGATCTTTTCATGCCTCTCGTATTTTTCAGACCTTTACATGGTCCTCGTATATTTCAGACCTTTTCGTTCTTCTCGGATTATTCACACCTTTTCAGGCTCCTCATAATTTTGAGACCTTTTCATGCTGTTCGTGTTTTCACACCTTTTCAAGCTCTTTGTATTTTTCACACTTTTTCGTGATCTTCATATTGTTCACACTTTTTCGTGCTCTTCATATTGTTCACATCTTTTCATGCTCCAAGTATTTTTTAGACCTTTTCATGCTCCTCGTGTTTTTCAGAACTTTTATGCTTCTCGTATTTTTCAGACCTTTTCATGCTCCTCGTATTTTTCACAGCTTTTCATTCTCCTCGTATTTTTCAGACCTTTTCATGCTCCTTGTATTTTTCACACATTTTCATGCTCTTCGTGTTTTTCACACCTATTCATGCTCCTTATGTTTTTAACACCTTTTCATGCTCCCTATATTTTTCACACCTTTTCAGGCTCCTCATATTTTTGAGACCTTTTCATTTTCTTCGTGTTTTCACGCCTTTTCAAGCTCTTTGTATTTTTCACACTTTTTCATGCTCTTCATATTGTTCACACCTTTTCATGCTCCACGTATTTTTTAGACCTTCTCATGCTCCTCGCATTTTTCAGAACTTTTCATGCTTCTCGTATTTTTCAGACCTTTTCATTCTCCTCGTATTTTTCAGACCTTTTCATGCTCCTCATATTTTTCAGACCTTTTCATGCTCCTCGTGTTTTGCAGACCTTTTCATGCTCCTCGTATTTTTCAGACCTTTTCATGCTCCTCGTATTTTTGACACCTATTCATGCTCCTCATATTTTTCAGAACTTTTCATGGTCCTGGTATTTTTCAGACCTTTTCATGCTCCTCGTATTTTTCAGACCTTTTCATTCCCCTCCTATTTTCAGACCTTTTTTGCTCCTCATATTTTTCATACCATTTCATGCTACTCATATTTTTCACATCTTTTCATGCTCCTCATATTTTTGACACCTTTTAAAGGTCTTCATATTTTTCACACCGTTTCATGCTCTTTATATTTTCACACCGTTTCATGTTGCTCGTATTTTTCAGAGCTTTTCATGCTCCTACTATTTTTCCCACCTTTTCATGCTCCTCGTATTTTTCTCATATTTCCTTTCTCATCGTATTTTTCACACCTTTTCATGCTCCTCGTATTTTTCACACCTTTAATGCTCCTCGTATTTTTCACACCTTTACATGCTCTTCGTGTTTTTCAAACCTTTTAATGCTCTTCGAATTTTTCACACATTTTCATTCACTTCGTGTTTTCCACATTTTTTCATGCTGTTCGTGTTTTTCACACCGTTTCATGCTCCTCATATTTTTAACACCGTTTCATGCTCTTCATATTTTCACACCGTTTCATGCTCCTCGTATTTTTCACACCTTTTCATGCTCCTTGTATTTTTCACACCCTTTCATGCTCCTTGTGTTTTTCAGACCTTTTCATGCTCTTCGTATTTTTCACAGCATTTCATGCTTTCGCATTTTTCACACCATTGCATGCTCCTCGTATTTTTCACACCTTTTCATGCACTTCGTATTTTTCAAACCTTTTCATTCTCTTTGTATTTTTCACAACTTTTCATGCATTTCATAATTTTTCAGACCTTTTCATGGTCTTCGTAGATTTCACACCAGTCATGCTCTTCGTATTTTTCACACCTTTTCAAGCTCTTCGTACTTTTCAAACCGTTTCTTTCTCTTCATATTTTTCACATATTTTCATGCTCTAAATATTTTTCACATCTCTTCATGCGCTTCATATTTTTCACATCTTTTCATCCTCTTCATATTTTTCACAACTTTTCATGCTCTTCATATTTTTTACATATTTCATGCTCCTCATATTTTTCATACCATTTCATGCTCCTCATATTTTTCATATCTTTTCATGCTCCTCATATTTTTGACACCTTTTAAAGTCTTCATATTTTCACACCGTTTCATGCTCTTTATATTTTCACACCGTTTCATGTTCCTCGTATTTTTCAGACCTTTTCATGCTCCTACTAGTTTTCCCACCTTTTCATGCTCCTTGTGTTTTTAGCAGATTTTCTTTCTCATCGTATTTTTCACACCTTTTCATGCTCCTCGTATTTTTCACACCTTTAATGCTCCTCGTATTTTTCACACCTTTACATGCTCTTCGTATTTTTCAAACCTTTTCATGCTCTTCGAATTTTTCACACATTTTCATGCACTTCGTGTTTTCCACATTTTTTCATGCTGCTCGTGTTTTTAACACCGTTTCATGCTCTTCATATTGCTCACACCTTTTCATGCTCCACATATTTTTCAGACCTTTCATGCTCCTCGTGTTTTTCAGAACTTTTCATGCTCCTCATATTTTTCAGACCTTTTCATGCTCCTCGTATTTTTTAGACCTTTTCATGCTCCTCGTGTTTTTCAGAACTTTTCATGCTCCTCGTATTTTTCACACCGTTTCATGCTCCTCGTATTTTTCACACCTTTTCATGCACTTTGTATTTTTCCAACCTTTTCATGCTCTTTGTATTTTTCACAACTTTTCACGCTCTTCATACTTTTCAAACCATTTCATGCTCTTCATATTTTCACATCTTTTCATGCTCTTCATATTTTACACACCGTTTCATGCTCTTCATATTTTTCACAACTTTTCATGCTCTTCATATTTTTTACATATTTCATGCTTCTCATATTTTTCATACCATTTCATGCTCCTCATATTTTTCACATCTTTTCATGCTCCTCATATTTTTGACACCTTTTAAAGGTCTTCATATTTTTCACACCGTTTCATGTTCCTCGTATTTTTCAGACCTTTTCATGCTCCTACTATTTTTCCCACCTTTTCATGCGCCTCGTATTTTTAGCACATTTTCTTTCTCATCGTATTTTTCACACATTTTCCTGCTCCTCGTATTTTTCACACCTTTAATTCTCCTCGTATTTTTCACACCTTTAAATGCTCTTCGTATTTTTCAAACCTTTTCATGCTCTTCATATTTTTCACACATTTTCATGCACTTCGTTGTTTTCACACCTTTTCATTCTCCTCATATTTTCAGACCTTTTCATACTCCTCATATTTGCAGACATTTTCGTACTCCTCGTGTTTTTCACACCATTTCATGCTCCTCATATATTTCACAACTTTTCATGCTCTTCATATTATTGACATATTTTAATGCTCCTCATATTTTTCCCATCTTTTCATGCTCCTCATATTTTTGACACGTTTAAAAGGTCTTCATATTTTTCACACTGTTTCATGGTCTTCATATTTTCACACCGTTTCATGCTCTTCAAATTTTTTAGACCTTTTCATGCTCCTTTTTTTTTCACACCTTTTCATGCTCCTCGCATTTTTCACACCTTTTCATGCTCCTCGTATTTTTCAGACCTTTTCATGCTCCTAATATTGTTCACACCTTTTCATGCTTCTCGTATTTTTCGCACATTTTCTTTCTCATCGTATTTTTCACACCTTTTCATGCTCCTTGTATTTTTCACACCTTTTCATGCTCTTCGTACTTTTTACACCTTTTCATGCTCTTCGTATTTTTCCCACCTTGTCATGCCAGTCGTATTTTTTAGAACTTTTCATGGTCCTCGTATATTTCAGACCTTTACATGCTCCTCGGATTTTTCACATCTTTTCATGCTCCTCGTATTTTACAGACCTTTTCATGCTCCTTGTATTGTTCCCACCTTTTCATGCTCTTCGTGTTTTTCAAACCTTTTCATGCTCTTCGAATTTTTATACATTTTCATGCTCTTCGTGTTTTTCACACATTTTCATGCTCTTCGTGTTTTTTACAATTTTTCATGCTCCTCATATATTTCACACCTTTTCATGCTCCTCGTATTTTTCACACCTTTTCATGCTCCTCCTATTTTTCATACCGTTTCATGCTCCTTATATTTTTCACATCTTTTCATGTTCCTCATATTTCTGACACGTTTTTAAGGTCTTCATGTTTTTCACACCATTTCATGCTCTTTATATTTTCACACCGTTTCACGCTCCTCACATTTTTTAGACCGTTTCATGCTCCTCATATTTTTCAGACCTTTAGATGCTCCTCGTATTTTTCACACCTTTTCATGCTCCTCGTATTTTACAGAGCTTTTCATGCTCCTTGTTTTTCTCACACCTTTTAATGCTCTACGTATTTTTCACAACTTTTCATGGTCCTCATATTTTTCAGACCTTTTCATGCTCCTACTATTTTTCACACCTTTTCATGCTCCTCGTATTTTTCACACCTTTAATGCTCCTCGTATATTTCACACCTTTACATGCTCTTCGTATTTTGCAAACCTTTTCATGCTCTTCGAATTTTTCACACATTTACATGCACTTCGTGTTTTCCACAACTTTTCATGCTGCTCATGTTTTTCACACCATTTCATGCTCTTCATATTTTTCAGACCGTTACATGCTCCTCAAATTTTTCACACCTTTCCATGCTCCTCGTATTTTTCGTACCTTTTCATGCTCCTGTATTTTCCACACTGTTTCATGCTTTTCATGTTTTTCACACCTATTCATGCTCCTCGTGTTTTTCACAGCTTTTCATGCTCCTTTTATTTTTCACATCTTTTCATGCTCCTCGTATTTTTCACACCTTTTCATGCTCCTTATATTTTTCACACCTTTTCATGCTCCTCGTATTTTTCACACCTTTTCATGCACTTTATGTTTTTCCACACCGTTTCCTGCTCCTCCTATTTTTCAGACCGTTTCATGCTCCTCATATTTTTGATACCTTTTGAAGCTCTTCATATTTTTCACACCTTTTCATATTCCTCCTATTTTGCAGACCGTTTCATGCTCCTCCTATTTTTCAGACCTTTTCATGCTCCTCATATTTTTGACACCTTTTGAAGCTCTTAATGTTTTTCAACATCATTTCATGCTCCTCCTATTTTTCAGACCGTTTCATGCTTCTCATTTTTTGACACCTTTTGAAGCTCTTCATGTTTTTCAACACCGTTACATGCTCCTTCATATTTTTCAGACCGTTTCATGCTCCTCCTATTTTTGACAGCTTTTGAAGCTCTTCATGTATTTCACACCTTTTCAGGCTCTTCATGTTTTTAAACACCACTTCATGCTCCTCCTATTTTTCAGACCGTTTCATGCCCCTTATATTTTTGACACGTTTTGAAGCTCTTGATATTTTTCACACCTTTTCAGGCTCTTCATGTTTTTCATCACCATTTCATGCTACTCCTATATTTCAGACCGTTTCATGCTTCTCATATTTTTGACATCTTTTGAAGCTCTACATATATTTCACACCTTTTCATGCTCTTCATGTTTTTCAACACCGTTTCATGCTCCTCCTATCTTTCAGACCGTTTCTTGCTCCTCATATTTTTGACACCTTTTGAAGCTCTTCATGTTTTTCAACACCGTTTCATGCTTCTCATATTTTTCAGAACGTTTCATGCTCCTCATATTTTTTACACCTTTTGAACCTCTTCATATTTTTCACACCTTTTCATGCTCTAAATATTTTTCACATCTCTTCATGTGCTCCATATTTTTCACACCGTTTCATGGGCTTCATTTTTACACCGTTTCATGCTCCTCATATTTTTCACACCGTTTCATGCTCTTGGTATTTTTCACACATTTTCATGCTCTTTGTATTTTTCAGACATTTTCATTCTCTTGGTAATTTTTCACACCTTTTTATGCTCTTCGTATATTTCACACCTTTTCATCCTCTTCGTATTTTTCACACCTTTTCATGTTCCTCATATTTTTGAAACCGTTTCATGCTCCTCATATTTATCACACCGTTTCATACTCCGCATATTTTTCACACCTTTTCATGCTCATCGTATTTTTCAGACATTTTCATGCTCCTAGTATTGTTCACACCTTTTCATGCTCCTCGTATCTTTCACACCTTTTCATGCTCCTCGTATTTTTCACACCTTTTCATGCTCCTCGTATTTTTCAGACCTTTTCCTGCTCCTCGTATTTTTCACAGCATTTCATGCTTTCGCATTTTTCACACCGTTTCATGCTCCTCGTATTTTTCACACCTTTTCATGCACTTTGTATTTTTCAAACCTTTTCATGCTCTTTGTATTTTTCACAACTTTTCATGCTTTTCATAATTTTTCACACCTTTTCATTGTCTTCGTATATTTCACACCCATCATGCTCTTTGTATTTTTCACACCTTTTCAAGCTTTTCATACTTTTCAAACCATTTCATGCTCTTCATATTTTTCACATCTTTTCATCCTCTTCATATTTTTCACAACTTTTCATGCTCTTCATATTTTTTACATATTTCATGCTCCTCATATTTTTCATACCATTTCATGCTCCTCATATTTTTCACATCTTTTCATGCTCCTCATATTTTTGACACCTTTTAAAGGTCTTCATATTTTTCACACCGTTTCATGCTCTTTATATTTTCACACCGTTTCATTTTCCTCGTATTTTTCACACCTTTAAATGCTCCTACTCTTTTTCCCACCTTTTCATGCTCCTTGTATTTTTAGCACATTTTCTTTCTCATCGTATTTTTCACACCTTTTCATGCTCCTCGTATTTTTCACACCTTTAATGCTCCTCGTATTTTTCACACCTTTACATGCTCTTCGTGTTTTTCAAACCTTTTAATGCTCTTCGAATTTTTCACACATTTGCATGCACTTCGTGTTTTCCACATTGTTTCATGCTGCTCATGTTTTTCATACCGTTTCATGCTCTTCATATTTTTAACATCGTTTCATGCTCTTCATATTGTTCACACCTTTTCATGCTCCACGTACTTTTCAGACCTTTTCATGCTCCTCGTGTTTTTCAGAACTTTTCATGCTCCTCGTATTTTTCAGACCTTTTCATGCTCCTCGTGTTTTTCAGAACTTTTCATGCTCCTCGTATTTTTCAGACCTTTTCATGCTCCTCGTGTTTTTCAGAACTTTTCATGCTCCTCGTATTTTTCACACCGTTTCATGCTCCTCGTATTTTTCACACCTTTTCATGCACTTTGTATTTTTCAAACCTTTTCATGCTCTTTGTATTTTTCACAACCTTTCATGCTTTTCATAATTTTTCACATCTTTTCATTGTCTTCGTATATTTCACACCACTCATGCTCTTTGTATTTTGCACAACTTTTCATGCTCTTTATACTTTTCAAACCATTTCATGCTCTTCATATTTTTCACAACTTTTCATGCTCTTCATATTTTTTACATATTTCATGCTTCTCATATTTTTCATACCATTTCATGATCCTCATGTTTTTCACATCTTTTCATACTCCTCATATTTTTGACACCTTTTAAAGGTCTTCATATTTTTCACACCGTTTCATGCTCTTTATATTTTCACACCGTTTCATGTTCCTCGTATTTTTCAGACCTTTTCATGCTCCTACTATTTTTCCCACCTTTTCATGCTCCTCGTATTTTAGCACATTTTCTTTCTCATCGTATTTTTCACACCTTTTCATGCTCCTCGTATTTTTCACACCTTTAATGCTCCTCGTATATTTCACACCTTTACATGCTCTTCGTATTTTTCAAACCTTTTCATGCTCTTCGAATTTTTCACACATTTACATGCACTTCGTGTTTTCCACAACTTTTCATGCTGCTCGTGTTTTTCACACCATTTCATGCTTTTCATATTTTTCAGACCGTTTCATGCTCCTCAAATTTTTCACACCTTTCCATGCTCCTCGTATTTTTCATACCTTTTCATGCTCCTGTATTTTTCACACTGTTTCATGCTTTTCATGTTTTTCACACCTATTCATGCTCCTCGTGTTTTTCACAACTTTTCATGCTCCTCTTATTTTTCACACCATTTCATGCTCCTCGTATTTTTCACACCTTTTCATGCTCCTTATATTTTTCACACCTTTTCATGCTCCTCGTATTTTTCACAACTTTTCATGCTCTTAATGTTTTTCCACACCGTTTCATGCTCCTCTATATTTCAGACCGTTTCATGCTCCTCATATTCTTTACACCTTTTGAAGCTCTTCATTTTTTTTACACATTTTCAGGCTCTTCATGTTTTTCAACACCGTTTCCTGCTCCTCCCATTTTTCAGACCTTTTCATGCTCCTCATATTTTTGACACCTTTTGAAGCTCTTCATATTTTTCACACCTTTTCATGCTACTCCTATTTTGCAGACCGTTTCATGCTCCTCCTATTTTTCAGACCGTTTCATGCTCCTCATATTTTTGACACCTTTTGAAGCTCTTAATGTTTTTCAACATCGTTTCATGCTCCTCCTATTTTTCAGACCGTTTCATGCTTCTCATTTTTTGACACCTTTTGAAGCTCTTCATATTTTTCAACACCATTTCATGCTCCTCCTATTTTGCAGACTGTTTCATTCTCCTCATATTTTTCAGACCGTTTCATGCTCCTCATATTTTTGAAACCTTTTGAAGCTCTTCACGTTTTTCAACACCGTTTCATGCTCCTCCTATTTTTCAGAGCGTTTCATGCTCCTCCTATTTTTCAGAGTGTTTCATGCTCCTCCTATTTTTCAGACCATTTCATGCTCCTCTATTTATCAGACCGTTTCATGTTCCTCATTTTTGACATTCTTTGAAGCTCTTCATATTTTTCACACCTTTTCATGCTCTTCATATTTTTCAACACCCTTTCATGCTCCTCATATTTTTCAGATCGTATCGTTGTCCTCATGTTCTTAACACCTTTTGAAGCTCTTCATATTTGTCACACCTTTTCATGCTCTTCAAGTTTTTCAACACCGTTTCATGCTCATGATATTTTTCAGACAGTTTCATGCTCCTCATGTTTTTGACACCTTTTGATGCTCTTCATATTTTTCACACCTTTTCATGCTCTTCAGGTTTTTCAACACCGTTTCAAGCTCCTCCTATTTTACAGACCGTTTCATGCTCCTCATATTTTTGACAACTTTTGAAGCTCTTCATGTTTTTGAACACCGTTTCATGCTACTACTATTTTGCAGACTGTTTCAAGCTCCTAATATTTTTCAGACCGTTTCATCCTCCTCAAATTTTTGACACCTTTTGAAGCTCTTCATGTTTTTCAAAACCGTTTAATGCTCCGCCTATTTACCAGACCGTTTCATGCTCCTCATATTTTTGACACGTTTTGAAGCCTTTCTTGATTTTCACACCTTTCAGCTCTTCATGTTTTTGAACACCTTTTCATGCTCCTCCTATTTTTCAGACCATTTCATGCTCCTCATATTTTTGACACCTTTTGAAGCTCTTCATATATTTCACTCCTTTTCAGGCTCTTCATGATTTTGAACAGGGCTTCGTGCTCCTCCTATTTTTCAGACCGTTTCATGCTCCTCATATTTTTGCTACGTTTTGAAGGCTTCATATTATTCACACCTTTCAGGCTCTTCATGTTTTTGAACACCCTTCCATGCTCAACCTATTTTTCAGACCATTTCATGTTCCTCATATTTTTGAAACCCTTTAAGCTCTTCATATTTTTAACACATTTTCAGGCTCTTCAAGTTTTTGAACACCGCTTCAGGCTACTCCTATTTTTCACACCTTTTGAAGCTCTTCATATTTTTCAATCCTTTTCATGCTCTTCATGTTTTTCAACACCGTTTCATGCTCCTCCTATTTTTCAGCCCGGTTCATGCTCCTCATATTTTTGACACCTTTTGAAGCTCTTGATATTTTTCACACTTATTCAGGCTCTTCATGTTTTTCAACACGGTTTCATGCTCCTCCTATTTTTCAGACTGTTTCATGCTCCTCCTATTTTTGACACATTTTTGAAGCTCGTGATATTTTTCACACGTTTTCAGGCTCTTCATGTTTTTCAACACCGTTTCATGCTCCTCCTATTTTCAGACCGTTTCATGCTCCTCATATTTTTCACACCTTTTGAAGCTCTTCATATTTTTGACACCTTTTAAGCTCTTCATATTTTTCACAGATTTTCAGGCTCTTCAAGTTTTTGAACACCGCTTCATGCTACTCCTATTTTTCAGACCGTTATTGCCTCCTCATATATTTGACACAATTTGAAGCTCTTCATATTTTTCACACCTTTTCAGGGTCTTCATGTTTTTGAACACCGCTTCATGCTACTCCTATTTTTCAGACCATTTCATGTTCCTCATATTTTTGACACCTTTTAAGCTCTTCATATTTTTAACACATTTTCAGGCTCTTCATGTTTTTCAACACCGCTTCATGCTACTGGTATTTTTCAGACCGTTTCATGCTCGTCATAATTTTGACACGTTTTAAAGCCCTTCATATATTTCACACCTTTCAGACTCTTCATGTTTTTGAACACCGTTTCATGCTCCTCCTATTTTTCAGACCATTTCATGCTCCTCATAATTTTGACACCTTTTAAGCTCTTCATATTTTTAACACATTTTCAGGCTCTTCAAGATTTGGAACACCGCTTCATGCTACTCCTATTTTAGACACCATTTGAAGCTCTTCATATTTTTCACACCATTTCAGGCTCTTCATGTTTCTGAACACCGTTTCATGCTCCTCATATTTTTACATGTTTTGAAACTCTTCATATATTTCACACCTTTTCAGGCTCTTAATGATTTTGAACACCGTTTCATTTTCCTCCTATTTTTCAGACCGTTTCATGCTCCTCATATTTTTGACACCTTTTGAAGCGCTTCATATTTTTCACATGTTTTCAGGATCTTCATGTTTTTGAACACCATTTCATGCTCCTCCTATTTTTCAGACCGTTTCATGCTCTTCATATTTTTCAAGACCGTTTCATGCTCCTCCTATTTTTCAGACCGTTTCATGCACCTCATATTTTCACACGTGTTGAAGCTCTTCAAATTTTGCACACCTTTTCAGGCTCTTCATGTTTTTGAACACCGTTTCACGCTACTCCTATTTGACACCTTTTGAAGCTCTTCATATTTTTCACACCTTTTCATGCTCTTCATGTTTTTCAACACCGTTTCATGCTCCTCCTATTTTTCAGACCGTTTCATGCTCCTCATATTTTTGACACCTTTTGAAGCTCTTCATATTTTACACACCTTTTCGGGCTCTTCATGTCTTTGAACACGACTTCATTCTCGCCTTTTTTTCAGACCGTTTCATGCTCCTCATATTTTTCACACCTTTTCAGGCTCTTAATGATTTTGAACACCGTTTCATTTTCCTCCTATTTTTCAGACCGTTTCATGCTCCTCATATTTTTGACACCTTTTGAAGCTCTTCATATTTTTCACATGTTTTCAGGATCTTCATGTTTTTGAACACCATTTCATGCTCCTCCTATTTTTCAGACCGTTTCATGCACCTCATATTTTCACACGTGTTGAATCTCTTCAAATTTTGCACACCTTTTCAGGCTCTTCATGTTTTTGAACACCGTTTTTGCTCCTCCTATTTTTAAGACCGTTTCATGCTTCTTATATTTTTGACACCTTTTGAAGCTCTTCATATATTTCTCACCTTTTCAGGCTCTTCATGTTTTTCAACACCGCTTCATGCTCCTCCTCTTTTTCAGACCATGTCATGCTCCTCATATTTTTGACACCTTTTGAAGCTCTTCATATATTTCACACCTTTTCAGGCTCTTCATGTTTTTGAACAACACTTCATGCTCCTACTATGTTTCAGATCGTTTCATGCTCCTCATATTTTTGACACTTTTTGAAGCTCTTCATATTTTTTACACCTTTTCAGTCTCTTCATGTTTTTCACACCTTTTCAGGCGCTTCATGTTTTGCAACATCGCTTCATGCTCTTCCTATTTTTCGGACCGTTTGAAACTCCTCCTATTTTTGACACGTTTTTAAGTTCTTCATATTTTTCACACCATTTCAGGTTCTTCATGTTTTTGAACGCCGTTTCATGCTCCTCATATTTTTCAGACTGTTTCATGATCCTCATGTATTTGACAACATTTGAAGCTTTTCATATATTTCACACATTTTCAGGCTCTTCATGTTTTTCACACCTTTTCAGGCTCTTCATGTTTTGCAACACCGCTTCATGCTCCTCCTATTTTTCAGACCGTTTCATGCTCCTCATATTTTTGACAATTTTGAAGCTCTTCATATATTTCACACCTTTTCAGGCTCTTCATGTTTTTCAACACCGCTTCTTACTCGTCCTATTCTTCAGACCTTTTCATGCTCTTCATATTTTTGACACCTTTTGAAGCTCTTCATATATTTCAAACCTTTTCAGGCTCTTCATGTTTTTCAACACCTTTCATGCTCCTCCTATTTTTCAGACCGTTTCATTCTCCTCATATTTTTTACACCTATTGAAACTCTTCATATTTTTCACACCTTTTGAAGCTCTTCATGTTTTCACACTTTTTCAGGCTCTTCATGTTGTTCAACACCGCTTCATGCTCCTCCTATTTTTCACACCATTTCATGCTCCTCATATTTTTGAAACCTTTTAAGCTTTCATATTTTTAACACATTTTCAGGCTCTTCATGTTTTTGAACACCGCTTCATGCTACTCCTATTTATGAAAACTTTTGAAGCTCTTCATGTTTTCACACATTTTCAGGCTCTTCATGTTTTTCAACACAGTTTCATGCTCCTCATATTTTTCAGACCGGTTCATGCTCGTCATAATTTTGACACGTTTTGAAGCCCTTCATATTTTTCACACCTTTCAGACACTTCATGTTTTTGAACACCGTTTCATGCTCCTGCTATTTTTCAGACCATTTCATGCTCCTCATAATTTTGACAACTTTTAAGCTCTTCCTATTTTTAACACATTTTCAGGCTCTTCAAGATTTGGAACACCGCTTCATGCTACTCCTATTTTAGACACCATTTGAAGCTGTTCATATTTTTCACACCTTTTCAGGTTCTTCATGTTTTTCAACATCGATTCATGCTCGTCCTATTTTTCAGACCGTTTCATGCTCCTCATATTTTTAAAACCTTTTAAAGCTCTTCATGTTTTTCACACCTTTGCAGGCTCTTCATGTTTTGACCACCACTTCATGCTCCTCCTATTTTTCAGACCGCTTCATGCTCCTCATATTTTTGACACCTTTTGAAGCTCTTCATATATTTCACCCCTTTTCAGGCTCTTCATGATTTTGAACAGCGCTTCGTGCTCCTCCTATTTTTCAGACCGTTTCATGCTCCTCATATTTTTGCTACGTTTTGAAGGCTTCATATTATTCACACCTTTCAGGCTCTTCATGTTTTTGAACACCCTTCCATGCTCAACCTATTTTTCAGACCGCTTCATGCTCCTCATATATTTCACACCTTTTGAAGCTCTTCATATATTTCACACCTTTTCAGGCTCTTCATGTTTCTGAACACCATTTCATGCTCCTCCTATTTTTCACACCGTTTCATGCTCCTCATATATTTCACACCTTTTGGAGCTCTTCATATTTTTCACATCTTTTCAGTATCTTCATGTTTTTCAACACCGCTTCATGCTCCTCCTATTTTTCAGACCATTTCGTGCTCCTCATATTATGACACCTTTTGAAGCTCTTCATATTTTTCACATCTTTTCAGTATCTTCAAGTTTTTGAACACCGTTTCATTCTCCTCCTATTTTTCAGACCGTTTCCTGCTCTTCATATTTTTGACAACTTTTGGAGCTCTTCATATTTTTCACACCTTTTCAGGCTCTGCATGTTTTGAACACTCCTTCATGCTCCTCCTATGTTTCAGACCGTTTCATGCTCCTCATATTTTTTCACCTTTTGAAGCTCTTCATATGTTTCACACATTTTCAGACCCTTCATGTTTTTCAACACCGCTTTATGCTGCACCTATTTTTCAGAACAGTTTCATGCTCCTCATATTTTTGACACTTTTTGAACCTCTTAATATTTTTCACACCTTGTCAGGCTCTTCATGTTTTTGAACACCGCTTCATGCTCCACATATTTTTAAGACCGTTTCATGCTCCTCATATTTTTCACACATTTTCAGGCTCTTCATGTTTTTGAACACCATTTCATGCTTCTCATATTTATCACACCTTTTGAAGCTCTTCATGTATTTCACTCCTCTTCAGGCTCTTCGTGTTTTTCAACACCATTACATGCTCCTCCTATTTTTCAGACCGTATCATGCTCCTCATATTTTTGACACTTTTGAATCTCTTCATATATTTCACACCTTTCCAGGCTCTTCATGTTTTTCAACACCGCTTCATGCTCCTCCTATTTTTGAGACCGTATCATGCTCCTCATATTTTTGACACATTTTGAAGCTCTTCATGTTTTTCAACTCCGCTTCATGCTCCTTCTATTTTTGACACCTTTTGAAGCTCTTCATATTTTTCACACATTTTCAGGCTCTTCATGTTTTTCAACACCGTTTCATGCTCCTCCTATTTTTAAGACCGTTTCATGCTTCTTATATTTTTGACACCTTTTGAAGCTCTTCATATATTTCACACCTTTTCAGGCTCTTCATGTTTTTCAACACCGCTTCATGCTCCTCCTAGTTTTCAGACCATGTCATGCTCCTCATATTTTTCACACCTTTTGAAGCTCTTCATATATTTCACACCTTTTCAGGCTCTTCATGTTTTTGAACAACGCTTCATGCTCCTACTACGTTTCAGATCGTTTCATGCTCCTCATATTTTTGACACTTTTTGAAGCTCTTCATATTTTTTACACCTTTTCAGGCTCTTCATGTTTTTCACACCTTTTCAGGCTCTTCATGTTTTGCAACACCCCTTCATGCTCTTCCTATTTTTCGGACCGTTTGAAACTCCTCCTATTTTTGACACGTTTTTAAGTTCTTCATATTTTTCACACCATTTCAGGTTCTTCATGTTTTTGAACGCCGTTTCATGCTCCTCATATTTTTCAGACTGTTTCATGATCCTCATATTTTTGACACCATTTGAAGCTCTTCATATATTTCACACATTTTCAGGCTCTTCATGTTTTTCACACCTTTTCAGGCTCTTCATGTTTTGCAACACCGCTTCATGCTCCTCCTATTTTTCAGACCTTTTCATGCTCCTCATATTTTTGACAATTTTGAAGCTCTTCATATATTTCACACCTTTTCAGGCTCTTCATGTTTTTCAACACCGCTTCTTACTCCTCCTATTCTTCAGACCTTTTCATGCTCCTCATATTTTTGACACCATTTGAAGCTCTTCATATATTTCACACATTTTCAGGCTCTTCATGTTTTTCACACCTTTTCAGGCTCTTCATGTTTTTCAACACCTTTCATACTCCTCCTATTTTTCAGACCGTTTCATTCTCCTCACATTTTTTACACCTATTGAAACTCTTCATATTTTTCACACCTTTTGAAGCTCTTCATGTTTTCACACCTTTTCAGGCTCTTCATGTTTTGCAACACCGCTTCATGCTCCTCCTATTTTTCAGACCTTTTCATGCTCCTCATATTTTTGACAATTTTGAAGCCCTTCATATTTTTCACACCATTCAGACTCTTCATGTTTTTGAACACCGTTTCATGCTCCTCCTATTTTTCAGACCATTTCATGCTCCTCATAATTTTGACACCTTTTAAGCTCTTCCTATTTTTAACACATTTTCAGGCTCTTCAAGATTTGGAACACCGTTTCATGCTACTCCTATTTTAGACACCATTTGAAGCTGTTCATATTTTTCACACCTTTTCAGGTTCTTCATGTTTTTCAACATCGATTCATGCTCGTCCTATTTTTCAGACCGTTTCATGCTCCTCATATTTTTAAAACCTTTTGAAGCTCTTCATGTTTTTCACACCTTTGCAGGCTCTTCATGTTTTGACCACCACTTCATGCTCCTCCTATTTTTCAGACCGCTTCATGCTCCTCATATTTTTGACACCTTTTGAAGCTCTTCATATATTTCACCCCTTTTCAGGCTCTTCATGATTTTGAACAGCGCTTCGTGCTCCTCCTATTTTTCAGACCGTTTCATGCTCCTCATATTTTTGCTACGTTTTGAAGGCTTCATATTATTCACACCTTTCAGGCTCTTCATGTTTTTGAACACCCTTCCATGCTCAACCTATTTTTCAGACCATTTCATGTTCCTCATATTTTTGAAACCTTTTAAGCTCTTCATATTTTTAACACATTTTCAGGCTCTTCAAGTTTTTGAACACCGCTTCATGCTACTCCTATTTTTCACACCTTTTGAAGCTCTTCATATTTTTCAATCCTTTTCATGCTCTTCATGTTTTTCTACACCGTTTCATGCTCCTCCTATTTTTCAGCCCGGTTCATGCTCCTCATATTTTTGACACCTTTTGAAGCTCTTGATATTTTTCACACATTTTCAGGCTCTTCATGTTTTTCAACACGGTTTCATGCTCCTCCTATTTTTCAGACTGTTTCATGCTCCTCCTATTTTTGACACATTTTTGAAGCTCTTGATATTTTTCAGACGGTATCAGGCTCTTCTTATTTTTGACACCTTTTGAAGCTCCTCATATTTTGACACCTTTTGAAGCTCTTCATATTTTTCACATCTTTTCAGTATCTTCAAGTTTTTGAACACCGTTTCATTCTCCTCCTATTTTTCAGACCGTTTCCTGCTCTTCATATTTTTGACAACTTTTGGAGCTCTTCATATTTTTCACACCTTTTCAGGCTCTGCATGTTTTGAACACTCCTTCATGCTCCTCCTATGTTTCAGACCGTTTCATGCTCCTCATATTTTTTCACCTTTTGAAGCTCTTCATATGTTTCACACATTTTCAGACCCTTCATGTTTTTCAACACCGCTTTATGCTGCACCTATTTTTCAGAACAGTTTCATGCTCCTCATATTTTTGACACTTTTTGAACCTCTTAATATTTTTCACACCTTGTCAGGCTCTTCATGTTTTTGAACACCGCTTCATGCTCCACATATTTTTAAGACCGTTTCATGCTCCTCATATTTTTCACACATTTTCAGGCTCTTCATGTTTTTGAACACCATTTCATGCTTCTCATATTTATCACACCTTTTGAAGCTCTTCATGTATTTCACTCCTCTTCAGGCTCTTCGTGTTTTTCAACACCATTACATGCTCCTCCTATTTTTCAGACCGTATCATGCTCCTCATATTTTTGACACTTTTGAATCTCTTCATATATTTCACACCTTTCCAGGCTCTTCATGTTTTTCAACACCGCTTCATGCTCCTCCTAGTTTTCAGACCATGTCATGCTCCTCATATTTTTCACACCTTTTGAAGCTCTTCATATATTTCACACCTTTTCAGGCTCTTCATGTTTTTCAACACCGCTTCATGCTCCTCCTAGTTTTCAGACCATGTCATGCTCCTCATATTTTTCACACCTTTTGAAGCTCTTCATATATTTCACACCTTTTCAGGCTCTTCATGTTTTTGAACAACGCTTCATGCTCCTACTACGTTTCAGATCGTTTCATGCTCCTCATATTTTTGACACTTTTTGAAGCTCTTCATATTTTTTACACCTTTTCAGGCTCTTCATGTTTTTCACACCTTTTCAGGCTCTTCATGTTTTGCAACACCCCTTCATGCTCTTCCTATTTTTCGGACCGTTTGAAACTCCTCCTATTTTTGACACGTTTTTAAGTTCTTCATATTTTTCACACCATTTCAGGTTCTTCATGTTTTTGAACGCCGTTTCATGCTCCTCATATTTTTCAGACTGTTTCATGATCCTCATATTTTTGATACCATTTGAAGCTCTTCATATATTTCACACATTTTCAGGCTCTTCATGTTTTTCACACCTTTTCAGGCTCTTCATGTTTTGCAACACCGCTTCATGCTCCTCCTATTTTTCAGACCTTTTCATGCTCCTCATATTTTTGACAATTTTGAAGCTCTTCATATATTTCACACCTTTTCAGGCTCTTCATGTTTTTCAACACCGCTTCTTACTCCTCCTATTCTTCAGACCTTTTCATGCTCCTCATATTTTTGACACCATTTGAAGCTCTTCATATATTTCACACATTTTCAGGCTCTTCATGTTTTTCACACCTTTTCAGGCTCTTCATGTTTTTCAACACCTTTCATACTCCTCCTATTTTTCAGACCGTTTCATTCTCCTCACATTTTTTACACCTATTGAAACTCTTCATATTTTTCACACCTTTTGAAGCTCTTCATGTTTTCACACGTTTTCAGGCTCTTCATGTTTTTCAACACCGCTTCATGCTCCTCCTATTTTTCACACCATTTCATGCTCCTCATATTTTTGAAACCTTTTAAGCTTTCATATTTTTAACACATTTTCAGGCTCTTCAAGTTTTTGAACACCGCTTCATGCTACTCCTATTTTTCAGACCGTTATAGCCTCCTCATATTTTTGACACCATTTGAAGCTCTTCATATTTTTCACACCTTTTCAGGGTCTTCATGTTTTTGAACACCGCTTCATGCTCCTCCTAATTTTCAGACCATTTCATGTTCCTCATATTTTTGACACCTTTTAAGCTCTTCATATTTTTAACACATTTTCAGGCTCTTCATGTTTTTCAACACTGCTTCATGCTACTCGTATTTTTCAGACCATTTCATGCTCGTCATAATTTTGACACGTTTTGAAGCCCTTCATATTTTTCACACCATTCAGACTCTTCATGTTTTTGAACACCGTTTCATGCTCCTCCTATTTTTCAGACCATTTCATGCTCCTCATAATTTTGACACCTTTTAAGCTCTTCCTATTTTTAACACATTTTCAGGCTCTTCAAGATTTGGAACACCGTTTCATGCTACTCCTATTTTAGACACCATTTGAAGCTGTTCATATTTTTCACACCTTTTCAGGTTCTTCATGTTTTTCAACATCGATTCATGCTCGTCCTATTTTTCAGACCGTTTCATGCTCCTCATATTTTTAAAACCTTTTGAAGCTCTTCATGTTTTTCACACCTTTGCAGGCTCTTCATGTTTTGACCACCACTTCATGCTCCTCCTATTTTTCAGACCGCTTCATGCTCCTCATATTTTTGACACCTTTTGAAGCTCTTCATATATTTCACCCCTTTTCAGGCTCTTCATGATTTTGAACAGCGCTTCGTGCTCCTCCTATTTTTCAGACCGTTTCATGCTCCTCATATTTTTGCTACGTTTTGAAGGCTTCATATTATTCACACCTTTCAGGCTCTTCATGTTTTTGAACACCCTTCCATGCTCAACCTATTTTTCAGACCATTTCATGTTCCTCATATTTTTGAAACCTTTTAAGCTCTTCATATTTTTAACACATTTTCAGGCTCTTCAAGTTTTTGAACACCGCTTCATGCTACTCCTATTTTTCACACCTTTTGAAGCTCTTCATATTTTTCAATCCTTTTCATGCTCTTCATGTTTTTCTACACCGTTTCATGCTCCTCCTATTTTTCAGCCCGGTTCATGCTCCTCATATTTTTGACACCTTTTGAAGCTCTTGATATTTTTCACACATTTTCAGGCTCTTCATGTTTTTCAACACGGTTTCATGCTCCTCCTATTTTTCAGACTGTTTCATGCTCCTCCTATTTTTGACACATTTTTGAAGCTCTTGATATTTTTCACACGTTTTCAGGCTCTTCATGTTTTTCAACACCGTTTCATGCTCCTCCTATTTTCAGACCGTTTCATGCTCCTCATAATTTTCACACCTTTTGAAGCTCTTCATATTTTTCACACCTTTTGAAGCTCTTCATATTTTTCAAACCTTTTCAGTCTCTTCATGGTTTTCAACACCACTTCATGCTACTCCTATATTTCAGATCGTTTCATGCTCCTCATTTTTTTGACACCTTTTGAAGCTCTTCATATTTTTCACACCTTTTCATGCTCTTCATGTTTTCAACACCGTTTCATGCTCCTCCTATTTTTCAGACCGTTTCATGCTCCTCATATTTTTCACACCTTGTGAAGCTCTTCATATTTTTCACACCTTTTCAGGCTCTTCATGTTTCTGAACACCGTTTCATGCTCCTCCTATTTTTCACACCGTTTCATGCTCCTCATATATTTCACACCTTTTGAAGCTCTTCATATTTTTCACATCTTTTCAGTATCTTCATGTTTTTCAACACCGTTTCATGCTCCACCTATTTTTCACACCGTTTCATGCTCCTCATATATTTCACACCTTTTGGAGCTCTTCATATTTTTCACATCTTTTCAGTATCTTCATGTTTTTCAACACCGCTTCATGCTCCTCCTATTTTTCAGACCGTTTCGTGCTCCTCATATTTTGACACCTTTTGAAGCTCTTCATATTTTTCACATCTTTTCAGTATCTTCAAGTTTTTGAACACCGTTTCATTCTCCTCCTATTTTTCAGACCGTTTCCTGCTCTTCATATTTTTGACAACTTTTGGAGCTCTTCATATTTTTCACACCTTTTCAGGCTCTGCATGTTTTGAACACTCCTTCATGCTCCTCCTATGTTTCAGACCGTTTCATGCTCCTCATATTTTTTCACCTTTTGAAGCTCTTCATATGTTTCTCACATTTTCAGACCCTTCTTGTTTTTCAACACCGCTTTATGCTGCACCTATTTTTCAGAACAGTTTCATGCTCCTCATATTTTTGACACTTTTTGAACCTCTTAATATTTTTCACACCTTGTCAGGCTCTTCATGTTTTTGAACACCGCTTCATGCTCCACATATTTTTAAGACCGTTTCATGCTCCTCATATTTTTCACACATTTTCAGGCTCTTCATGTTTTTGAACACCATTTCATGCTTCTCATATTTATCACACCTTTTGAAGCTCTTCATGCATTTCACTCCTCTTCAGGCTCTTCGTGTTTTTCAACACCATTACATGCTCCTCCTATTTTTCAGACCGTATCATGCTCCTCATATTTTTGACACTTTTGAATCTCTTCATATATTTCACACCTTTCCAGGCTCTTCATGTTTTTCAACACCGCTTCATGCTCCTCCTATTTTTGAGACCGTATCATGCTCCTCATATTTTTGACACATTTTGAAGCTCTTCATGTTTTTCAACTCCGCTTCATGCTCCTTCTATTTTTGACACCTTTTGAAGCTCTTCATATTTTTCACACATTTTCAGGCTCTTCATGTTTTTCAACACCGTTTCATGCTCCTCCTATTTTTAAGACCGTTTCATGCTTCTTATATTTTTGACACCTTTTGAAGCTCTTCATATATTTCACACCTTTTCAGGCTCTTCATGTTTTTCAACACCGCTTCATGCTCCTCCTAGTTTTCAGACCATGTCATGCTCCTCATATTTTTCACACCTTTTGAAGCTCTTCATATATTTCACACCTTTTCAGGCTCTTCATGTTTTTGAACAACGCTTCATGCTCCTACTACGTTTCAGATCGTTTCATGCTCCTCATATTTTTGACACTTTTTGAAGCTCTTCATATTTTTTACACCTTTTCAGGCTCTTCATGTTTTTCACACCTTTTCAGGCTCTTCATGTTTTGCAACACCCCTTCATGCTCTTCCTATTTTTCGGACCGTTTGAAACTCCTCCTATTTTTGACACGTTTTTAAGTTCTTCATATTTTTCACACCATTTCAGGTTCTTCATGTTTTTGAACGCCGTTTCATGCTCCTCATATTTTTCAGACTGTTTCATGATCCTCATATTTTTGACACCATTTGAAGCTCTTCATATATTTCACACATTTTCAGGCTCTTCATGTTTTTCACACCTTTTCAGGCTCTTCATGTTTTGCAACACCGCTTCATGCTCCTCCTATTTTTCAGACCTTTTCATGCTCCTCATATTTTTGACAATTTTGAAGCTCTTCATATATTTCACACCTTTTCAGGCTCTTCATGTTTTTCAACACCGCTTCTTACTCCTCCTATTCTTCAGACCTTTTCATGCTCCTCATATTTTTGACACCATTTGAAGCTCTTCATATATTTCACACATTTTCAGGCTCTTCATGTTTTTCACACCTTTTCAGGCTCTTCATGTTTTTCAACACCTTTCATACTCCTCCTATTTTTCAGACCGTTTCATTCTCCTCACATTTTTTACACCTATTGAAACTCTTCATATTTTTCACACCTTTTGAAGCTCTTCATGTTTTCACACGTTTTCAGGCTCTTCATGTTTTTCAACACCGCTTCATGCTCCTCCTATTTTTCACACCATTTCATGCTCCTCATATTTTTGAAACCTTTTAAGCTTTCATATTTTTAACACATTTTCAGGCTCTTCAAGTTTTTGAACACCGCTTCATGCTACTCCTATTTTTCAGACCGTTATAGCCTCCTCATATTTTTGACACCATTTGAAGCTCTTCATATTTTTCACACCTTTTCAGGGTCTTCATGTTTTTGAACACCGCTTCATGCTCCTCCTAATTTTCAGACCATTTCATGTTCCTCATATTTTTGACACCTTTTAAGCTCTTCATATTTTTAACAAATTTTCAGGCTCTTCATGTTTTTCAACACTGCTTCATGCTACTCGTATTTTTCAGACCATTTCATGCTTGTCATAATTTTGACACGTTTTGAAGCCCTCATATTTTTCACACCATTCAGACTCTTCATGTTTTTGAACACCGTTTCATGCTCCTCCTATTTTTCAGACCATTTCATGCTCCTCATAATTTTGACACCTTTTAAGCTCTTCCTATTTTTAACACATTTTCAGGCTCTTCAAGATTTGGAACACCGTTTCATGCTACTCCTATTTTAGACACCATTTGAAGCTGTTCATATTTTTCACACCTTTTCAGGTTCTTCATGTTTTTCAACATCGATTCATGCTCGTCCTATTTTTCAGACCGTTTCATGCTCCTCATATTTTTAAAACCTTTTGAAGCTCTTCATGTTTTTCACACCTTTGCAGGCTCTTCATGTTTTGACCACCACTTCATGCTCCTCCTATTTTTCAGACCGCTTCATGCTCCTCATATTTTTGACACCTTTTGAAGCTCTTCATATATTTCACCCCTTTTCAGGCTCTTCATGATTTTGAACAGCGCTTCGTGCTCCTCCTATTTTTCAGACCGTTTCATGCTCCTCATATTTTTGCTACGTTTTGAAGGCTTCATATTATTCACACCTTTCAGGCTCTTCATGTTTTTGAACACCCTTCCATGCTCAACCTATTTTTCAGACCATTTCATGTTCCTCATATTTTTGAAACCTTTTAAGCTCTTCATATTTTTAACACATTTTCAGGCTCTTCAAGTTTTTGAACACCACTTCATGCTACTCCTATTTTTCACACCTTTTGAAGCTCTTCATATTTTTCAATCCTTTTCATGCTCTTCATGTTTTTCTACACCGTTTCATGCTCCTCCTATTTTTCAGCCCGGTTCATGCTCCTCATATTTTTGACACCTTTTGAAGCTCTTGATATTTTTCACACATTTTCAGGCTCTTCATGTTTTTCAACACGGTTTCATGCTCCTCCTATTTTTCAGACTGTTTCATGCTCCTCCTATTTTTGACACATTTTTGAAGCTCTTGATATTTTTCACACGTTTTCAGGCTCTTCATGTTTTTCAACACCGTTTCATGCTCCTCCTATTTTCAGACCGTTTCATGCTCCTCATAATTTTCACACCTTTTGAAGCTCTTCATATTTTTCACACCTTTTGAAGCTCTTCATATTTTTCAAACCTTTTCAGTCTCTTCATGGTTTTCAACACCACTTCATGCTACTCCTATATTTCAGATCGTTTCATGCTCCTCATTTTTTTGACACCTTTTGAAGCTCTTCATATTTTTCACACCTTTTCATGCTCTTCATGTTTTCAACACCGTTTCATGCTCCTCCTATTTTTCAGACCGTTTCATGCTCCTCATATTTTTCACACCTTGTGAAGCTCTTCATATTTTTCACACCTTTTCAGGCTCTTCATGTTTCTGAACACCGTTTCATGCTCCTCCTATTTTTCACACCGTTTCATGCTCCTCATATATTTCACACCTTTTGAAGCTCTTCATATATTTCACACCTTTTCAGGCTCTTCATGTTTCTGAACACCATTTCATGCTCCTCCTATTTTTCACACCGTTTCATGCTCCTCATATATTTCACACCTTTTGGAGCTCTTCATATTTTTCACATCTTTTCAGTATCTTCATGTTTTTCAACACCGCTTCATGCTCCTCCTATTTTTCAGACCGTTTCGTGCTCCTCATATTTTGACACCTTTTGAAGCTCTTCATATTTTTCACATCTTTTCAGTATCTTCAAGTTTTTGAACACCGTTTCATTCTCCTCCTATTTTTCAGACCGTTTCCTGCTCTTCATATTTTTGACAACTTTTGGAGCTCTTCATATTTTTCACACCTTTTCAGGCTCTGCATGTTTTGAACACTCCTTCATGCTCCTCCTATGTTTCAGACCGTTTCATGCTCCTCATATTTTTTCACCTTTTGAAGCTCTTCATATGTTTCACACATTTTCAGACCCTTCATGTTTTTCAACACCGTTTCATGCTCCTCCTATTTTCAGACTGTTTCCTGCTCCTCATATTTTTGACACCTTTTCAGGCTCTTAATGACTTTGAACACCGTTTCATACTCCTCTTATTTTTCAGACAGTTTCATGCTCCTCATATATTTGACACCTTTTGAAGCTCTTCATATTTTTAACACCTTTTCGGGCACTTCATGTTTTTGAACACTACTTCATGCGCCTCCTATTTTTCAGACCGTTTCATGCTCCTCATATTTTTTCACCTTTTGAAGCTCTTCATATGTTTCACACATTTTCAGACCCTTCATGTTTTTCAACACCGCTTTATGCTGCACCTATTTTTCAGAACAGTTTCATGCTCCTCATATTTTTGACACTTTTTGAACCTCTTCATATTTTTCACACCTTGTCAGGCTCTTCAGGTTTTTGAACACCGCTTCATGCTCCTTCTATTTTTCAGACCGTTTCATATTCGTGATATTTTTGATACGTTTTGAAGCCCTTCATATTTTTCACACCTTTCAGACTCTTCATGTTTTTGAACAGCGTTTCATGCTCCTCCTATTTTTCACACCATTTCTTGCTCTTCATATTTTTGACACCTTTTAAGCTCTTCATATTTTTAACACATTTTCAGGCTCTTTAAGTTTTGGAACACCGCTTCATGCTACACCTATTTTTGACACCTTTTGAAGCTCTTCATATTTTTCACTCCTTTTCAGACTCTTCATTTTTTTCAACACCGTTTCATGCTCCTCCTATTTTTCAGACTGTTGCATGCTCCTCATATTTTTGACACCTTTTAAGCTCTTGCTATTTTTCACACCTTTTCAGGCTCTTCACATCTTTCAACACCGTTTCATGCTACTCCTATTTTTCAGACCGTTTCATGTTCCTTATATTTTTGACACCTTTTGAAGCTCTTCATATTTTTCAAAACTTTTGAAGCTCTTCATATTTTTCATACCTTTTCAGGCTCTTCATTGTTTTCAACACCACTTCATGCTCCTCCTATCTTTCAGTTCATTTCATGCTCCTCATATTTTTGACACCTTTTGAAGCTGTTCATATTTTTCACACGTTTTCAGGCTCTCCATGTGTTTCAACACTGTTTCATGCTCCTCCTATTTTTCAGATCATTTCATGATCCTCATATTTTTGACACCTTTTGAAGCTCTTCTTGTTTTTCAACACCGTTTCATGCTTCTCCTATTTTGCAGACCGTTTCATGCTCCTCATTGTTTTCAGACCGTTTCATGCTCCTCATATTTTTGTCACCTTTTGAAGCTCTTCCTGATTTTAAACACCGTTTCATGTTCTATCTATTTTTCAGACCGTTTCTGCTCCTCCTACTTTTGAGACCGTTTCATGCTCCTCATATTTTTGACACCTTTTGAAGCTCTTCATATTTTTCAAAACTTTCACAGCTCTTCATGTTTTTCAACTCCGTTTCATGCTTCTCTGATTGTTCAGACCGTTTCATGCACCCCATATTTTTCAGTCCATTTCACTCTTCTCATATTTTTAACACCTTTTGACTTTCTTCATATTCTTCACACCTTTTAAGGCACTTCAGGTTTTTCAACACCGTTTCATGCTCCTCCTAATTTTCAGACCGCTTGATGCTCCTCGTATTTTTGACACATTTTGAAGCTCTTAATATTTTTCACACCTTTTCAGGCTCTTCATGTTTTTCAACACCGTTTCTTGCTCCTCCTAGTTTTCAGACCGTTTCATGCTCCTCCTATTTTTCAGACAGTTTCATGCTCCTCATATATTTGACTCCTTTTGAAGCTCTTCATATTATTCACACCTTTTCAGGCTCTTCACGTTTTTCAACACCACTTCATGCTCTTCCTATTTTTCAAACTGTTTCATGCTCCTCCTATTTTTGACACCTTTTGAACCTCTTCATATATTTCACACGATTTCAGGCTCTTCATGTTTTTCAACACCGCTTCATGCTCCTCCTATTTTTCAGACCGTTTCATGCTCCTTATATTTTTGACTTCTTTTGAAGCTCTTCATATATTTCACTCCTTTTTAGGATCTTCGTGTTTTTCAACACCGTTTCATGCTCCTCCTATTTTTCAGAACGCTTCATGCTCCTCATATTTTTGACACATTTTGTAGCTCTTCATATATTTCACACCTTTTCAGGCTCTTCATGTTTTTCCACACCGCTTCATGCTCTTCCTATTTTTAAGACAGTTTCATGCGCATCATAATTTTGAAACCTTATGAAGCTCTTCATATTTTTCACACATTTTCTGTCTCTTCATGTTTTTCCACACCGTTTCAGGCTGCTCCTATTTTTCAGACCGTTTCATGCTCCTTATATATTTGACACCTTTTGAAGCTCTTCATATTTTTCACTCCTTTTTAGGCTCTTCGTCTTATTCAACACCGTTTCATGCTCCTCCTATTTTTCAGAATGCTTCATGCTCCTCATATTTTTACATGTTTTGAAACTCTTCATATTTTTCACACCTTTTCAGGCTCTTCATATTTTTCAACACCGCTCATGCTCCTCCTATTTTTCAGACCGTTTCATGCTTCTTATATTTTTGACTTCTTTTGAAGCTCTTCATATATTTCACTCCTTTTTAGGCTCTTCGTGTTTTTCAACACCGTTTCATGCTCCTCCTATTTTTCAGAACGCTTCATGCTCCTCATATTTTTGACACATTTTGTAGCTCTTCATATATTTCACACCTTTTCAGGCTCTTCATGTTTTTCAACACCGCTTCATGCTCTTCCTATTTTTAAGACAGTTTCATGCGCATCATAATTTTGAAACCTTATGAAGCTCTTCATATTTTTCACACATTTTCTGTCTCTTCATGTTTTTCCACAACATTTCAGGCTGCTCCTATTTTTCAGACCGTTTCATGCTCCTTATATATTTGACACCTTTTGAAGCTCTTCATATTTTTCACTGCTTTTTAGGCTCTTCGTCTTATTCAACACCGTTTCATGCTCCTCCTATTTTTCAGAATGCTTCATGCTCCTCATATTTTTTCACCTTTTGAAGCTCTTCATATGTTTCACACATTTTCAGACCCTTCATGTTTTTCAACACCGCTTTATGCTGCACCTATTTTTCAGAACAGTTTCATGCTCCTCATATTTTTGACACTTTTTGAACCTCTTCATATTTTTCACACCTTGTCAGGCTCTTCATGTTTTTGAACACCATTTCATGCTTCTCATATTTTTGACACCTTTTGAAGTTCTTCATGTATTTCACTCCTCTTCAGGCTCTTCGTGGTTTTCAACACCATTACATGCTCCTCCTATTTTTCAGACCGTTTCATGCTCCTCATATTTTTGACACCTTTTGAAGCTCTTCATATTTTTCAAACCTTTTCAGGCTCTCCATGTTTTTCAGCACCATTTGATGCTCCTCCTATTTTTCAGACCGTTTCATGCTCCTCATATTTTTGACACCTATTGAAACTCTTCATATATTTTACACCTTTTGAGGCTCTTCATCTTTTTCACACCTTTTCAGGCTCTTCGTGTTTTTCACAACTTTTCAGGCTCTTCATGATTTTCAACACCGCTTCATGCTCCTCCTATTTTTCAGACCGTTTCATGCTCCTCATATTTTTGACACCTATTGAAGCTCTTCATATATTTCACACCTTTTCAGGCTCTTCATGGTTTTGAACACCGCTTCATGCTCCTCCTATTTTTCAGACTGTTTCATACTCCTCATATTTATGACACGTTTTGAAGCTTTTCATATATTTCACACGTTTTCAGCCTCTTCATGTATTTCAACACCACTCATGCTCTTCCTATTTTTCAGACCGTTTCATGCTCCTCATAATTTTGACACCTTTTGAAGCTCTTAATATTTTTCACACCTTTTCAGGCTCTTCATGTTTTTCAACACCGTTTCATGCTCCTCCTATTTTTCAGACCGTTTCATGCTCCTCATATTTTTTACACCTTTTGAAGCTCTTCATATTTTTCACTCCTATTCAGGCTCTTCATGTTTTTGAAGATCGTTTCATGCTACTCCTATTTTTGACACCTTTTGATGGTCTTCATATTTTCACACCTTTTCAGTCTCTTCATGTTTTTCAATACCACTTCCTTCTCCACCTATTTTTCAGATCGTTTCTTGCTCCTCATATTTTTGACAACTTTTGAAGCTCTTCAAATTTTTCACACCTTTTGAACCTCTTCATATATTTCACACCTTTTCAGGCTCTTCATGTTTGTCACACCTTTTCAGGCTCTTCATGTTTTTCAACACCGCTTCATGCTCCTCCTATTTTTCAGACCGTTTCATGCTCCTCATATTTTTGATACCATTTGAAGCTCTTCATATATTTCACACCTGTTGAGGCTCTTCATGTTTTTCACACCTTTTCAGGCTCTTCATGATTTTCACAACTTTTCAGGCTCTTCATGTTTTTCAACACCGCTTCATGCTCCTCCAATTTTTCAGAACGTTTCAGGCTCCTCATATTTTTGACAGCTATTGAAGTGCTTCATATATTTCACACCTTTTCAGGCTCTTCATGCTTTTCAACACCGCATCATGCTCCTCCTATATTTCAGAGCGTTTCATGGTCCTCAAATTTTTGACATCTTTTGAAGCTCTTCGTTTATTTCACACCTTTTCAGGAATCATGTTTTTCAAAACGGCTTCATGCTCCTCCTATTTTTCAGACCGTTTCATGCTCCTCATATTTTTCACACCTTTTGAAGCTCTTCATATTTTTCACACCTTTTCAGCCTCTTCATGTTTTTCAACACCGCCTCATGCTCCTCCTATTTTTCAGAGCGTTTCATGCTCCTCCTATTTTTGACGCCTTTTGAAGCTCTTCATATATTTCACACCTTTTCAGGCTCTTTCAAGTTTTTCACACCGCTTCATGCTCCTCCTATTTTTCAGACGTTTTCATGCTCCTCATATTTTTGACACCTTTCGAAGCTCTTCATATTTTTCACACATTTTCATGCGCTTCATGTTTTTCAACACCACTTCTTGCTCCACCTATTTTTCAGATCGTTTCATGCTCCTCACATTTTTATACCTTTTGAAGCTCTTCATGTATTTCACACCTTTTGAGGCTCTTCATGTTTTTCACACCTTTTCAGGCTCTTCGTGTTTTTCACAACTTTTCAGGCTCTTCATTATTTTCAACACCGCTTCATGCTCCTCCTATTTTTCAGACCGTTTCATGCTCCTCATATTTTTGACACCTATTGAAGCTCTTCCTATATTTCACACCTTTTGAGGCTCTTCATCTTTTTCACACCTTTTGAGGCTCTTCATCTTTTTCACACCTTTTCAGGCTCTTCATGTTTTTCAACACCGTTTCATGCTCCTTCTATTTTTCAGACTGTATCATGCTCCTCATATTTTTGACACCCTTGAAGCTCTTCATATATTTCACACCTTTTCAGGCTCTTCATGGTTTTGAACACCGCTTCATGCTCCTCCTATTTTTCAGACTGTTTCATACTCCTCATATTTATGACACGTTTTGAAGCTTTTCAAATATTTCACACCTTTTCAGCCTCTTCATGTATTTCAACACCACTCATGCTCTTCCTATTTTTCAGACCGTTTCATGCTCCTCATATTTTTGACACCTTTTGAAGCTCTTAATATTTTTCACACCTTTTCAGGCTCTTCATGTTTTTCAACACCGTTTCATGCTCCTCCTATTTTTCAGACCGTTTCATGCTCCTCATATTTTTTACACATTTTGAAGCTCTTCATATTTTTCACTCCTATTCAGGCTCTTCATGTTTTTGAACATCGTTTCATGCTACTCCTATTTTTGACACCTTTTGATGGTCTTCATATTTTCACACCTTTTCAGTCTCTTCATGTTTTTCAACACCACTTCCTTCTCCACCTATTTTTCAGATCGTTTCTTGCTCCTCATATTTTTGACAACTTTTGAAGCTCTTCAAATTTTTCACACCTTTTGAACCTCTTCATATATTTCACACCTTTTCAGGCTCTTCATGTTTGTCACACCTTTTCAGGCTCTTCATGTTTTTCAACACCGCTTCATGCTCCTCCTATTTTTCAGACCGTTTCATGCGCCTCATATTTTTGATACCGTTTGAAGCTCTTCATATATTTCACACCTGTTGAGGCTCTTCATGTTTTTCACACCTTTTCAGGCTCTTCATGATTTTCACAACTTTTCAGGCTCTTCATGTTTTTCAACACCGCTTCATGCTCCTCCAATTTTTCAGAACGTTTCAGGCTCCTCATATTTTTGACAGCTATTGAAGTGCTTCATATATTTCACACCTTTTCAGGCTCTTCATGCTTTTCAACACCGCATCATGCTCCTCCTATATTTCAGAGCGTTTCATGGTCCTCAAATTTTTGACATCTTTTGAAGCTCTTCGTTTATTTCACACCTTTTCAGGAATCATGTTTTTCAAAACGGCTTCATGCTCCTCCTATTTTTCAGACAGTTTCATGCTCCTCATATTTTTCACACCTTTTGAAGCTCTTCGTATTTTTCACACCTTTTCAGGCTCTTCATGTTTTTCAGCACCGCTTCATGCTAATCCTATTTTTCAGACCGTTTCATGCTCCTCATATTTTTGACACCTTTTGAACTCTTCATAATTTTCAGACCTTTTAAGGCTCTTCATGTTTTTTACACCGTTTCATGCTCCTCCTATTTTTCAGACCGTTTCATGCTCCTCATATTTTTGACAGCTATTGAAGTGCTTCATATATTTCACTCCTTTTCAGACTCTTCATGCTTTTCAACACCGCATCATGCTCCTCCTATATTTCAGAGCGTTTCATGGTCCTCAAATTTTGACACCTTTTGAAGCTCTTCATTTATTTCACACCTTTTCAGGCTCTTCATGTTTTTTACACCGTTTCATGCTCCTCCTATTTTTCAGATCGTTTCATGCTCCTCATATTTTTGACACCTTTTGAAGCTCTTCGTATATTTCACACCTTTTCAGGCTCTTCATGGTTTTGAACTCGACTTCATGTTCCTCCTATTTTTCAAACTGTTTCATGCTCCTCATATTTCTGACACCTTTTGAAACTCTTCATATTTTTCACACCTTTTCAGGCTCTTCGTGTTTTTCAATACCTTTTCATGCTCCTACTATTTTTTAGACTGTTTCATGCTCCTCATATTTTGACACCTTTTGAAGCTCTTCTTATTTTTCACATATTTTCAGGCTCTTCATGTTTTCAACACCGCTTCATGCACCTCCTATTTTTCAGATTGTATCATGCACCTCATATTTTTTACAGCTTTTGAAGCTCTTCATATATTTCACACCTTTTCAGGCTCTTCATGTTTTTGAACAACGCGTCATGCTTTTCCTATTTTTCAGATTGTTTCATGAACCTCATATTTTTGACACGTTTTGAAGCCCTTCATATTTTTCACACCTTTTCAGGCTCTTCATGGTTTTGAACACGGTTTCATGCTCCTTCTATTTTTCAACCGTTTCATGTCCTCATATTTTTGACACCTTTTGAAGCTCTTCATATTTTTTACACCTTTTCAGGCTCTTCATGTTTTCAACACCACTTCTTGCTCCTCCTATTTTTCAGACCGTTTCTTTCTCCTCATATTTTTGACACCTTTTGAAGCTCTTCATATTTTTCACACCTTTTGCAGCTCTTCATATTTCTCACAGCTTTTCAGGCTCTTCATTTTTTTTTAACACCAGTTCATGCTCCTCCTTTTTTTCAGACCATTTTTAGGTCCTCATATATTTGACAACTTTTGAAACTCTTCATATTTTTCACACCTTTTCAGGCTCTTCATATTTTTGATCACCGCTTCATTCTCCTCCTATTTTTCAGACCGTTTCATGCTCGTCATATTTTTGACACCTTTTGAAGCTCTTCATATATTTCACACATTTTCAGGCTCTTCATGTTTTTCAATACCACTTCATGCTCGTCTTTTTTTTTCAGACCTTTTCATGCTCCTCAAATTTTTCACACCTTTGGAAGCTCTTCATATATTTCACACCTTTTCAGGCTCTTCATGTATTTCAACACCACTCATGCTCCTCCTATTTTTCAGACCGTTTCATGCTCCTCATGTTTTGGACAGCTTTTGAAGCTCTTTATATTTTTCAAAACTTTTCACGCTCTTCATGTTTTTCAACACCGTTTCATGCTCCTCCTATTTTTCAGACCGTTTCATGCTCCTCATATTTTTGACACCTTTTGAAGCTCTTCATATACTTTACACATTTTCAGGCTCTTCATGTTTTTCAACACAACCTTATGCTCCTTTGTTTTTTTTTTCAGACCGTTTCATGCCCGTCATATTTTTGACACCTTTTTAAGCTCTTCATTTATTTCACACATTTTCAGGCTCTTCATGTTTTTCAATATCACTTCATGCTCCTCTTTTTTTTTCAGACCTTTTCATGCTCCTCATATTTTTCACACCTTTTGAAGCTCTTCATATTTTTCACACGTTTTCAGGCTCTTCATGGTTTTGAACACCGCTTCCTGCTCCTCCTATTTTTCAGACTGTTTCATGCTCCTCATATTTTGACACCTTCTGAAGCTCTTCATATTTTTCACACCTTTTCAGGCTCTTCACGTTTTTCAACACCGCTTCCTGCTCCTCCTATTTTTCAGACCGTTTCATGCTCCTCATATTTTTCACACTTTTTGAAGCTCTTCATATGTTTCACACATTTTCAGGCTCTTCATGCTTTTCAACACCACTTCATGCTCCTCCTATTTTTCAGACCGTTTCATGTTCTTCATATTTTTGACACCTTTTGAAGCTCCTCATATTTTTCACACCTTTTCAGGATCTTCATTTTTTTCAACACCGCTTCATGCTCCTCCTATATTTCAGAGCGTTTCATGGTCCTCAAATTTTGACACCTTTTGAAGCTCTTCATTTATTTCACACCTTTTCAGGCTCTTCATGTTTTTTACACCGTTTCATGCTCCTCCTATTTTTCAGATCGTTTCATTCTCCTCATATTTTTGACACCTTTTGAAGCTCTTCGTATATTTCACACCTTTTCAGGCTCTTCATGGTTTTGAACACGCCTTCATGTTCCTCCTATTTTTCAAACTGTTTCATGCTCCTCATATTTTTGACACCATTTGAAACTCTTCATATATTTCACACCGTTTCAGGCTCTTCATGTTTTTCACACCCTTTCAGACTCTTCATGTTTTTCACATCTTTTCAGGCTCTTCATGTTTTTCAACACCGCTTCATGCTCCTCCTATTTTTCAGAACGTTTCAGGCTCCTCATATTTTTGACAGCTATTGAAGTGCTTCATATATTTCACTCCTTTTCAGACTCTTCATGCTTTTCAACACCGCATCATGCTCCTCCTATATTTCAGAGCGTTTCATGGTCCTCAAATTTTGACACCTTTTGAAGCTCTTCATTTATTTCACACCTTTTCAGGCTCTTCATGTTTTTTACACCGTTTCATGCTCCTCCTATTTTTCAGATCGTTTCATTCTCCTCATATTTTTGACACCTTTTGAAGCTCTTCGTATATTTCACACCTTTTCAGGCTCTTCATGGTTTTGAACACGCCTTCATGTTCCTCCTATTTTTCAAACTGTTTCATGCTCTTCAAATTTTTGACACCTTTTGAAGCTCTTCATTTATTTCACACCTTTTCAGGCTCTTCATGTTTTTTACACCGTTTCATGCTCCTCCTATTTTTCAGATCGTTTCATGCTCCTCATATTTTTGACACCTTTTGAAGCTCTTCGTATATTTCACACCTTTTCAGGCTCTTCATGGTTTTGAACTCGACTTCATGTTCCTCCTATTTTTCAAACTGTTTCATGCTCCTCATATTTCTGACACCTTTAGAAACTCTTCATATTTTTCACACCTTTTCAGGCTCTTCGTGTTTTTCAATACCTTTTCATGCTCCTACTATTTTTTAGACTGTTTCATGCTCCTCATATTTTGACACCTTTTGAAGCTCTTCTTATTTTTCACATATTTTCAGGCTCTTCATGTTTTCAACACCGCTTCATGCACCTCCTGTTTTTCAGATTGTATCATGCACCTCATATTTTTTACAGCTTTTGAAGCTCTTCATATATTTCACACCTTTTCAGGCTCTTCATTTTTTTCAACACCGCTTCATGCTCCTCCTATTTTTCAGACCGTTTCATGCTCCTCATATTTTTGACACCTTTTGAAGCTCTTCATGTTTTTCACACCTTTTCAGGCTCCTCATGTTTTTGAACACCGCTTCATGCTCCTCCTATATTTCAGACTGTTTCATGCTCCTAATATTTTCACACCTTTTGTAGTTCTTCATATGGTCACACCTTTTGAAGCTCTTCATATTTTTCACATCTTTATAGGCTCTTCATGATTTTCAACACCACTTCATGCTTCTCTATTTTTCAGACGGTATCAGGCTCTTCTTATTTTTGACACCTTTTGAAGCTCCTCATATATTTCACACCTTTTGAAGCTCTTCATATTTTTCACACCTTTTCAGGCTCTTCATATTTTTCAACACCACTTCATGCTCCTCCTATTTTTCAGACCGTTTCAGGCTCCTCATATTTTGACACCTTTTGAAGCTACTCATATTTTTCACACATTTTGAAGCTCTTCATATTTTTCACACCTTTTCAGGCTCTTCATGTTTTTCAACACCGCTTCATGCTCCTCCTATTTTTCAGACCTTATCATGCTCCTAATATTTTCACACCTTTTGAAGCTCTTCATATTTTTCGCACTTTTTCAGGCTCTTCATGTTTTTCAACACCGCTTCATGCTCCTCCTATTTTTCAGACCGTTTCTTGATCCTCATGTATTTCACACCTTTGAACCTCTTCATATTTTTCACACCTTTTCAGGCTCTTCATGTTTTTGAACACCGTTTCATGCTCCTCCTAATTTTCAGACCGTTTCATTCTCCTCATATTTTTGACACTTTTGAAGCTCTTCATATTTTTCACACCTTTTCAGGCTTTTCATGTTTTTGAACACCGCTTGATGCTCCTCCTTTTTTTCACACCTTTTGAAGCTCTTCATATTTTTCACACCTTTTCAGGATGTTCATGTTTTTGAACACTGCTTCATGCTCCTCCTATTTTTCAGACCGATTTATGCTCCTCATATTTTTGACAACTTTTCAAGCTCTTCATATTTTTCAAACCTTTTGAAGCTCTTCATATTTTTCACACCTTTTCAGGCTCTTCATGTTTTTCGACACCACTTCATGCTTCTCCTATTTTTCAGACCGTTTCATGCTCCTCATATTTTTGACAACTTTTGAAGCTCTTCATATTTTTCACACCTTTTCATGCTCTTCATGTTTTTGAATACCATTTCATGCTCCACCTATTTTTCAGACTGTTTCATGCTCCTCATATTTTTGACAACTTTTGAAGCTCTTCATATTTTTCACACCTTTTCAGGCTCTTCATGTTTTTCAAAACCGCTTCATGCTCCTCCTATTTTTCAGACGGTTTCATGCTCCTCATATTTTTGACACCTTTTGAAGCTCTTCATATTTCTCACACCTTTTCATGCTCTTCATGTTTTTCAACACCTCTTCATGCTCCTCCTTTTTTTCACTCATTTCATGCTTCTCATATTTTTGACACCTTTTGAAGCTCTTCATATTTTTCACACCTTTTCATGCTCTTCGTATTCTTCAAAACCATTTCATGCTCATCCTATTTTTCAGACTGTTTCATGCTCCTCATATTTTTGACACCTTGAAGCTCTTCCTAATTTTCACACCTTTTCAGACTCTTCATGTTTTTCAAAACCGTTTCATGCTGCTCCTATTTTTCAGACCATTTCATGCTACTCATATATTTGACACCTTTTGTAGCACTTCATATTTTTTACACCTTTTCAGGCTGTTCATGTTTTCAACACCGCTGCATGATTCTCCTATTTTTTAGACCGTTTCATGCTCCTCATATTTTTGACACATTTTGAAGCTCCTCATATATTTCACACCTGTTCATGCTCTTCATGGTTTTCAACTCCACTTCTTGCTCCTCCTATTTTTCAGACCGTTTCATGCTCATCTCATTTTTAACATCTTTTGAAGCTCTTCATATTTTTCACATCTTTTGAAGCTCCTCATATTTTTCACATGTTATCAGGCTCTTCATATTTTCAACAACGCTTCATGCTCCTCCTATATTTCAGACCGTTTCATGCTCGCCATATTTTTGACACCTTTTGAAGCTCTTCATATATTTTACACATTTTCAGGCTCTTCATGTTTTTCAAAACCACTTCATCCTCCTCCAATTTTTCAGACCGTTTCATGCTCATCTCATTTTTGACACCTTTTGAAGCTCTTCATATTTTTCACATGTTTTGAAGCTCTTCATGTTTTTGAAACGTTTTCAGTCTCTTTATGTTTTTCAACACTGCTTCTTGTTCCTCCTATTTTTCAGACCGTTTCATGCTCTTCATATTTTTGACACCTTTTGAAACTCTTCTTATTTTTCACACCTTTTCAGGCTTCATGTTTTTGAACACCGCATCATGCTCCTTCTATTTTTCAGACCGTTTCATGCTCCTCATATTTTTGACACCTTTTGAAGCTCTTCATATTTCACACTTTTTCAGGCTCTTCATGTTTTTGAACACCGATTCATGCTGCTCATATTTTTGACACCTTTTGAAACTCTTCATATTTTTCACCCCTTTTCAGGCTCTTCATGTTTTTGAACACCGTTTCATGCTCCTCCTATTTTTCAGAACGTTTCATGCTCCTCCTATTTTTGACACCTTTTGAAGCTCTTCATATTTTTGACACCTTTTGAAGCTCCTCATATATTTCACACCTTTTCAGGCTCTTCATGTTTTTCAACACAAGTTCAATCTCCTCATATTTTTCAGACCGTTTCATGCTCATCTCATTTTTGACACATTTTGAAGCTCTTCATATTTTTCACACCTTTTGAAGCTCCTCATATTTTTCACACCTTTACAGGCCTTCATGTTTTTCAACATCACTTCATGCACCTCCTATTTTTCAGATCGTTTCATGCTTCTCATATTTTTGACACCTTTTCAAGCTCCTCATATATTTCACACCTTTTCAGGCTCTTCATGTTTTCAACACAACTTCAATCTCCTCATATTTTTCAGACCGTTTCATGCTCATCTCATTTTTGACACATCTGAAGCTCTTCATATTTTTCACACCTTTTGAAGCTCCTCATATTTTTCACACCTTTTCAGGCCTTCATGTTTTTGAACACCGGTTCATGCTCCTAATATATATTTCAGACCGTTTCATGCTCCTCATATTTTTGACACCTTTTGAAATCTTCATATATTTCACACCATTTCAGGCTCTTCATTTTTTTGAACACAACTTCATGCTCCACCTTTTTTTCAGACCGTTTCATGCTCATCTCTTTTTTGACACCTTTTGAAGCTCTTCATATATTTCATACCTTTTGAAGCTCTTCATATTTTTCACACCTTTTCAGGCTCTTCATATTTTTCAACACTGTTTCATGCTCCTCCTATTTTTCAGACTGTTTCATGCTCCTCATAATTTTGACACCCTTTGAAGCTCTTCTTATATTTCAAACCTGTTCTGGCTCTTCATGTTTTTGATCAGCGTTTCATGCTCCTCCTATTTTTCAGACCGTTTCATGCTCCTCATATTTTTGACACCTTTTGAAGCTCTTCATATTTTTCACAACTTTTCAGGCTCTTCAGCTTTTTCCACACCACTTCATGCTCCTCCTATTTTTCAGACCGTTTCATGCTCCTCATGTATTTCACACCTTTTGAAGCTCTTCATATTTTTCACACCTTTTGAAGCTTTTCATATTTTTCATATTTTTGAGGCTCTTTATTTTTACACGTTTTCAGACTCTTCATGTTTTTCAACACCGCTTCATGCTCCTGCTATTTTTCAAACCGTTTCATGCTCCTCATATTTTTGACAGGTTTTGAAGCTTTTCATATTTTTCCCACCTTTTCATGCTCTTCATGTTTTTGATAACGGTTTCATGCTCATCCTATTTTTCAGACCGTTCATGCTCCTCAAATTTTTAACACCCTTTGAATCTCTTAATATTTTACCACCTTTTCAGGCTCTTCATGTTTTTGATAACTGTTTCATGCTCCTCCTATTTTTCAGACCTTTTCATGCTCCTCATATTTTTGACACCTTTTGAAGCTCTTCATATTATTCACATCTTTTTGGGCTCTTCCTGTTTTTGACGACCACTTCATGCTCCTCATATTTTTCAGATCGTTTCATGCTCCTCATATTTTTCACACCTTTAGAAGCTCTTCATATTTTTCACACCTTTTCAGGCTCTTCATGTTTTTGACGACCGCTCGATGCTCCTCATATTTTTCAGACCGTTTCCTGCTCCTCATATTTTCAGACCTTTTGAAGCTCTTCATATATTTCACACTTTTTCAGGCTCTTCATGTTTTTCAACACCACTTCATGTTCCTCCTATTCTTCAGACCGTTTTATGCTTCTCATAACTTTGACAAATTTTGAAGCTCTACATATTTTTCACATCTTTTCATGCTCTTCGTCTTTAAAAACCGTTTCATGCTCATCCTATTTTTCAGACAGTTTCACGCTCCTCATATTTTTGACACCTTTTGAAGCTCTTCATATTTTTCACACCTTTTCAGGCTCTTCATGTTTTTCAACACCGCTTCATGCTCCTCCTATTTTTCAGACCGTTACATGCTCCTCATATTTTTGACACCTTTTGAAGCTCTTCATATTTTTCACACGTTTTCAGGCTCTTCATGTTTTTCAACACCGCTTCATGCTGCTTCTGTTTTTCAGACCGTTTCATGCTCCTCATATTTTTGACACCTTTTGAAGCTCTTCGTATTTTTCACACCTTTTCGGGCTCTTCAAGTTTTTCAACAACACTTCATGCTCCTCCTATTTTTCAGACTGTTTCATCCTCATCCTATTTTTGACACCTTTTGAAGCTCTTCATATATTTCTTACCATTTCAATCTCTTCCTGTTTTTCAACACCACTTCATGCTCCATCTATTTTTCAGTCGTTTCATGCTTTTCATATTTTGACACATTTTGAAGCTCTTCATATTTTTCACACCTTTTCATGCTCTTCATCTTTTTCAGAACAGTTTCATGCTCATCCTATTTTTCAGACCGTTTCGTGCTCCTCATATTTTTCACACCTTTTGAAGCTCTTAATAATTTTCACACCTTTTCAGGCTCTTCATGTTTTTCAACACCACTTCATGATCTTCCTATTTTTCAGACGGTTTCATGCTCTTCATATTTTTGACACTTTTTGAAGCTCTTCATATTTTTCACACCTTTTCAGGTTCTTCTTGTTTTTCAACACCACTTCATGCTCCTCCTATTGTTCAGACCGTTTCATACTCCTCATATTTTTAACAATTTTTGAAGCTCCTCATATTTTTCACACTTTTTGAAGCTCTTCATATATTTCACACCTTTTCAGCCTCTTCAAGTTTTTCAATACCACTTCATGCTCCTCCTATTTTTCAGACGGTTTCATGCTCTTCATATTTTTGACACTTTTTGAAGCTCTTCATATTTTTCACACCTTTTCAGGCTCTTCATGTTTTTCAACACCACTTCATGCTCCTCCTATTGTTCAGACCGTTTCATACTCCTCATATTTTTAACAATTTTTGAAGCTCCTCATATTTTTCACACTTTTTGAAGCTCTTCATATATTTCACACCTTTTCAGGCTCTTCATGTTTTTCAACACCACTTCATGCTCCTCCTATTGTTCAGACCGTTTCATACTCCTCATATTTTTAACAATTTTTGAAGCTCCTCATATTTTTCACACCTTTTGAAGCTCTTCATATTTTTCACACCTTTTCAAGCTCTTCATGTTTTTGAACACCGCTTCATGCTCCTCCTATTTTCCAGACCGTTTCATGCTCCACATATTTTTGACACCTTTAGAAGCTCTTCATGTTTTTCACACCTTTTCAGGCTCTTCATGTTTTTCAACACCGCTTCATGCTCCTCCTAATTTTCAGCCCGTTTTATGCTCCTCATATTTTTGAAACCCTTGAAGCTCTTCATATTTTTCACACCTTTTCAGGGTCTTCATGTTATCAACACCGCATCTTGCTCCTCCTATTTTTCACATCGTTTTACGATCCTCATATTTTTGACACATTTTTAAGCTCTTCATATTTTTCACACCTTTTCATGCTCTTCATAGTGTTGAACACCGCTTCATGCTCCTCCTATTTTGTAGACCGATTCATGCTCCTCATATTTTTGAACCCTTTTGAAGCTCTTCATAATTTTCACACCTTTTCAGGCTCTTCATGTTTTTAAACAGCGCTTCATGCTCCTCCTATTTTTCAGTCGTTTCATGCTTTTCATATTTTTGACACCTTCTGAAGCTCTTCATATGTTTCACACCTTTTCAGGCTCTTCATGTTTTTGAACACTGCTTCATGATCCTCCTACTTTTCAGACCGTTTCATGCTCCTCATATTTTTGACACCTTTTGAAGCTCTTCATACTTTCACACCTTTTCAGGCTGTTCATGTTTTTCAAGACCGCTTCATGCTCCTCCTATTTTTCAGACCGTTTCCTGCTCCTCATATTTTTCACACCTTTTGAAGCTCTTCATATTTTTCACTCCTTTTCAGGCTCTTCATGTTTTTGACCACCGCTTCATGCTCCTCCTATTTTTCAGACAGTTTCATTCTCCTCATCTTTTTGACACCTTTGAACCTCTTCATATATTTCACACCTTTTCAGGCTCTTCATGTTTATCAACACCTCTTCATGCTCCTCCTATTTTTCGGTCATTTCATGCTTCTCATATTTTTGACACTTTTTGAAGCTCTTCATAATTTTCACACCTTTTCATTCTATTCATCTTTTTCAAAACCGCTTCATGCTCCTCTTATTTTTCATACCGTTTCATGCTCCTCATATTTTTGACACCTTTTGAAGCTCTTCATATATTTCACTCCTTTTCAGGCTCCTCATGTTTTTCAACATTGCTTCATGCTCCTCCTATTTTTCAGACCGTTTTATGCTCCTCATATTTGGACACCTTTTAAAGCTCTTCATATTTTTCACATCTTTTCAGGCTCTTCATGTTTTTGACCACCGCTTCATGCTCCTCCTATTTTTCAGACCGTTTCATGCTCCTCATATATTTTACAACTTTTGAAACTCTTCATATTTTTCACACCTTTTCAGGCTCTTCAGGTTTTTACACACCGCTTCATGCCCCTCCTAGATTTCAGACCGTTTAATGCTCTTCATATTTTTGACACCTTTTGCAGCTCTTCATATATTTCACACCTTTTCATGCTCTTCATGTTTTTCAACACCGTTTTATGCTCCTCATATTTTTCAGACTGTTTCATGCACCTCATATAATTGACACATTTTGAAGCTCTTCATATTTTTCACGCCTTTTCAGGCTCTTTATGTTTTTCAACACCCCTTCAGGCTCCTCCTATTTATCAGACCGTTTCATGCACCTCATATTTTTCACACCTTTTGAAGCTCTTCATATTTTTCACACCTTTTCAGGCTCTTCATGTTTTTGAACACCGCTTCATGCTCCTCATAGTTTCCAGACCGTTTCACTCTCCTCAAATTTTTTACACATTTTGAAGCTCTTCATATTTTTCACACCTTTTCATGCTTTTCATCTTTTAAAAAACCGTTTCATGCTCATCCTATTTTTCAGACTGTTTCATGCTCCTCATATGTTTGACACATTTTGAAGCTCTTCATATTTTTCACACCTTTTCAGGCTCTTCATGTTTTTGAGGACCGCTTCATGCTCCTCCTATTTTTCAGACCGTTTCATGCTCCTCATATGTTTGAGCCCTTTTGAAGCTCCTCATATTTTTCACACCTTTTCAGGCTCTTCATGTTTCTCAACACCGCTTCTTGGTCCTCCTATTTTTCAGAGAGTTTCATGCTCCTCATAATTTTCACAACTTTTGAAGCTCTTCAAATTTTTAACAACTTTTCATGTTCTTCATGTTTTTCTACACCTCTTCATCCTCCCCCTAATTTTCAGCCCGTTTCATGCTCCTCATGTATTTCACACCTTTTGAAGCTCTTCATATTTTGCACACGTTTTCAGGCTCTTCATGTTTTTCACAACCACTTCATGCTCCTCCTATTTTTCAGACAGTTTCATGCTCCTCATATTTTTGACACGTTTTGAGACTCTTCATATTTTTCACACCTTTTCAGGCTCTTCATGTTTTTGAACACCGTTTCATGATCCTCCTACTTTTCAAAACGTTTCATTCTCCTCATATTTTTGACACCTTTTAAAGGTATTAATATTTTTCAAACATTTTCAGGCTCTTCAAATTTTTGAACACCGTTTCATGATCCTCCTTTTTTTCAGAACGTTTCATGCTCCTCATATTTTTGACACCTTTTAAAGCTATTCATATTTTTCACACCTTTTCAGGCTCTTCATGTTTTTGAACTTCGTTTCATGATCCTCCTATTTTTCAGAACGTTTCATGCTCCTCAAATTTTTGACACCTTTTAAAGCTATTCATATTTTTCACACCTTTTCAGGCTCTTCATGTTTTTGAACTCCGTTTCATGATCCGCCTATTTTTCAGACCGCTTCGTGCTCCTCATAGTTTTCACACCTTTTGAAGCTCTTCATATATTTCACACCTTTTCAGGCTCTTCATTTTTTTCAACACTACTTCATGCTCCTCCTATTTTTTAGACCGTTTCATGCTCATCTCTTTTTTGACACCTTTTGAAGCTCTTCATATTTTTCACACCTTTTGAAGCTCTTCATATTTTTCACAAGATTTCAGTCTCTGCATGTTTTTGAACACCGCTTCATGCTCCTCCTATTTTATAGACCGTTTCATGCTCCTCATGAATTTCACACCTTTTGAAGCTCTTCATATTTTTCACACCTTTTCAGGCTCTTCATGTTTTTGAACACCATTTCATGCTGCTTCTATTTTTCAGACCGTTTCATGCTCCTCATATTTTTCACACCTTTTGAAGCTCTTCATATTTTTCACACCTTTTCAGCTCTTCATGTTTTTGAACTTCGTTTCATGATCCTCCTATTTTTCAGACCGTATAATGCTCCTCATGTATTTGACAACTTTTGAAGCTCTTCATATTTTTCACACTTTTTCAGGCTCTTCATTATTCTGAACACCGCTTCTTGCTCCTCCTATTTTTTAGACCGTTTCATGCTCCTCATATTTCTGACACCTTTTGAAGCTCTTCATATTTTTCACACCTTTTCAGCTCTTCATATTTTTGAACACCGTTTCATGCTCCTCCTATTTTTCAGACCGTTTCATGCTCCACTTGTATTTCACCCATTTTGAAGCTCTTCATATATTTCACTCCTTTTCAGGCTCCTCATGTTTTTGAACAGCGTTTCATGCTCCTTCTATTCTTCATACCGTTTCATGCTCTTCATATTTTTGACACCTTTTGAAGCTCTTCAATTTTTTCACACCTTTTCAGGTTCTTCATGTTTTTCAACACCACTTCATGCTCCTCCTATTTTTCATACTGTTTCTTGCTTCTCTTGACTTTCACACCTTTTGAAGCTCTTCATATTTTTCACACATTTTCAGGCTCTTCATGTTTTTCAACACCGCTTCATGCTCCTCCTATTTTTCAGACCATTTCATGCTCCTCATATTTTTGACACGTTTTGAGTCTCTTCATATTTTTCACTCCTTTTCAGGCTCTTCATATTTTTGAACACCGTTTCATGCTCTTCCTATTTTTCAGACCGTTTCATGCTCCACATTTTTTTGACACCTTTTGAAGCTCTTCATATTTCACACTTTTTAAGGCTCTTCATGTTTTTGACACCGCTTCATGCTCCTCATATTTTTGACACCTTTTGAAACTCTTCATATATTTCACACCATTTCAGGCTCTTCATTTCTTTGAACACCACTTCATGCTCCTACTATTTTTCAGACCGTTTCATGCTCATCTCATTTTTGACACCTTTTGAAGCTCTTCATATTTTTCACACCTTTTGTAGTTCTTCATATTTTTCACACCTTTTCAGGCTCTTCATGTTTTTCAACACCGCTTCATGCTCCTCCTATTTTTCAGACCATTTCATGCTCCTCATATTTTACACACCTTTTGAAGCACTTCATATATTTCACACCTTTTCATGCTCTTCAGGTTTTCAACACCACTTCATGCTCCTCCTATTTTTCAGACCATTTCATGCTCCTCATATTTTTGACACGTTTTGAAGCTCCTCATATTTTCCCACCTTTTGAAGTTCTTCATATTTTTCACACGTTTTCAGGTTCTCATGTTTTTCAACACCGCTTCATGCTCCTCCTATTTTTCAAACAGTTTCATGCTGCTCATGTATTTCACACCTTTTGAAGCTCTTCATATTTATCACACCTTTTCAGGCTCTTCATGTTTTTGAAGACCGCTTCATGCTCCTCCTATTTTTCAGACCGTTTTATGCTCCTCATATTTTTCACACCTTTTGAAAGTCTTCATATTTTTCACATCTTTTCAGGCTCTTCCTGTTTTTGAACAAGGTTTCATGCTCCTTCTAATTTTCTGATCGTTTCATGCTCCTCATATTTTTGACATCTTTTGAAGGTTTTCATATTTTTCACACCTTTTCTGGCTGTTCATGTTTTTTAACAACTCTTCATGCTCCTCCTATTTTTCTGACCGTTTCATGCTCCTCATGTATTTCACACATTTTGAAGCTCTTCATATTTTTCACATGATTTCAGGCTCTTCATGTTTTTCAACTTCGCTTCATGTTTCTCCTATTTTTCAAACCATTTCATGCTCCTCATATTTTTGACACCTTTTGAAGTTCTTCATATTTTTCACACCTTTTCAGGCTCTTCATGTTTTTGAAGACCGCTTCATGTGCCTCCTATTTTTCAGACCGTTTCATGCTCCGCATATTTTTGACACCTTTTGAAGCTCTTTATATTTTTCACACGTTTTCAGGCTGTTCATGTTTTTGAACACCTCTACATGCTCCTCCTATATTTCACACCTTTTGAAGCTCTTCATATTTTTCAAACCTTTTCAGGCTCTTCATGTTTTTGAACACCGCTTCATGCTCCTCCTATTTTTCAGACCGTTTAATGCTCCTCCTGTATTTCATACCTTTTGAAGCTCTTCATATTTTTCACACCTTTTCAGGCTCTTCATGTTTTTGAACACCGCTTCATGCTCCTCCTATTTTTCAGACCGATTAATGCTCCTCATGTATTTCTCACCTTTTGAAGCTCTTCATATTTTCACACCTTTTCAGGCTCTTCATGTTATTCAACAACACTTTATGTTCCTCTTATATTTCAGACCGCTTCATCCTGATCTCATTTTTGACACTTTTTGAAGCTGTTCATATTTTTCACACCTTTTGAAGCTCTTCATAATTGTCACAAGTTTTCATGCTCTTTATGTTTTTCAACACCGCTTCATGCTCCTCCTATTTTTCACACCTTTTGAAGCTCTTCATATTTTTCACACCTTTTCAGGCTCTTCATGTTTTTGAACACCGCTTCTTGATCCTCCTATTTTTCAGACCGTTTCTTGCTCCTCATGTATTTCACACCTTTTGAAGCTCTTCATGTTTTTCACACCATTTAAAATCTTCATGATTTTCAACACAGCTTCATACTGCTCCTATTTTTCAGACCGTTTCATGCTCCGCATATTTTTGACACCTTTTGAAACTCTTCATATTTTTCACACCTTTTCAGGCTGTTCATGTTTCTGAACACCGTTTCATCCTCCTCATATTTTTGACATGTTTTGAACCTCTTCATATTTTTCACACCTTTTCAGGCACTTCAGGTATTCAACACCGTTTCATGCTCCTCCTATTTTTCAGACCGTTTCATGCTCCTCATATTTTTGATACCTTTTGAAGCTCTTCATATTTTTCACAACTTTTCAGACCTTTCATGTTTTCAACACAGTTTCATGCTCCGCCTATTTTTCAGGACTTTTCATGCTCCTCGTATTTTTCACCACTTTTGAAGCTCTTCATATATTTCACACTTTTTCAGGCTCTTCATGTTTTGGAACACCGCTTCTTGCTTCTCCTATATTTCACACCGTTTCATAATCTTCATATTTTTGACACCTTTTGAAGCTCTTCGTATTTTTCACACCTTTTCAGGCTCTTCATGTTTATGAACAAATTTTCATGCTCCTCCTATTTTTCAAACTGTTTCAAGCTTCTCATATTTTTGACACCTTTTGAAGCTCTTCATATTTTTCACACCTTTTCAGGCTCTTCATGTTGTTGAACACGGTTTCATGCTTCTCCTATGTTTCAGACTGTTTCATGCTCCTCATATTTTTGACACCTTTTGAAGCTCTTCATATTTTTCACACCTTTTGAAACTCTTCATATTTTTCACACCTTTTCAGCCTCTTCATGTTTTTCAACACCGTTTCATGCTCCGCCAATTTTTCAGAACGTTTCCTGCTCCTCATATTTTTGACACCTTTTGAAGCTCTTCATATTTTTCACACCTTTTCAGGCTCTTCATGTTTTTGAACACCGTTTCATGCTCCTCCTATTTTTCAGACTGTTTCATGCTCCTCATATTTTTCACACCTTTTGAAGCTCTTCATATTTTTCACACCTTTTCAGGCTCTTAATGTTTTTCAACACAGTTTCATGCTCCTCCTATTTTTCAAAACGTTTCAAGCTTCGCATATTTTTGACACCTTTTGAAGCTCTTCATATTTTTCACACATTTTCAGGCTCTTCATGTTTTTGAACATGGTTTCATGCTCCTCCTATTTTTCAGACCGTTTCATGCTCCTCATATTTTTGACTCGTTTTGAAACTCTTTATATTTTTCACACCTTTTCAGGCTCTTCATGTTTTTCAACAGTGCCTCATGCTCCTCGTAATTTTCAGACCGTTTCATGCTCCTCATATTTTTGACACATTTTGAAGCTCTTCATATTTTTGACACCTTTTCACGCTCTTTATGTTTTTGAACACTTCTTCATGCTCCTCCTATTTTTCAGACCGTTTCATGCCCCTCATATTTTTGATACCATTTGAACCTCTTAATATTTTTGACATCTTTTCAGGTTCTTCATGTTTTTGAACACCGCTTCTTGCTCCTCCTATTTTTCAGACCGTTTCATGCTCCTCATATTTTTGACACCTTTTGAAGCTCTTCGTATTTTTCACAAGTTTTCAAGCTCTTCATGTTTTGAACACCACTTCATGCTCCTCTTATTTTTGAGATCGTATCATGCTCCTCATATTTTTCACACCTTTTGAAGCTCTTCATATTTTTAACACCTTTTCAGCCTCTTCATGTTTTTCAACACCGCTTCATGCTCCTCCTGATTTTCAGATCGTTTCATGCTCCTCATCTTTTGACACCTTTTGAAGGTCTTCATATTTTTCACACCTTTTCAGTATTCAAGTTTTTGAACACCGCTTCATGCTCCTCATATTTGTCACAGCTTCTGAAGCTCTTCACATTTTTCTCACCTTTTCAGGCTCTTAATATTTCTGAACACCGTTTCATGCTCCTCTTATTTTCAGAACGTTTCATGCTCCTCATATTTTTGACACCTTTTGCAGTCTTCATATATTTCACACCTTTTCAGGCTGTTTATGTTTTTCAACACCGCTTCATTCTGCTCCTATTTTTCAGACTGTTTCATGCTCCTCATATATTTTACACATTTTGAAGCTCTTCATATATTTCACAACTTTTCAGGCTCTTCATGTTTTTCAACACTGCTTCTTGCCACTCCTATTTTTGAGACCGTTTCTTGCACCGCATATTTTTGACAGCTTTTGAAGCTCTTCCTGTTTTTCACACCTTTTCAGGCTCTTCATTTTTCAACACCGCTTCATGCTCCTCCTATTTTTCAGACCGTATCATGCTCCTCATACTTTTGAAAACTTTTGAAGCTCTTCATATATTTCACACCTTTTCAGGATCTTCATGTTTTTCAACACCGCTTCATGCTCCTCCTATTTTTCAGACCGTTTCATGCTCATCAAATTTTTGACACATTTTGAAGCTCTTCATATTTTTCACATCTTTTTAAGCTCTTCATATTTTTCACACTTTTTCAGGGTCTTCATGTTTTTGAACACCGCTTCATGCTCCTCCTATATTTCAGAACGTTTTATGCTCATCTCATTTTTGACACCTTTTGAAGCTCTTCATATTTTTCACACCTTTTGAAGCTCTTCATATTTTTCACACCATTTCAGGCTCTTCATGTTTTTCAACACCTTTTCATGCTGCTTCTATTTTTCAGCCGGTTCCATGCTCCTCATGTATTTCACACCATTTGAAGCTCTTCATATTTTTCACACCTTTTCAGGCTCTTTTTTTTTCTACACCACTTAATGCTTCTCCTATTTTTCAGACCGTTTCATGCTCCTCATGTATTTCACACCTTTTGAAGCTCTTCATATTTTTCACACCTTTTCAGGCTCTTCATGTTTTTCAACACCATTTCATGCTGCTTCTATTTTTCAGAACGTTTCATGCTCCTCATATTTTTCACACCTTTTGAAGCTCTTCATATTTTTCACACCTTTTCAGGCTCTTCATGTTTTTCTACACCACTTCATGCTTCTCCTATTTTTCAGCCGGTTCCATGCTCCTCATGTATTTCACACCATTTGAAGCTCTTCATATTTTTCACACCTTTTCAGGCTCTTCATGTTTTTAACACCGCTTCATGCTCCTCCTATTTTGCAGACCGTTTCATGCTCCTCATATTTTTGATACCTTTTGATGCTCTTCATATTTTTCACACCTTTTCAGGCTCTTCATTTTTTCAACACCGCTTCATGCTCCTCCTATTTTTCAGACCGTTTCATGCTCATCTCATTTTTGACACCTTTTGAAGCTTTTCATATTTTTCACAACTTTTCAGGCTCTTCATGTTTTTGAACACCGCTTCATGCTCCTCCTATTTTTCAGACCGTTTCATGCTCCTCATATTTCACACCTTTTGAAGCTCTTCATATTTTTCACACCTTTTCAGGCTCTTCATGTTTTTGATCACCGTTACATTCTCCTCCTATTATTCAGACCGTTTCATGCTCCTCATATTTTTGACACTTTTTGAAGCTCTTTATATATTTCACACATTTTCAGGCTCTTCATGTTTTGAACACAGCTTCATGCTCCTCCTATTTTTCAGACCGTTCCATGCTCCTCATGTATTTCACACCATTTGAAGCTCTTCATATTTTTCACACCTTTTCAGGCTCTTCATGTTTTTAACACCGCTTCATGCTCCTCCTATTTTGCAGACCGTTTCATGCTCATCTCATTTTTGACACCTTTTGAAGCTTTTCATATTTTTCACAACTTTTCAGGCTCTTCATGTTTTTGAACACCGCTTCATGCTCCTCCTATTTTTCAGACCGTTTCATGCTCCTCATATTTCACACCTTTTGAAGCTCTTCATATTTTTCACACCTTTTCAGGCTCTTCATGTTTTTGAACACCGCTTCATGCTCCTCCTATTTTTCAGACCGTTTCATGCTCCTCATATTTTTGACACTTTTTGAAGCTCTTTATATATTTCACACCTTTTCAGGCTCTTCATGTTTTTGATCACCGTTACATTCTCCTCCTATTATTCAGACCGTTTCATGCTCCTCATATTTTTGACACTTTTTGAAGCTCTTTATATATTTCACACATTTTCAGGCTCTTCATGTTTTGAACACAGCTTCATGCTCCTCCTATTTTTCAGACCGTTTCATGCTCCTCTTGTATTTCACACCTTTTGAAGCTCTTCATATTTATCACAACTTTTCAGGCTCTTCATGTTTTTGAACACCGCTTCATGCTCCTCCTATTTTTCAGACCGTTTCATGCTCCTCATATTTTTCACACCTTTTGAAGCTCTTCACATTTTTCACAACTTTTCAGGATCTTCATGTTTTTGAACACCGCTTCATGCTCCTCCTATTTTTCAGACCATTTCATGCTCCTCCTATTTTTCACACCTTTTGAAGCTCTTTATATTTTTCACACCTTTGAAGCTCTTCATATTTTTCACACGTTTTCAAACTCTTCATGTTTTTCAACACCGCTTCTTGCTCCTCCTGTTTTTCATTCGGTTTCAGCTCCTCATGTTTTTGACACCTTTTGAGGCTCTTCATATTTTTCACACCTTTTCAGGCTGTTCATGTTTTTCAACACAACTTCATACTCCTCCTATTTTTCAGACCATTTCATTCTCCTCATATTTTTGACACGTTTTGAGTCTCTTCATATTTTTCACTCCTTTTCAGGCTCTTCATATTTTTCAACACCGTTTCATGCTCTTCCTATTTTTCAGACCGTTTCATGCTCCACATTTTTTTGACACCTTTTGAAGCTCTTCATATTTCACACTTTTTAAGGCTCTTCATGTTTTTGACACCGCTTCATGCTCCTCATATTTTTGACACCTTTTGAAACTCTTCATATATTTCACACCTTTTCATGCTCTTCATTTCTTTGAACACCACTTCATGCTCCTACTATTTTTCAGACCTTTTCATGCTCATCTCATTTTTGACACCTTTTGAAGCTCTTCATATTTTTCACACCTTTTGTAGTTCTTCATATTTTTCACACCTTTTCAGGCTCTTCATGTTTTTCAACACCGCTTCATGCTCCTCCTATTTTTCAGACCATTTCATGCTCCTCATAATTTTCACACCTTTTGAAGCTCTTCATATATTTCACACCTTTTCATGCTCTTCATGTTTTCAACACCACTTCATGCTCCTCCTATTTTTCAGACCATTTCATGCTCCTCATATTTTTCACACCTTTTGAAGCTGTTCATATTTTTCACACCTTTTCAGGCTCTTCATGTTTTTCAACACTGCTTCATGCTCCTCCTATTTTCCAGAACCTTTCATGCTCCTCATACTTTTGACACCTCTTGAAGCTCTTCATATTTTTCACATCTTTTCAGGCTCTTCGTGTTTTTCAACACCGCTTCATGCTCCTCCTATTTTTCAGACCGTTTCTTGCACCTCATATATTTCACACCTTTTGAAGCTCTTCATATTTTTCACATCTTTTCAGGCTCTTCATGTTTTTCAACACCACTTCATGCTCCTCTTATTTTTAAAACCGTTCCATGCTCCTCATATTTTTGACACCTTTTGAAGCTCTTCATATTTTTCACACCTTTTCAGGCTCTTCATGTTTTTGAACAGCGTTTCATAGTCCTCCTATTTTTCAGACCGTTTCATGCTCCTCATATTTTTGACACCTTTTGAAGCTCTTCATATTTTTCACTACTTTTCAGGGTCTTCCTGTTTTTGAACACCGCTTCATGCTCCTCCTATTTTTCAGAACTTTTCATGCTCCTCATATTTTTGACACCTTTTGAAGCTCTTCATATTTTTCACACCTCTTCAGGCTCTTCATGTTTTTGAACACCATTTCATGCTCCTCCTATTTTACAGACCGTTTCATTCTCCTCATATTTTTAACACCTTTTGAAGCTCTTCATATATTTCACACCTTTTCAGGCTTTTCATTATTTTCAACACCACTTCATGCTCCTCTTATTTTTCAGACCGTTTCATGCTCATCTCATTTTGACACCTTTTGAAGCTCTTCATATTTTTCACACCTTTTGAAGCTCTTCATATTTTTCATATTTTTGAAGTTCTTCATAATTTCACACGTTTTCAGACTCTTCATGTTTTTCAACACCGCTTCATGCTCCTCCTATTTTTCAAACCGTATCATCTTCCTCATATTTTTCACACCTTTTGAAGCTCTTCGTATTTTTCACACTTTTTCAGGCTCTTCATGTTTTTGAACACCACATCATGCTCCTTCTATTTTTCAGAGAGTTTCATGCTCTTCATGTATTTCACACCTTTTGAAGCTCTTCATATTTTTCACACCTTTTCAGGCTCTTCATGTTTTTGAACACTTCTTCTTGCTCCTCCTATTTTTCAGACCGTTTCATGCTCCTCATATTTTTGACAACTTTTGAAGCTCTTCATATTTTTCACAACTTTTCAAGCTCTACCTGTTTTTGAACCCCTCTTCATGCTTCTCCTCTTTTTCAGACCGTTTAATGGTCCTCATGTATTTCACACCTTTTGAAGCTCTTCATATTTTTCACACGTTTTCAGGCTCTTCATGTTTTTGAACACCGCTTCATGCTTCTCCTATTTTTCAGACCGTTTAATGCTCCTCATGTATTTCACACTTTTTGAAGCTCTTCATATATTTCACACCTTTTCAGTCTCTTCTTTGTTTTCAACACCACATCATGCTCCTTCTATTTTTCAGAGAGTTTCATGCTCCTCATGTATTTCACACCTTTTGAAGCTCTTCATATTTTTCACACCTTTTCAGGCTCTTCATGTTTTTGAACACTTCTTCATGCTCCTCGTATTTTTCAGACCGTTTCATGCCCCTCATATTTTTGATACCATTTGAACCTCTTCATATTTTTGACATCTTTTCAGGTTCTTCATGTTTTTGAACACCGCTTCTTGCTCCTCCTATTTTTCAGACCGTTTCATGCTCCTCATATTTTTGACACCTTTTGAAGCTCTTCGTATTTTTCACAAGTTTTCAAGCTCTTCATGTTTTGAACACCACTTCATGCTCCTCTTATTTTTGAGATCGTATCATGCTCCTCATATTTTTCACACCTTTTGAAGCTCTTCATATTTTTAACACCTTTTCAGCCTCTTCATGTTTTTCAACACCGCTTCATGCTCCTCCTGATTTTCAGATCGTTTCATGCTCCTCATCTTTTAACACCTTTTGAAGGTCTTCATATTTTTCACACCTTTTCAGTATTCAAGTTTTTGAATACCGCTTCATGCTCCTCATATTTTTCACAGCTTCTGAAGCTCTTCATATTTTTCTCACCTTTTCAGGCTCTTAATATTTTTGAACACCGTTTCATGCTCCTCTTATTTTCAGAACGTTTCATGCTCCTCATATTTTTGACACCTTTTGCAGTCTTCATATATTTCACACCTTTTCAGGCTGTTTATGTTTTTCAACACCGCTTCATTCTGCTCCTATTTTTCAGACTGTTTCATGCTCCTCATATATTTTACACATTTTGAAGCTCTTCATATATTTCACAACTTTTCAGGCTCTTCATGTTTTTCAACACTGTTTCTTGCCACTCCTATTTTTGAGACCGTTTCTTGCACCTCATATTTTTGACAGCTTTTGAAGCTCTTCCTGTTTTTCACACCTTTTCAGGCTGTTCATTTTTCAACACCGGTTCATGCTCCTCCTATTTTTCAGACCGTATCATGCTCCTCATACTTTTAAAAACTTTTGAAGCTCTTCATATATTTCACACCTTTTCAGGATATTCATATTTTTCAACACCGCTTCATGCTTCTCCTATTTTTCAGACCGTTTCATGCTCCTCATATTTTTGACACCTTTTGATGCTCTTCATATATTTCACACCTTTTGAGGCTCCTCATGTATTTCAACGCCAATTCATGCTCCTCCTATTTTTCAAACCGTTTCATGCTCCTCCTATTTTTGACACCTTTTGAAATTCTTCATTTATTTCACACCTTTTCAGGCTCTTCATGTTTTTCAACACCGCTTCATGCTCTTCCTATTTTTAAGACCGTTTCATGCACCTCATAATTTTGAAACCTTTTGAAGCTCTTCATATTTTTCACAACTTTTCAGTCTCTTCATGTTTTTGAACACAGTTTCATGCTTCTCCTATTTTTCAGACCGTTTCATGCTCCTCATATTTTTGAAACCTTTTGAAGCTCTTCATATATTTTACACCTTTTCAGGCTCTTCATGTTTTTGAACACCGTTTCATGCTCCTCATATTTTTGACATGTTTTGAAACTCTTCATATTTTTCACACCTTTTCATTTGCTTCAGGGTTTCAACACCGTTTCATGCTCCTCCTATTTTTCAGGCCGTTTCATACTCCTCATAATTTTTACACCTTTTGAAGCTCTTCATATTTTTCACACCTTTTCAGGCTCTTCATGTTTTTGATCACCGTTACATTCTCCTCCTATTATTCAGACCGTTTCATGCTCCTCATATTTTTGACACTTTTTGAAGCTCTTTATATATTTCACACCTTTTCAGGCTCTTCATGTTTTTGATCACCGTTACATTCTCCTCCTATTATTCAGACCGTTTCATGCTCCTCATATTTTTGACACTTTTTGAAGCTCTTTATATATTTCACACATTTTCAGGCTCTTCATGTTTTGAACACAGCTTCATGCTCCTCCTATTTTTCAGACCGTTTCATGCTCCTCTTGTATTTCACACCTTTTGAAGCTCTTCATATTTATCACAACTTTTCAGGCTCTTCATGTTTTTGAACACCGCTTCATGCTCCTCCTATTTTTCTGACCGTTTCATGCTCCTCATATTTTTCACACCTTTTGAAGCTCTTCACATTATTCACAACTTTTCAGGATCTTCATGTTTTTGAACACCGCTTCATGCTCCTTCTATTTTTCAGACCATTTCATGCTCCTCCTATTTTTCACACCTTTTGAAGCTCTTTATATTTTTCACACCATTGAAGCTCTTCATATTTTTCACACGTTTTCAAACTCTTCATGTTTTTCAACACCGCTTCTTGCTCCTCCTGTTTTTCATTCGGTTTCAGCTCCTCATGTTTTTGACACCTTTTGAGGCTCTTCATATTTTTCACACCTTTTCAGGCTGTTCATGTTTTTCAACACAACTTCATACTCCTCCAATTTTCAGACCGTTTCATGCTCCTCATATTTTTGACACGATTTGAAGGTCTTCATATTTTTCACACCTTTTTAGGGACTTCATGTTTTTCTACACCTCTTCATGCTCCTCCTATTTTTCAGACCTTTTAATTCTCCTCATATTCTCCACACATTTTGAAGCTCTTCATATATTTCACATCTTTTCAGGCTCCTCATGTTATAGAGCACCGCTTCATGCTCCTCATATTTTCAGACCGTTTCATGCTCCTCATATATTTGACACCTTTCTAGCTCTTCATATTTTTCACACCTTTTCATGCTCTTCATGTTTTTCAGCACCGCTTCTTGCTCTTCCTATTTTTCACACCGTTTCATGCTCCTCATATATTTGACACCTTTGGAAGCTCTTCATATTTTTACCTCTTTTCAGGCTCTTCATATTTTTGAACACGGCTTCATGCTCCTCATATTTTTCACACCTATTGAAGCTCTTCATATTTTTCACACCTTTTAAGGCTCTTCATGTTTTTGAACACCGTTTCATGCTCCTCCTATTTTTCAGACCGTTTCATGCTCCTCATATTTTTGACACCTTTTGAAGGTCTTCATATTTTTCACACCTTTTCAGGGTCTTCATGTTTTTCAACACTGCTTCATGCTCCTCCAATTTTCAGACCGTTTCATGCTCCTCATATTTTTGACACGATTTGAAGGTCTTCATATTTTTCACACCTTTTTAGGGACTTCATGTTTTTCTACACCTCTTCATGCTCCTCCTATTTTTCAGACCTTTTAATTCTCCTCATATTCTCCACACATTTTGAAGCTCTTCATATATTTCACATCTTTTCAGGCTCCTCATGTTATAGAGCACCGCTTCATGCTCCTCATATTTTCAGACCGTTTCATGATCCTCATATATTTGACACCTTTCTAGCTCTTCATATTTTTCACACCTTTTCATGCTCTTCATGTTTTTCAGCACCGCTTCTTGCTCTTCCTATTTTTCACACCGTTTCATGCTCCTCATATATTTGACACCTTTGGAAGCTCTTCATATTTTTACCTCTTTTCAGGCTCTTCATATTTTTGAACACGGCTTCATGCTCCTCATATTTTTCACACCTTGAAGCTCTTCATATTTTTCACACCTTTTAAGGCTCTTCATGTTTTTGAACACCGTTTCATGCTCCTCATATTTTTCACACCTTGAAGCTCTTCATATTTTTCACACCTTTTAAGGCTCTTCATGTTTTTGAACACCGTTTCATGCTCCTCATATTTTTGACACCTTTTGAAGCTCTTCATATTTTTCACACCTTTTCTATCTCGTCATGTTTGTGAACACCGCTTCATGCTCCTCCTATTTTTCAGATCGTTTCATGCTCCTCATATTTTTGACAACTTTTGAAGCTCTTCATATTTTTAACACCTTTTCAGGCTCTTCATGTTTTTGAACACCGTTTCATGCTGCTCGTATTTTTCAGACCGTTTCATACTCCTCATAGTTTTGACACCTTTTGAAGCTCTACATATTTTTCACACCTTTTCAGGCTCTACATGTTTTTCAACACCGCTTCATGCTCCTCCTTTTTTCAACGGTTTCATGCTCCTCAAGTATTTCACACATTGAGTCTCTTCATATTTTTCACAGCTTTTCATTCTCTTCATGTTTTTGAACAACGTTTCATGCTCCTCCTATTTTTCAGACCGTTTAATGCTCCTCATATTTTTGACACATTTTGAAGGTCTTCATATTTTTCACAACTTTTCAGGCTCTTCATGTTTTTCAACACCACATCATGCTCCACCTATTTTTCAGACCTTTTCATGCTCATCTCATTTTTGACACCGTTTTAAGCTCTTCATATTTTTCACACCTTTTGAAGCTCTTCATATTTTTCACACGTTTTCACGCTCTTCATGTTTTTCAACACCGCTTCTTGATCCACCTATTTTTCAGACCGTTTCATTCTCCTCATATTTTTGACACCTTTTGAATCTCTTCATATATTTCACACCTTTTCAGGCTCTTCATATATTTGAACAACGCTTCATGCTCCGCCTATTTTTCAGACGGTTTCATCCTCCTCATGTATTTCACACCTTTTGAAGCTCTTCATATTTTTCACACCTTCTCAGGCTCTTCATCTTTTTCAACACCACTTCATGCTCCTCCTATTTTTCAGACCGTTTCAGGCTCCTCATATTTTTTACAGCTTTAGAATCTCTTCATAATTTTCACACCATTTCAGGCTCTTCATGTTTTTCAACACCGCTTCATGCTCCTCCTTTATTTCAGACAGTTTCATTCTCCTCCCATTTTTCACACCTTTTGAAGCTCTTATTATATTTCACACCTTTTCAAGCTCGTCATGTTTTTGAACACTGCTTCATTCTCCTCCTCTTTTTCTGACCGTTTCATGGTCCTCGTATTTTTGACACCTTTTGAAGCTCTTCATATTTTTCACACCTTTTCAGGCTCTTCATGTTTTTGAACATCGTTTCCTACTCCTCTTATTTTTCAGACCGTTTCATGCTCCTCATATTTCTGTCACATTTTGAAGCTCTTTATATTTTTCACACCTTTTCAGGCTCTTCATGTTTTTGAACATCGTTTCCTACTCCTCTTATTTTTCAGACATTTTCATGCTCCTCATATTTTTGACTCCTTTTGAAGCTCTTCATATTTTTCACAGCTTTTCATGCTCTTCATGTTTTTCAACACTGCTTCAAGATCCTCCTATTTTTCATACCGTTTCATGCTCCTCATATTTTTGACACCTTTTGAAGATCTTCATATTTTTCACACCTTTTCAGGGTCTTCATGTTTTTCAACACCACTTCATGCTCCTCCTATTTTTCAGACTGTTTCATTCTCATCTCATTTTTGACAGCTTTTGAAGCTCTTCATATTTTTCACAACTTTTGAAGCTCTTCATATTTTTCTCACATTTTCAGGCTCTTCATGTTTTTGAACACCGTTTCATGCTCCTCTTATTTTTCAGACCGTTTCATGCTCCTCATATTTTTGACACCTTTTGAAGCTCTTCATATTTTTCACACCTTTTGAGGCTCTTCATGTTTTTGAACACCGTTTCATGTTCCTCCTATTTTTCAGACCGTTTCATGCTCCTCATATTTTTGACACCTTTTGAAGCTCTTCATATTTTTCACACCTTTTCAGGCTCTTCATGTTTTTCAACACCGCTTCCTGGTCCTCCTATTTTTCAGACCGTTTCATGCTCACATATTTTGACACCTTTGAAGCTCTTCATATTTTTCACACCTTTTCTGTTTCGTCATGTTTTTCAACACCGCTTCATGCTCCTCATATTTTTCAGGCTGTTTCATGCTCCTCTTGTATTTCACACCTTTGGAAGCTCTTCATATTTTTCACACCATTTCAGGCTCTTCATATTTTTCAACACCGCTTCATGCTCCTCCGTTTTTTAAGACCGTTTCATGCTCCTCATATTTTTGACACATTTTGAAGCTCCTCATATTTTTCACACTTTTTGAAGCTCTTCATATATTTCACACTTTTTCAGTATCTTCATGTTTTCAACACCACTTCATGCTCCTCCTATTTTTCAGACCGTTTCATGCTCCTCATATTTTTGACACCTTTTAAAGCTCTTCATATTTTACACACCTTTTCAGGCTCTTCATATTTTTGAACATCGTTTCATGCACCTCCTATTTTTCAGACCATTTCATGCTCCTCATATTTTTGACACCTTTTGAAGCTCTTCATATTTTACACACCTTTTCAGGCTCTTCATGTTTTTCAACACTGCTTCATTATCCTCCTATTTTTAAGACAGTTTCATGCTCCTCTCACTTCTGAAACCTTTTGAAGCGCTTCATATATTTCAAACATTTTCAGGCTCTTCATGTTTTTCAACACTACTTCATGCTCCTCATATTTTTCAGACCGTTTCATGCTCCTCATATTTTTGACACCTTTTGAAGCTCTTCATATTATTCACACCTTTTCCTGCTCTTCATGTTTTTGAACAACGCTACAATCCTCCTCCTATTCTTCAGACCGTTTCATGCTCCACATATTTTTCACACCTTTTGAGCTCTTCATATTTTTCACACCTTTTCAGGCTCTTCATGTTTTTGAACATCGTTTCATGCTCCTCCTATTTTTCAGACCGTTTCATGCTCCTCATATTTTGGACCCCTTTGAATCTCTTCATATTTTGCACACCTTTTGAAGCACTTCATATTTTTCACACCTTTTCTGTTTCGTCATGTTTTTCAACACCGCTTCATGCTCCTCCTATTTTTCAGGCTGTTTCATGCTCCTCATATTTTTGACACCGTTTGAAGCTCTTCATATTTTTCACACATTTTCAGGCTCTTCATGTTTTTGAACACGGTTTCCTGCTCCTCCTATTTTTCAGACCGTTTCATGCTCCTAATATTTTTGACACTTTTTGAATCTCTTCATATATTTCACACCTTTTCAGGCTCTTCATATATTTGAACAACGCTTCATGCTCCTCCTATTTTTCAGACGGTTTCATCCTCCTCATGTATTTCACTCCTTTTGAAGCTCTTCCTATTTTTCACACCTTTTCAGGCTCTTCATGTTTTTAAACACTGCTTCATGCTCCACCTATTTTTCAGACCGTTTCATTCTCCTCATATTTTTTATACCTTTTGAAGCTCTTCATATTTTTCACATCTTTTCAGGCTGTTCATGTTTTTCAACACAGCTTCATGTTTCTTCTATTTTTCAGACCGTTTCTTACCCCTATGTATTTCACACCTTTTGAAGCTCTTCATATTTTTCAAACCTTTTCAGGCCCTTCGTGTTTTTCAAAACCGTTTCATGCTCCTCCTATTTTTCAGACCGTTTCATGCTCCTCATATTTTTGACCTCTTTTGAAGCTCCTAATATTTTTCACAACTTTTGAAGCTCTTCATATATTTTACACATTTTCAGGCTCTTCATGTTTTTCAACACCACTTCATGCTCCTCCTATTTTTCAGACCGTTTCATGCTAATCTAATTTTTGACACCTTTTGAAGCTCTTCATGTTTTTCACACCTTTTCAGGCTCTTCATGTTTTTAAACACCACTTCATGCTCCTCCTATTTTTCAGACCGTTTCATGCTTCTCATGTATTTCACACCTTTTGAATCTCTTCATATATTTCACACCTTTTCAGGCTCTTCATATATTTGAACAACGCTTCATGCTCCTCCTATTTTTCAGACGGTTTCATCCTCCTCATGTATTTCACTCCTTTTGAAGCTCTTCCTATTTTTCACACCTTTTCAGGCTCTTCATGTTTTTAAACACTGCTTCATGCTCCACCTATTTTTCAGACCGTTTCATTCTCCTCATATTTTTTATACCTTTTGAAGCTCTTCATATTTTTCACATCTTTTCAGGCTGTTCATGTTTTTCAACACAGCTTCATGTTTCTTCTATTTTTCAGACCGTTTCTTACCCCTATGTATTTCACACCTTTTGAAGCTCTTCATATTTTTCAAACCTTTTCAGGCCCTTCGTGTTTTTCAAAACCGTTTCATGCTCCTCCTATTTTTCAGACCGTTTCATGCTCCTCATATTTTTGACCTCTTTTGAAGCTCCTAATATTTTTCACAACTTTTGAAGCTCTTCATATATTTTACACATTTTCAGGCTCTTCATGTTTTTCAACACCACTTCATGCTCCTCCTATTTTTCAGACCGTTTCATGCTAATCTAATTTTTGACACCTTTTGAAGCTCTTCATGTTTTTCACACCTTTTCAGGCTCTTCATGTTTTTAAACACCACTTCATGCTCCTCCTATTTTTCAGACCGTTTCATGCTTCTCATGTATTTCACACCTTTTGAAGCTCTTCATATTTTTCACATCTTTTCAGGCTCTTCATATTTTTAAACACCGCTTCATGCTCCTCCTATTTTTCAGACCGTTTCATGCTTCTCATGTATTTCACACCTTTTGAAGCTCTTCATATTTTTCACATCTTTTCAGGCTCTTCACGTTTTTCAACACCACTTCATGCTGTTCCTATTTTCCAAACCGTTACGTGCTCCTCAAGTATTTCACAACTTTTGAGGCTCTTCATGTTTTTCAACACCACTTCATGCTCCACCTATTTTTCAGACCGTTTCATGCTCATCTCATTTTTGACACCTTTTGAAGCTCTTCATCTTTTTCACACCTTTTCAGGCTCTTCATATTTTTAAACACCGCTTCATGCTCCTCCTATTTTTCAGACCGTTTCATGCTTCTCATGTATTTCACACCTTTTGAAGCTCTTCATATTTTTCACATCTTTTCAGGCTCTTCACGTTTTTCAACACCACTTCATGCTGTTCCTATTTTCCAAACCATTACGTGCTCCTCAAGTATTTCACAACTTTTGAGGCTCTTCATGTTTTTCAACACCACTTCATGCTCCACCTATTTTTCAGACCGTTTCATGCTCATCTCATTTTTGACACCTTTTGAAGCTCTTCATATTTTTCACACCTTTTGAAGCTCTTCATATTTTTCACAAGTTTTGAGATCTTCATGTTGTTCAACACCGCTTCTTGATCCTCCTATTTTTCAGATTGTTTCATGCTCCTCATATTTTTGACACGTTTTGAAGCTCTTCATATTTTACAAACATTTTCAGGCTTTTCATGTTTTTGAACACCGCTTCATGCTCCTCCTAATTTTCACACCTTTTGAAGCACCTCAAATTTTTCACACCGTTTCAGGTTTTCATGTTTTTCAACACCGCTTCATGCTCCTCCTATTTTTCAGACCGTTTCATGCTCCTCATGTATTTCACATTTTTTGAAGCTCTTCATATTTTTCACACCTTTTGAAGCTCTTCATATTTTTCACACCTTTTGAAGCTCTTCATATTTCTCACACCTTTTCAGGCTCTTCATGTTTATGAACACCGTTTCATGCTCCTCTTATATTTCAGACCGTTTCATGCTCCACATATTTTTGACACCTTTTGAAGCTCTTCATATTTTTCACCCCTTTTCAGGCTCTTCATGTTTTTCAACACCGCTTCATGCTCCTCCTATTTTTCAGACCGTTTCATGCTCATCTCATTTTTGACACCTTTTGAAGCTCTTCATATTTTTTTCACCTTTTCAGGCTCTTCATGTTTTCAACACCGCTTCATGCTCCGCCTATTTTTCAGACCGATTCATGCTCATCTCATTTTTGACACCTTTTGAAGCTCTTCATATTTTTCACCCCTTTTCAGGCTCTTCATGTTTTCAACACCGCTTCATGCTCCGCCTATTTTTCAGACCGATTCATGCTCATCTCATTTTTGACACCTTTTGAAGCTCTTCATATTTTTCACACCTTTTGATGCTCTTCATATTTTTCACTCCTTTTCAGGCTCTTCATGTTTTTGAACACGGTTTCCTGCTCCTCCTTTTTTTCAGACCGTTTCATGCTCCTAATATTTTTGACACCTTTTGAATCTCTTCATATATTTCACACCTTTTCAGGCTCTTCATATATTTGAACAACGCTTCATGCTCCGCCTATTTTTCAGACGGTTTCATCCTCCTCATGTATTTCACACCTTTTGAAGCTCTTCATATTTTTCACACCTTCTCAGGCTCTTCATCTTTTTCAACACCACTTCATGCTCCTCCTATTTTTCAGACCGTTTCAGGCTCCTCATATTTTTGACAGCTTTAGAATCTCTTCATAATTTTCACACCATTTCAGGCTCTTCATGTTTTTCAACACCGCTTCATGCTCCTCCTTTATTTCAGACAGTTTCATTCTCCTCCCATTTTTCACACCTTTTGAAGCTCTTATTATATTTCACACCTTTTCAAGCTCGTCATGTTTTTGAACACTGCTTCATTCTCCTCCTCTTTTTCTGACCGTTTCATGGTCCTCGTATTTTTGACACCTTTTGAAGCTCTTCATATTATTCACACCTTTTCCTGCTCTTCATGTTTTTGAACAACGCTACAATCCTCCTCCTATTCTTCAGACCGTTTCATGCTCCACATATTTTCCACACCTTTTGAGCTCTTCATATTTTTCACACCTTTTCAGGCTCTTCATGTTTTTGAACATCGTTTCATGCTCCTCCTATTTTTCAGACCGTTTCATGCTCCTCATATTTTGGACCCCTTTGAATCTCTTCATATTTTGCACACCTTTTGAAGCACTTCATATTTTTCACACCTTTTCTGTTTCGTCATGTTTTTCAACACCGCTTCATGCTCCTCCTATTTTTCAGGCTGTTTCATGCTCCTCATATTTTTGACACCGTTTGAAGCTCTTCATATTTCTCACACCTTTTCAGGCTCTTCATAGTTTTGAACACCGCTTCATGCTCGTTCTTTTTTTCAGAGAGTTTCATGCTCCTCATGTATTTCACACCTTTTGAAGCTCTTCATATTTTCCACACCTTTTCAGGCTCTTCATATTTTTCCACACCACTTCATGCTTCTCCTATTTTTCTGCCCTTTTCAAACTCCTCATGTATTTCACACCTTTTGAAGCTCTTCATATTTTTCACACCTTTTCCGGCTCTTCATGTTTTTCACACCTTTTCAGGCTCTTCATGTTTTTGAACACCATTTCATGCTCCTCCTATTTTTCAGACCGTTTCATGCTACTCATATTTTTGACACGTTTTGAAGCTCTTCATATTTTTCACACCTTTTCAGGCTCTTCATATTTTTGAACACCGCTTCATGCTCCTCCAATTTTTCAGGCCGTTTCATGCTCCTCATAATTTTGACACCTTTTGAAGCTCTTCATATGTTTCACACATTTTCAGGCTCTTCATTTATTTCAACACCACTTCATGCTCCTCCTATTTTTCAGACCGTTTCATGCTCATCTCATTTTTTACACCTTTTGAAGCTCTTCATAATTTTCACACCTTTTGATGCTCTTCATATTTTTCACACGTTTTCAGGCTCTTCAAGTTTTTCAACACCGCTTCATGCTCCTCCTATTTTTCAGACCGTTTCATGCTCCTCGTATTTTTGACACCTTTTGAAGCTCTTCATATTTTTCACACCTTCAGGCTCTTCATGTTTTTCAACACCGTTTCATGTTCCTCCTATTTTTCAGACCTTTTCATGCTCCTCATAATTTTGACACCTTTTGAAGCTCTTCATATGTTTCACACATTTTCAGGCTCTTCATGTTTTTGAACACTGCTTCATGCTCCTCCTATTTTTCGGACCGTTTCATGCTCCTCATATTTTTGACACCTTTTGAAGCTCTTCATATTTTTCACACGTTTACAGGCTCTTCATGTTTTTCCACACCACTTCATGCTCCTCCTATTTTTCAGACCGTTTCATGATCCTCATGAATTTCACACCTTTTGAAGCTCTTCATATTTTTCACACCTTTTCACGCTCCTCATGTTTGTGATCACCGCTTCATGATCCTCCTATTTTTCAGACCGTTTCATGCTCTTCATATTTTTGACACCTCTTGAAGCTCTTCATATTTTTCACACCTTTTCAGGCTCTTCATGTTTTTCCACACCACTTCATTCTTGTCCTATTTTTCAGACCATTTCATGGTCCTCATGAATTTCACACCTTTTGAAGCTCTTCATATTTTTCACACTTTTTCAGGCTCTTCATGTTTTTTATCACTGTTTCATGCTCCTATTTTTCAGACCGTTTCATGCTCATCTCATTTTTGACCCCTTGTGAATCTCTTCATATTTCCCACAACTTTTTAGGCTCTTCATGTTTCTCAACACCGCTTCATGTTCCTCCTATTTTTCAGACCGTTTCATGCTCATCTCATTTTTGACACCTTTTAAAGCTCTTCATATTTCTCACAACTTTTTAGGCTCTTCATGTTTTTGACACTGCTTCATGCTCCTCTTATTTTTCAGAGAGTTTCATGCTCCTCATGTATTTCACATCTTTTGAAGCTCTTCATATTTCTCACAACTTTTTAGGCTCTTCATGTTTTTCCACACCACTTCATGCTTCTCCTATTTTCGGCCTGTTTCATGCTCCTCATGTATTTCACACCTTTTGAATCTCTTCATATTTTTCACACCTTTTCAGGCTCTTCATGTTTTTAATCACCATTTCATGCTCCTCCTATTTTTCAGACCGTTTCATGCTCCTCATATATTTGACACATTTTGAAGCTCTGAATATTTTTCACACATTTTCAGGCTCTTCCTGTTTTTGAACACTGCTTCATGATCCTCCTATTTTTCAGACCGTTTCATGTTCTTCATATGTTTGACACCTTTTGAAGCTCTTCATATTTTTCACTCCTTTTCAGGCTCTTCATGTTTTTCAACACCACTTCATGCTTCTCCTATTTTTCAGACCGTTTCATGCTCCTCATGTATTTCACACCTTTTGAAGCTCTTCATAATTTTCACACCTTTTCAGGCTCTTCATGTTTTGAACACCATTTCATGCCGCTTCTATTTTTCAGACCGTTTCATGCTCCTCATATTTTTCACACATTTTCAGGCTATTCATGTTTTTCAACATCACTTCATGCTCCTCATATTTTTGACACCTTTTGAAGCTCTTCATATTTTTCACACATTTTCAGGCTCTTCATATTTTTGAACACCGCTTCATGCTCCTCGTATTTTTCAGACCGTTTCATGCTCCTCATATATTTCACACATTTCCAGGCTATTCATGTTTTTCAACATCACTTCATGCTCCTCATATTTTTGACACCTTTTGAAGCTCTTCATATTTTTTGCACCTTTTTAGGCTCTTCAAGTTTTCAACACCGCTTCATGCTCCTCGATTTTTTCAGACCGTTTCATGCTCCTCATATTTTTGACACCTTTTGAAGCTCTTCATATTTTTCACAAATTTTCAGGCTCTTCATGTTTTTGAACACCGCTTTATGCTTCTCCTATTTTTCACACTGTTTCATGCTCCTCTTATTTTTCACACGTTTTGAAGCTCTTCATATTTTTCACACCTTTTCAGGCTCTTCATGTTTTTGAAAACCTTTTCACACTCTTAATGTTTTTCAACACCGCTTCATGCTCCTCCTATATTTCAGACCATTTCATGCCTCTCATATTTTTTACACCTTTTGAAGCTCTTCATGTTTTTCACACCTTTTCATGCTCTTCATCTTTTTCAAAACCGTCTCATTCTCATCCTATTTTAAAGACTGTTTCATGCTCCTCATATTTTTGACACCTTTAGAACCTCTTCATATTTTTCACACCTTTTCATCTCTTCATGTTTTCAACACCGTTTCCTGCTCCTCCTATTTTTCAGACCGTTTCATTCTCCTATATTTTTGACACCTTTTGAAGCTCTTCATATTTTTCACACTTTTTCAGGCTCTTCATTTGTTTCAACACCGCTTCATGGTCCTCCTATTTTTCAGACCGTTTCATGCTCCTCATATTTTGACACCTTTTGAAGCTCTTCATATATTCTCACCTTTTCAGGCTATTCACGTTTTTCAACAACACGTCGTGCTCCTCCTATTTTTCAGACAGTTTCATGCTCCTCATATTTTTGACACGTTTTGAAGCTCTTCATATTTTTCACACCTTTTCAGGCTCTTCATGTTTTGAACACCACTTCATGCTCCTCCTATTATTCAGAGAGTTTCATGCTCCTCATGTATTTCACACCTTTTGAAGCTCTTCATATTTTTCACACCTTTTGAAGCTCTTCATATATTTCACACCTTTTCAGGCTCTTAATGTTTTCAACACCGCTTCATGCTCATCCTATTTTTCGGACTGCTTCATGCTCCTCATAATTTTGACATCTTTGGAGCACTTCATATTTTTCACACTTTTTCAGCCTCTTCATGTTTTTCAACACTGCATCATGCTCTTCCTATTTTTCAGATCGTTTCATGCTCCTCAATGTTTGACATGTTTTGAAGCTCTTTATATTTTTCACACCTTTTCAGGCTCTTCATGTTTTGAACAACGTTTCATGCTCCTCCTATTTTTCAGAAAATTTCATGCTCCTCATATATTTGAGACCTTATAAAGCTCTTCATATTTTTCACAGCTTTTCAGCTCTTCATGTTTGTCAACACCACTTCATGCTCCTCCTATTTTTCAGACCGTTTCTTTCTCCTCATATTTTTCACACCTTTTGAAGCTCTTCATATATTTCACACATTTTCAGGCTCTTCATCTTTTTGCACACCGCTTCATGCTCCTCCTATTTTTCACACCGTTTCATGCTGCTCTCATTATTGACACATTTCGAAGCTATTCATAATTTTCAGACCTTTTGAAGCTCTTCATATTTTTCACACCTTTTCAGGCTCTTCATGTTTTCAACACCATTTCATGCTCCTCCTATTTTTCAGACCGTTTCTTTCTCCTCATATTTTTGACACGTTTTGAAGCTCTTCATATTTTACACACATTTTCAGGCTCTTCATGTTTTTGAACACCGCTACATGCTCCTCCTATTTTTGACACCTTTTGAAGCTCTTCATATTTTTCACACCTTTTCAGGCTCTTCATGTTTTGAACACGGTTTCTTGCTCCTCCTTTTTTTCAGACCTTTTCATGCTCCTCATATTTTTGACACATTTTGAAGCTCCTCATATTTTTCACACTTTTTGAAGCTCTTCATATATTTCACACTTTTTCAGTATCTTCATGTTTTCAACACCACTTCATGCTCCTCCTATTTTTCAGACCGTTTCATGCTCCTCATATTTTTGACACCGTTTAAAGCTCTTCATATTTTACACACCTTTTCAGGCTCTTCATATTTTTGAACATCGTTTCATGCACCTCCTATTTTTCAGACCATTTCATGCTCCCCATATTTTTGACACCTTTTGAAGCTCTTCATATTTTACACACCTTTTCAGGCTCTTCATGTTTTTCAACACTGCTTCATTATCCTCCTATTTTTAAGACAGTTTCATGCTCCTCTCACTTCTGAAACCTTTTGAAGCGCTTCATATATTTCAAACATTTTCAGGCTCTTCATGTTTTTCAACACTACTTCATATGAGCTCCTCATATTTTTCAGACCGTTTCATGCTCCTCATATTTTTGACACCTTTTGAAGCTCTTCATATTATTCACACCTTTTCCTGCTCTTCATGTTTTTGAACAACGCTACAATCCTCCTCCTATTCTTCAGACCGTTTCATGCTCCACATATTTTTCACACCTTTTGAGCTCTTCATATTTTTCACACATTTTCAGTCTCTTCATGTTTTTGAACATCGTTTCATGCTCCTCCTATTTTTCAGACCGTTTCATGCTCCTCATATTTTGGACCCCTTTGAATCTCTTCATATATTGCACACCTTTTGAAGCACTTCATATTTTTAACACCTTTTCTGTTTCGTCATGTTTTTCAACACCGCTTCATGCTCCTCCTATTTTTCAGGCTGTTTCATGCTCCTCATATTTTTGACACCGTTTGAAGCTCTTCATATTTTTCACACCTTTTCAGGCTCTTCATGGTTTTGAACACCGCTTCATTCTCCTTCTTTTTTTCAGAGAGTTTCATGCTCCTCATGTATTTCACACCTTTTGAAGCTCTTCATATTTTCCACACCTTTTCAGGCTCTTCATATTTTTCCACACCACTTCATGCTTCTCCTATTTTTCTGCCCTTTTCAAACTCCTCATGTATTTCACACCTTTTGAAGCTCTTCATATTTTTCACACCTTTTCCGGCTCTTCATGTTTTTCACACCTTTTCAGGCTCTTCATGTTTTTGAACACCATTTCATGCTCCTCCTATTTTTCAGACCGTTTCATGCTCACCTCATTTTTTACACCTTTTGAAGCTCTTCATATTTTTCACACCTTTTGATGCTCTTCATATTTTTCACACGTTTTCAGGCTCTTCAAGTTTTTCAACACCGCTTCATGCTCCTCCTATTTTTCAGACCGTTTCATGCTACTCATATTTTTGACACGTTTTGAAGCTCTTCATATTTTTCACACCTTTTCAGGCTCTTCATATTTTTGAACACCGCTTCATGCTCCTCCAATTTTTCAGGCCGTTTCATGCTCCTCATAATTTTGACACCTTTTGAAGCTCTTCATATGTTTCACACATTTTCAGGCTCTTCATGTTTTTGAACACTGCTTCATGCTCCTCCTATTTTTCGGACCGTTTCATGCTCCTCATATTTTTGACACCTTTTGAAGCTCTTCATATTTTTCACACGTTTACAGGCTCTTCATGTTTTTCCACACCACTTCATGCTTCTCCTATTTTTCAGACCGTTTCATGATCCTCATGAATTTCACACCTTTTGAAGCTCTTCATATTTTTCACACCTTTTCACGCTCCTCATGTTTGTGATCACCGCTTCATGATCCTCCTATTTTTCAGACCGTTTCATGCTCTTCATATTTTTGACACCTCTTGAAGCTCTTCATATTTTTCACACCTTTTCAGGCTCTTCATGTTTTTCCACACCACTTCATTCTTGTCCTATTTTTCAGACCATTTCATGCTCCTCATGAATTTCACACCTTTTGAAGCTCTTCATATTTTTCACACTTTTTCAGGCTCTTCATGTTTTTTATCACTATTTCATGCTCCTATTTTTCAGACCGTTTCATGCTCATCTCATTTTTGACCCCTTGTAAATCTCTTCATATTTCTCACAACTTTTTAGGCTCTTCATGTTTCTCAACACCGCTTCATGTTCCTCCTATTTTTCAGACCGTTTCATGCTCATTTCATTTTTGACACCTTTTAATGCTCTTCATATTTCTCACAACTTTTTAGGCTCTTCATGTTTTTGACACTGCTTCATGCTCCTCTTATTTTTCAGAGAGTTTCATGCTCCTCATGTATTTCACATCTTTTGAAGCTCTTCATATTTCTCACAACTTTTTAGGCTCTTCATGTTTTTCCACACCACTTCATGCTTCTCCTATTTTCGGCCTGTTTCATGCTCCTCATGTATTTCACACCTTTTGAATCTCTTCATATTTTTCACACCTTTTCAGGCTCTTCATGTTTTTAATCACCATTTCATCCTCCTCCTATTTTTCAGACCGTTTCATGCTCCTCATATATTTGACACATTTTGAAGCTCTGAATATTTTTCACACATTTTCAGGCTCTTCCTGTTTTTGAACACTGCTTCATGATCCTCCTATTTTTCAGACCGTTTCATGTTCTTCATATGTTTGACACCTTTTGAAGCTCTTCATATTTTTCACTCCTTTTCAGGCTCTTCATGTTTTTCAACACCACTTCATGCTTCTCCTATTTTTCAGACCGTTTCATGCTCCTCATGTATTTCACACCATTGAAGCTCTTCATAATTTTCACACCTTTTCAGGCTCTTCATGTTTTGAACACCATTTCATGCCGCTTCTATTTTTAGACCGTTTCATGCTCCTCATATTTTTCACACATTTTCAGGCTATTCATGTTTTTCAAAATCACTTCATGCTCCTCATATTTTTGACACCTTTTGAAGCTCTTCATATTTTTCACACATTTTCAGGCTCTTCATATTTTTGAACACCGCTTCATGCTCCTCGTATTTTTCAGACCGTTTCATGCTCCTCATATATTTCACACATTTTCAGGCTATTCATGTTTTTCAACATCACTTCATGCTCCTCATATTTTTGACACCTTTTGAAGCTCTTCATATTTTTCAAACATTTTCAGGCTCTTCATGTTTTTGAACACAGCTTCATGCTCTTCCTATTTTTCAGACCGTTACATGCTACTCATATTTTTGACACCTTTAGAAGCTCTTCATATTTTTCACTACTTTTCAGGTTCTTCATGTTTTTCAACACCGCTTCATGATCCTCCGATTTTTCAGAGCGTTTCATGCTCCTCATATTTTTGACACCTATTGAAGCTCTTCATATTTCTCACAACTTTTCAGGTTCTTCATCTTTTTCAACACCGCTTCATGCTCCTCCTATTTTTCACACCGTTTCATGCTCCTCATATTTTTGACTCCTTTTGAAGCTCTTCATATTTTTCACATCTTTTGAAGCTCTTTATAATTTTCACACCTTTTCAGACTCTTCATGATTCTCAACACCACTTCATGCTCCTCCTATTTTTCAGACCGTTTCATGTTCCTCATGTATTTCACACATTTTGAAGCTCTTCATATTTTACAAACCTTTTCAGGCTCTTCATGAATTTCAACACCACTTCTTGCTCCTCCTATTTTTCAGACCATTTCATGCTCCTCATATTTTTCACACCTTTTGAAGCTCTTCATATTTTTCACACCTGTTCAGGCTCTTCATGTTTTTCTACACCGCTTCATGATCCTCCTATTTTTCAGACCGTTTCATGCTCCTGCTATTTTTGACAATTTTAGAAGCTCTTTATATTTTTCAACACCACTTCAAGCTCCTCCTATTTTTCAGACCGTTTCATTCTCCTCATAATTTTCACACCTTTTTCAGGCTCTTCATTTTTTTCAACACCACTTCATGCTCCTCTTATTTTTCAGACCGTTTCATGCTCCTCATATTTTTGACACCTTTTGAAGCTCTTCATATTTTTCACACCTTTCCAGGCTCTTCATGTTTTTGAACACCGTTTAATGCTCCTCTTATTTTTCAGACCGTTTCTTGCTCCTCATATTTTTGAACACCGTTTAATGCTCCTCCTATTTTTCAGGCCGTTTCTTGCTCCTCATATTTTTGACACCTTCTGAAGCTATTCATATATTTCACACATTTTCAGGCTCTTCATATTATTGAACACCGCTTCATGCTCCTATTTTTCAGACCTTTTCATGCTCCTCATATTTTTGACAACTTTGGAAGCTCGTCATATTTTTCATACCTTTCCAGGCTCTTCATATTATTGAACACCGCTTCATGCTCCTTCTATTTTTCAGAGAGTTTCATGCTCGTCATGTATTTCACACCTTTTGAAGCTCTTCATATTTTTCACAGCTTTTGAAGCTCTTCATATTTTTCACACCTTTTCTGGCTCTTCATGTTTTTGAACACCGCTTCTTGCGACTCCTATTTTTCAGACCGTTTCATGCTCCTCATATTTTTCACACCTTTTGAAGCTCTTCATATTTTTCACCCCTTTTCAGGCTTTTCATGTTTTTCAACACCGCTTCATGCTCCTCCTATTTTTCAGACTGTTTCATGCTCCTCATATTTTTCACACCTTTTGAAGCTCTTGATATTTTTCACACCTTTTCAGGCTCTTCATTTTTTGAACAACACTTCATGCTCCTCCTATTTTTCAGACCGTGGCATGCTCCTCATATTTCCACACCTTTTAAAGCTCTTCATATTTTTCACATTTTTGAAGCTCTTCATATTTTTCACACATTTTCAGACTCTTCATGTTTTTCACCACCGCTTCATGCTCCTTCTATTTTTCAGAACGTTTCATACTCCTCATATTTTTCACACTTTTTGAAGCTCTTCATATTTTTCACATTTTTGAAGCTTTTCATATTTTTCACACCTTTTCAGGCTCTTCATGTTTTTGATCACCGTTTAATGCTCCTCCTATTTTTCAGACCTTTTCTTGCTCATCTAATTTTTGACACCTAATGAAGCTCTTCATATTTTTGACACCTTTTGAAGCTCTTCATGTTTTTCACACCTTTTCAGGCTCTTCTTTTTTTTCAAAACCACTTCATGCTCGTCCTATTTTTCAGACCGTTTCATGTTCCTCTCATTTTTGACACCTTTTGAAGCTCTTCATATTTTTCACAACTTTTCAGGCTCTTCATGTTTTTCAACACCGCTTCATGCTCCTCCTATTTTTCAGACCGTTTCATGCTCCTCCTATTCTTGACAGCTTTTGAAGCTCTTCATATTTTCACAACTTTTCAGGCTCTTCATGTTTTTCAACACCGCTTCATGCTCCTCCTATTTTTCAGACCGTTTCATGCTCCTCATATTTCTGAAATTTTTGAAGCTCCTCATATTTTTCACACATTGTGAAGCTCTTCATATATTTCACACCATTTCAGGATCTTCGTGTTTTTCAACAGCACTTCATGCTCCTCCTATTTTTCAGACCGTTTCATGCTCCTCATATTTTTGACACCTTTTGAAGCTCTTCATATATTTCACACCTTTTCAGGCTCTTCATGTTTTTAACACCACTTCATGCTCCTCCTATTTTTCAGACCATTTCCTGCTCATCGATTTTTGACACCTTTTGAAGCTCTTCATATTTTTCACACCTTTTGAAGCTTTTTATATTTTTCACACATTTTCAGGCTCTTCATGTTTTTGAACAACGCTTCATGCTCCTCTTATTTTTCAGACCGTTTCATGCTCCTCATATTTTTCACACATTTTGAAGCTCTTCATATTTTTAACACCTTTTCAGGCTCTTCATGTTTTTCAACACCAGTTCATGCTCCTCATATTTTTCAGACCGTTTCATGCTCCTCATATTTTTGACACCTTTAGAAACTCTTCACAATTTTCACACCTTTTGAAGCTCTTCATATTTGTCACACCTTTTGATGCTCTTCATATTTTTCATATTTTTGAATCTCTTCATATTTTCACACCTTTTCAGGCTCTTCATGTTTTTCAACACCGCTTCATGCTCCTCCTATTTTTCAGACCGTATCATGCTCCTCATAGTTTTCACACCTTTTGAAGCTCTTCATACTTTTCATATTTTTGAAGATCTTCATATTTTTCACACGATTTCAGACTCTTCCTGTTTTTCAACACCGCTTCATGCTCCTGCTATTTATCATACCGTTTCATACTTCTCATATTTTTGACACGTTTTGAGGCTCTTCATATTTTTCAACCCTTTTCAGTCTCTGCATGTTTTGAACACCGTTTCATGTTCCTCATGTATTTCACACCTTTTGAAGCTCTTCATATTTTGCACACCTTTTCAGGCTCTTCATGTTGTTGAACACCGCTTCATCCTCCTCCTATTTTTAAGAGGGTTTCATACTCGTCATATTTTTGACACGTTTTGAGGCTCTTCATATATTTCACACCTTTTGAAGCTGTTCATATATTTCACACCTTTTCAGGCTCTTCATGTTTTTCACACCTTTTCAGGTTCTTCATGTTTTTGAACACCGCTTCATGCTCCTCCCATTTTTCAGACCGTTTCATACTCCTCATATATTTGACACCTTTTGAAGCTCTTCATATTTTTCACAACTTTTCAGGTTCTTCATGTTTTCAACACCACTTCATGCTCCTCCTATATTTCTGACCGTGTCATGCTCCTCATATTTTTGACATCTTTTGAAGCTCTTCATATTTTTCATGCCTTTTCAGACTCTTCATGTTTTTCTACACCGCTTCATGCTCCTCCTATTTTTGACATCTTTTGAAGCTCTTCATATATTTCACACCTTTTCAGGGTTTTCATGTTTTTGAACACCGCTTCATGCTCCTCCTATCTTTCAGACCGTTTCATGCTTCTCATACTTTTGACACCATTTGAAGCTCTTCATATTTTTCACACCTTTTCAGGCTCTTCATGTTTTTGAACACCGCTCATGATCCTCCATATTTTCAGACCGTTTCATGCTCGTCATATTTTTAACACCTTTTGAAGCTCATCATATTTTTCACACCTTTTCAGGCTCTTCATGTTTTTCCACACCACTTCATGCTTCTCATATTTTTCAGACCGTTTCATGCTCCTCATGAATTTCACACCTTTTGAAGCTCTTCATATTTTTCACACCTTTTCAGGCTTCTCATGTTTTTGATCCCCGTTTCATGCTCCTCCTATTTTTCAGACCGTTTCATGCTCTTCATATATTTGACGCCTTTTGAAGCTCTTCATATTTTTCACACCTTTTCAGGCTCTTCATGTTTTCCACACCGTTTCATGCTGCTTCTATTTTTCAGGCCGTTTCATGCTCCTCATAATTTTCACACCTTTTGAAGCTCTTTATATTTTTCAAACCTTTTCAGGCTCTTCATGTTTTTGAACACCGTTTCATGCTCCCCCTATTTTTCAGACCGTTTCATCCTCATCTCATTTTTGATACCTTTTGAAGCTCTTCATATTTTTCACACCTTTTCAGGCTCTTCATGTTATTGAACACCGCTTCATGCTCCCCCTATTTTTCAGACCGTTTCATCCTCATCTCATTTTTGATACCTTTTGAAGCTCCTCATATATTTCATACCTTTTCAGACTCTTCATGTTTTCCAACACCGCTTCATGCTCCTCATTTTTTTCACACCGTTTAATGCTCATCTCATTTTTGACACCTTTTGAAGCTCTTCATATTTTTGACACCTTTAGAAGCTCTTCATATGTTTTACACATTTTCAGGCTCTTCATATTTTTCAACACCGCTTATTGCTCCTCCTATTTTTCAGACCGTTTCATGCTTATCTCATTTTTGACATCTTTTGAAGCTCTTCATATTTTTCACATATTTTGAAGCTCTTCATAATTTCCACACCTTTTCAGGCTCTTCATGTTTTCGAACACCATTTCATGCTCCTCTTATTTTTTTTTATTGTTATTTTTTTTTAAATTTTTTTTATTATTTTTATTTTTTTTTCCCTGTCGGTTTTGTCATACATTGATATGAATCAGCCATGGATTTACATGTATTCCCAATCCCAATCCCCCCTCCCACCTCCCTCTCCACCCGATTCCTCTCGGTCTTCCCAGTGCACCAAGCCGGAGCACTTGTCTCTTGCATCCTACCTGGGCTGGTGATCTGTTTCACCATAGATAGCATGCATGCTTTTCTTTTGAAATATCCCAACCTCGCATTCTCCCACAAAGTTCAAAAGTCTGTTCTGTATTTCTGTGTCTCTTTTTCTGTTCTGCATATAGGGTTATCGTTATCACTTTTCTAAATTCCATATACATGTGTCAGCATGCTCTAATGTTCTTTATCTTTCTGGCTTACTTCACTCTGTATAATGGGCTCCAGCTTCATCCATCGCATTAGGACTGATTCAAATGAATTCTTTTTAATGGCTGAGTAATATTCCATGGTGTATATGTACCACAGCTTTCTTATCCATTCATCTGCTGACGGGCATCTAGGTTGCTTCCATGTCCTGGCTATTATAAACAGTGCTGCGATGAACATTGGGGTGCACGTGTCTCTTTCAGACGAACCTATGGACACCTTAACTTTGACAAAGGAGGCAAGGATATACAATGGAAAAAAGACAACCTCTTTAACAAGTGGTGCTGGGAAAACTGGTCAACCACTTGTAAAAGAATGAAAATAGAACACTTTCTAACACCATACACAAAAATAAACTCAAAATGGATTAAAGATCTAAATGTAAGACCAGAAACTATAAAACTCCTAGAGGAGAACATAGGCAAAACACTCTCTGACATAAATCAAAGCAAGGTCCTCTATGACCCACCTCCCAGAATATTGGAAATAAAAGCAAAACTAAACAAATGGGACCTAATGAAACTTAAAAGCTTTTGCACTACAAAGGAAACTATAAGTAAGGTGAAAAGACAGCCCTCAGATTGGGAGAAAATAATAGCAAATGAAGAAACAGACAAAGGATTAATCTCAAAAATATACAAGCAAATCCTGCAACTCAATTCCAGAAAAATAAATGACCCAATAAAAAATGAGCCAAAGAACTAAACAGACATTTCTCCAAAGAAGACATACAGATGGATAACAAACACATGAAAAGATGCTCAACATCACTCATTATTAGAGAAATGCAAATCAAAACCACAATGAGGTACCATTACATGCCAGTCAGGATGGCTGCTATCCAAAAGTCTACAAGCAATAAATGCTGGAGATGGTGTGGAGAAAAGGGAACCCTCTTACACTGTTGGTGGGAATGCACACTAGTACAGCCCCTATGGAAAACAGTGTGGAGATTTCTTAAAAAACTGGAAATAGAACTGCCATATGACCCAGCAATCCCACTTCTGGGCATACACACTGAGGAAACCAGATCCTCTTATTTTTCAGACCGTTTCAAGCTCCTCATATTTTTTACACCTTGTGAAGCTCTTCATATATTTCACACCTTTTCAGGCTCTTCATGCTTTTCAAATCCGCTTCATGCTCCTCCTATTTTTCAGACTGTTTCATGCTCCTCATATTTTTGACACCTTTTGAAGCTCTTCATATTTTTCACACGTATTCAAGCTCTTAATCTTTTTCAACACCGCTTCATGCTCCTCCTATTTTTCAGACCGTTTCATGCTTCTCATATTTTTGACACCTTTTGAATCTCTTCATATTTTTCACACATTTTCAGATTCTTCATGTTTTTGAACACCGCTTCATGCTCCTCCCATTTTTCAGACCGTTTCATACTCCTCATATATTTGACACCTTTTGAAGCTCTTCATATTTTTCACAACTTTTCAGGTTCTTCATGTTTTCAACACCACTTCATGCTCCTCCTATATTTCTGAACCGTGTCATGCTCCTCATATTTTTGACATCTTTTGAAGCTCTTCATACTTTTCACACTTTTTCAGACTCTTCATGTTTTTCAACACCGCTTCATGCTCCTGCTATTTTTCTGACCGTTTCATACTCCTCATGCATTTCACACATTTTGAAGCTCTTCCTATTTTTCAGACCGTTTCATGCTCCTCATATTTTTGACACCTTTTGAATCTCTTCATATATTTCACACATTTTCAGGCTCTTCATATTTTTGAACACCGCTTCATGCTTCTCCTATTTTTCAGACCGTTTCAGGCTCCTCATAATTTTCACACCTTTTGAAACTCTTCATATTTCTCACACCTTTTCAGGCTCTTCATGTTTTTCATCACCACTTCATGCTTCTCCTATTTTTCAGACCGTTTCATGCTCATCTAATATTTGACACTTTTGAAGCTCTTCATATTTTTGACACCTTTTGAAGCTCTTCACATTTTTCACACCTTTTCAGGCTCTTCATGTTTTTGAACACCGTTTCATTCTCCTCCTATTTTTCAGACAGTTTCTTACTCCTCATATTTTTGACACGTTTTGAGGCTCTTCATATTTTTCACACCTTTTCAGGCTCTTTATGATTTTGAACAACGTTTCATGATCCTCCTATTTTTCAGAACGTTTCATGTTCCTCATAATTTTGACACCTTTTAAAGCTATTCATATTTTTCACACCTTTTCAGGCTCTTCATGTTTTTGAACACCGCTTCATGCTCCTCCTATTTTTCAGACCGTTTCATGCTCATCTATTTTTTGACACCTTTTGAAGCACTTCATATTTTTCACAACTTTTGAAGCTCTTCACATTTTTCACACCTTTTCAGGCTCTTCATGTTTTTGAACACCGTTTCATTCTCCTCCTATTTTTCAGACCCTTTCATGCTCCTCATATTTTTGACACCTTTTGAAGCTCTTCATATTTTTCACAATTTTGAACCTCTTCATATATTTCACACCTTTTCAGGCTCTTCATGTTTTTCATCACCACTTCATGCTTCTCCTATTTTTCAGACCGTTTCATGCTCATCTAATATTTGACACATTTGAAGCTCTTCATATTTTTGACACCTTTTGAAGCTCTTCACATTTTTCACACCTTTTCAGGCTCTTCATGTTTTTGAACACCGTTTTATTCTCCTCCTATTTTTCAGACAGTTTCTTACTCCTCATATTTTTGACACGTTTTGAGGCTCTTCATATTTTTCACTCCTTTTCAGGCTCTTCATGATTTTGAACAACGTTTCATGATCCTCCTATTTTTCACAACGTTTCATGTTCCTCATAATTTTGACACCTTTTAAAGCTTTTCATATTTTTCACACCTTTTCAGGCTCTTCATGTTTTTGAACACCACTTCATCCTCTTCCTATTTTTCAGACCGTTTCATGCTCCTCGTATTTTTGACACCTTTTGAAGCTCTTCATATTTCTCACAACTTTTAAGCTCTTCATGTTTTTCACACGCTTTCAGGCTCTTCATGTTTTTCAACACCGCTTCATGCTCCTCCCATTTTTCAGACCGTTTCATGCTCCTCCTATTTTTCAGACCGTTTCATGCTCCTCATATTTTTGACACCTTTTGAAGCTCTTCATATTTTTCACACCTTTTCAGGCTTTTCATGTTTTTCAACACCGCTTCATTCTCTTCCTATTTTTCAGACCGTTTCATGCTCCTCATATTTTTGACACCTTTTGAAGCTCTTCATATTTTTCACACCTTTTCATGCTCTTCATGTTTTTGAACACCGCTTCATGCTCCTCGTAATTTTCAGACCGGTTCATGCTCCTCATATTTTTGACACCTTTTGAAGCTCTTCATATTTTTCACACCTTTTCATGCTCTTCATGTTTTTGAACAATGCTTCATGCTCCTCCTATTTTTCAGACCGTTTCATGCTCCTCATATTTTTGACACCTTTTAAAGCTCTTCATATTTTTCACACCTTTTCAGGGTCTTCATGTTTTTGAACAACGCTTCATGCTCCTCCTATTTTTCAGACCGTTTCATGATCCTCATATTTTTGACACCTTTTAAAGCTCTTCATATTTTTCACACCTTTTCAGGGTCTTCATGTTTTTTACACCGCTTCATGCTCCTCCTATTTTTCAGACTGTTTGATGCTCCTCCTATTTTTGACACCTTTTGAACCTCTTCATATTTCACACCATTTCAGGCTCTTCATGTTTTTGAACACCGTTTAATGCTCCTCCTAGGTTTCAGACCGTTTCATGCTCCTCATATTTTTGACACCTTTTGAAGCTCTTCATATTTTACCCACCTTTTCAGGCTCTTCATGTTTTTCAACACCGTTTCATGCTCCTCATGTATTTCCAACCGTTTGAAGCTCTTCATATTTTTCACAACTTTTCAGGCTCTTCATGTTTTTGAACACGGTTTCATGCTTCTCCTATTTTTCAGACCGTTTCATGCTCCTCGTGTATTTCACTCCTTTTAAAGCTCTTCATATTTTTCACACCTTTTCAGGCTCCCCATGTTTTTCAACACCGCTTCATGCTCGTCCTATTTTCCAGACCATTTCATGCTCATCTCATTTTTGACACCTTTTGAAGCTCTTCATATTTCTCACAACTTTTAAGCTCTTCATGTTTTTCACACGTTTTCAGGCTCTTCATGTTTTTCACCACCGCATCATGCTCCTCCAATTTTTCAGACCGTTTCATGCTCCTCATATTTTTGACACCTTTTGAAGCTCTTCATATTTTTCACACCTTTTCAGGCTCTTCATGTTTTTCAACACCGCATCATGCTCCTCCCATTTTTCAGACCGTTTCATGCTCCTCATATTTTTGACACCTTTTGAAGCTCTTCATAATTTTCACACCTTTTCAGGCTCTTCATGTTTTTCAACACCGCTTCATGCTCTTCCTATTTTTCAGACCATTTCATGCTTCTCTCATTTCTGACACATTTTGAAGCTCTTCATATATTTCACACATTTTCAGGCTCTTCATGTTTTTCAACACCACTTCATGCTCCTCCTATTTTTCAGACCGTTTCATACTCATCTCAATTTTGACACATTTTGAAGCTCTTCATATTTTCCACACCTTTTAAAGCTCTTCATATTTTTCAAACATTTTCAGGCTCTTAATCTTTTTCAACACCGCTTCTTGCTCCTCCTATTTTTCAGACCGTTTCATGCTCCTCATATTTTTGACACGTTTTCAAGCTCTTCATATTTTTCACACCTTTTCAGGCTCTTCATGTTTTTGAACACCGTTTCATGCTCCTCCTATTTTTCAGACCGTTTCATGCTCCTCATATTTTTGACACCTTTTGAAGCTCTTCAGATTTTTCACAGCTTTTCAGGCTCTTCATGTTTTTCAAAGTCACTTCATGCTTCTCCTATTTTTCAGACCGTTTCAGGCTCCTCTCATTTCTGACACCTTTTGAAGCTCTTCATATATTTCACACATTTTCAGGCTCTTCATGTTTTTCAACACCACTTCATGCTCCTCCTAATTTTCAGACCGTTTAATGCTCCTCCTGCATTTCACACCTTTTGAAGCTCTTTATATTTTTCACACCTTTTTAGGCTCTTCATGTTTTTGAACACGATTTCAGGCTCCTCCTATTTTCGGACTGTTTCATGCTCATCTCATTTTTGACACCTTTTGAAGCTCTTCATAATTTTCACACCTTTTGAATCTCTTCATATTTCTCAAACCTTTTCACGCTCTTCATGTTTTTCAACACCCCTTCTGGCTCATCCTATTTTTCAGACGTTTCATATTTCTATCATTTCTGACAACTTTTGAAGCTCTTCATATTTTTCACACATTTTCAGGCTCTTCATGTTTTTCAACACCACTTCATGCTCCTCCTATTTTTCAGACCTTTTCATGCTCATCTCACTTTTGATACATTTTGAAGCTCTTCATATTTTCCACACCTTTTGAAGCTCTTCATATTTTTCAAACGTTTTCAGGCTCTTCATTATTTTCAACACCGCTTCTTGCTCCTCCTATTTTTCAGATCGTTTCATGCTCCTCATATTTTTGACACGTTTTGATGCTCTCCATATTTTTCACACCTTTTCAGGCTCTTCATGTCTTTGAACACCGTTTCATGCTGCTCCTATTTTTGAGATCTTTTCATGCTCCTCATATTTTTGACACATTTTGAAGCTGTTCATTTTTTTCACACCTTTTGAAGCTCTTCATATTTTTCACACCTTTTCAGGCTCTTCATGTTTATTACACCGCTTCATGCTGCTCCTATTTTTCAGACCGTTTCATGCTCCTCATATTTTTGACACCTTTTGAAGGTCTTCATATCTTTCACACCTTTTCAGGCTCTTCATGTTTTTTACACCGCTTCATGCTGCTCCTATTTTTCACACCGTTTCATGCTCCTCCTATTTTTGACACCTTTTGAAGCTCTTCATATTTTTCACACCTTTTCAGGCTCTTCATGTTTTTGAACACCGTTTCATGCTCCTCCTATTTTTCAGACCGTTTCATGCTCCTCATATTTTTGACACCTTTTGAAGCTCTTCATATTTTTCACACCTTTTGAGGCACTTCATGTTTTTGAACACCGCTTCATGTTCCTCCTATTTTTCAGACCGTTTCATGCTCCTCATATTTTTGACACCTTTTAAAGCTCTTCATATTTTTCACACCTTTTCAGGGACTTCATGTTTTTTACACCGCTTCATGCTCCTCCTATTTTTCAGACTGTTTCATGCTCCTCCTATTTTTGACACCTTTTGAACCTCTTCATATTTCACACCATTTCAGGCTCTTCATGTTTTTGAACACCGTTTAATGCTCCTCCTATTTTTCAGACCGTTTCATGCTCCTCATATTTTTGACACCTTTTGAAGCTCTTCATATTTTACCCACCTTTTCAGGCTCTTCATGTTTTTCAACACCGTTTCATGCTCCTCATGTATTTCCAACCGTTTGAAGCTCTTCATATTTTTCACAGCTTTTCAGGCTCTTCATGTTTTTGAACACGGTTTCATGCTTCTCCTATTTTTCAGACCGTTTCATGCTCCTCGTGTATTTCACTCCTTTTAAAGCTCTTCATATTTTTCACACCTTTTCAGGCTCCCCATGTTTTTCAACACCGCTTCATGCTCGTCCTATTTTCCAGACCATTTCATGCTCGTCTCATTTTTGACACCTTTTGAAGCTCTTCATATTTCTCACAACTTTTAAGCTCTTCATGTTTTTCACACGTTTTCAGGCTCTTCATGTTTTTCACCACCGCATCATGCTCCTCCAATTTTTCAGACCGTTTCATGCTCCTCATATTTTTGACACCTTTTGAAGCTCTTCATATTTTTCACACCTTTTCAGGCTCTTCATGTTTTTCAACCCTGCTTCATGCTCTTCCTATATTTCAGACCGTCTCATACTCCTCATATTTTTGTCACCTTTTGAAGCTCTTCATATTTTTCACACCTTTTCATGCTCTTCATGTTTTTGAACACCGCTTCATGCTCCTCCTATTTTTCAGACCGGTTCATGCTCCTCATATTTTGACACCTTTTGAAGCTCTTCATATTTTTCACACCTTTTCATGTTCTTCATGTTTTTCAACACCGCTTCATGCTTCTCCTATTTTTCAGACCGTTACATGCTCCTCATATTTTTGAAACTTTTTGAATCTTTTCATATTTTTCACACATTTTCAGGCTCTTCATGTTTTTCAACACCGATTCATGCTCCTCATATATTTGACACTTTTTGAATCTCTTCATATTTTTCACACCTTTTCATGCTCTTCATGTTTTTGAACACCACTTGTGTTCCTCCTATTTTTCAGACCGTTTCAGGCCCCTCATATTTTTGACACCATTTGAAGCTCTTCATATATTTCACACGTTTTCAGACTCTTCATGTTTTTCTACACCACTTCATGCTTCTCCTATTTTTCAGACCGTTTTATCCTCCTCATATTTTTCACACCTTTTGAAGCTCTTCATATTTTTCAACCTTTTTAGTCTCTTCATGTTTTTGAACACGCTTTCATGCTCCTCCTATTTTTCAGACTGTTTCATGCTCCTCCTATTTTTGACACCTTTTGAACCTCTTCATATTTCACACCATTTCAGGCTCTTCATGTTTTTGAACACAGTTTAATGCTCCTCCTATTTTTCAGGCCGTTTCATGCTCCTCATATTTTTGACACCTTTTGAAGCTCTTCATATTTTACCCACCTTTTCAGGCTCTTCATGTTTTTGAACACCGCTTCATGCTCTTCCTATATTTCAGACCGTTTCATGCTCCTCATATTTTTGTCACCTTTTGAAGCTCTTCATATTTTTCACACCTTTTCATGCTCTTCATGTTTTTGAACACCGCTTCATGCTCCTCCTATTTTTCAGACCGGTTCATGCTCCTCATATTTTGACACCTTTTGAAGCTCTTCATATTTTTCACACCTTTTCAGGCTCTTCATGTTTTTAAACACCGATTCCTGCTCCTCCTATTTTTCAGACCGTTTCATGCTCCTCATATTTTTGACACCTTTTGAAGCTCTTCATATTTTTCACACCTTTTCTTGCTCTTCATGTTTTTCAACACCCTTTCATCCTCCTCCTATTTTCAGACCGTTTCATGCTCCTCATATTTTTGACACCTTTTGAAGCTCTTCATATATTTCACACCTTATCAGGCTTTTCATGTTTTTGAACACCGCTTTTTGCGCCTCCTATTTTTCACACCTTTTGAAGCTCTTAGTATATTTCATACCTTTTCAAGCTCTTCATGTTTTTGAACACCACTTCATTCTCCTCATATTTTTCACACCTTTTGAAGCTCTTCATATTTTTCACACATTTTCAGGCGCTTCATGTTTTTGAACACCTTTTCATGCTCCTCCTATTTTTCAGACCGTTTCATGCTCCTCCTATTTTTGGCACCTTTTGACGCTCTTCATATTTTTCACACCTTTTCAGGCTCTTCATGTTTTTCAACACCGCTTCAATCTTCTCCTATTTTTCAGATCGTTTCATGCTCCTCATATTTTTGACACGTTCTGAACCTATACATACATTTCACACCTTTTCAGGCTCTTCATGTTTTTCAACACAGTTTCATTCTCCTCCTATTTTTCAGACCGTTTCATGCTCCTCATATTTTTCACACCTTTTGAAGCTCTTCATATTTTTCACACCTTTTGAAGCTCTTAATAATTTTCACATTTTTTCAGTCTCTTCATGTTTTTGAACACCATTTCATGCTCCTCCTATTTTTCAGACAGTTTCATGCTCCTCATATTTTTGACACCATTTGAAACTCTTCTTATTTTTTACACATTTTCATGCTCTTCATGATTTTGAACACCTTTTCAAGCTCCTCATATTTTTGACACCTTTTGAAGCTCTTCATATTTTTCACACCTTTTCAGGCTCTTCATGTTTTTGAACACCGTTTCATGCTCCTCCTATTTTTCAGACCGTTTCATGCTCCTCATATTTTTGACACCTTTTGAAGCTCTTCATATTTTTCACACATTTTCTGGCCCCTCATGTTTTTCAACTCAGCTTCATGCTCCTGCTATTTTTCATGCCGTTTCATGCTCCTCATATTTTTCGCACCTTTTGAATCTCTTCATGTTTTTCACACCTTTTCAGGCTGTTCATGTTTTTCAACACCGCTTCATGCTCCTCCTTTTTTTCAGCACGTATCATTCTCCTCATATTTTTCACATCTTTAGAAGCTCTTCATATATTACACAACTTTTCAGGCTCTTCATGTTTTTCAACCTCGCTTCATGCTCCTCCTATTTTTCAGACCGTTTCATGTTCCTCATATTTTTGACACCTTTTGAAGCTCTTCATATATTTCACTCTTTTCAGGCTCTTCATGTTTTTCAACACTGTTTCATGCTCCTCCTATTTTTCAGACCGTTTCATGCTCCTCATATTTTTGACACTTTTTGAAGCTCTTCATGTTTTTCACACCTTTTCAGGCTTTTCAAGTTTTTCAACACCGCTTCATGCGCCTCCTATTTTTCAGACTGTTTCAGGCTCCTAATATTGTCAACACCTTTTCAGGCTCTTCATATTTTTCAACACCGCTTCATTCTCCTCCTGTTTCTCAGAGCGTTTCAGGTTCCTCATATATTTCACGCCTTTTTAAGCTCGTCATATATTTCACACCTTTTCAGGCTCTTCATATTTTTCAACACCGCTTCATGCTCCTCCAATTTTTCAGACCGTTTCATGCTCCTGAAATTTTTGACACCTTTTGAAGCTCTTCATATATTTCACAACTTTTCAGGCTCTTCATGTTTTTCAACACCGCTTCATGCTCCTCCTATTTTTCAGACCGTTTCATGCTCCACAAATATTAGACAACTTTTGAATCTCTTCATATTTTTCACACCTTTTCAGGCAATTCTTGTTTTTGAACACCGCTTCATGCACCTCCTATTTGTCAGACTGTTTCATGCTCTTCATATTTTTGAAACATTTTGAAACTCTTTATATTTTTCACACCTTTTCAGACTCTTCATGTTTTTCAACACCGCTTCTTGCTCCTCCTATTTTTCAGACCGTTTCATGCTCCTCATATTTTTGACACCTTTTGAAGCTGTTCATACTTTTCACACCTTTTCAGGCTCTACATATTTTTGAACACCGTTTCATGCTCCTTCTATTTTTAAGACCGTTTCATACACCTCATATTTTTGACACTTTTTGAAGCTCTTCATGTTTTTCACACTGTTTCAGGCTCTTCATGTTTTTGAACACCGCTTCATGCTCCACCTATTTTTCAGACCGTATCATGCTCCTCATATTTTCCCCACCTTTTCAGGCTCTTCATATTTTGGAACACTGCTTCATGCTCCTCCTATTTTTCAGGCCGTTTCATGCTCCTCATATTTTTGACACCTTTTGAAGCTCTTCATGTTTTCACACCTTTTCAGGCTGTTCATGTTTTTCAACACCGCTTCATGCTCCTCCTTTTTTTCAGCCCGTATCATTCTCCTCATATTTTTCACATCTTTTGAAGCTCTTCATATATTACACAACTTTTCAGGCTCTTCATGTTTTTCAACCCCGCTTCATTCTCCTCCTATTTTTCAGAACGTTTCATGTTCCTCATATTTTTGGCACCTTTTGAAGCTCTTCATATATTTCACTCTTTTCAGGCTCTTCATGTTTTTCAACACCGTTTCATGTTCCTCCTATTTTTCAGACCGTTTCATGCTCCTCCTATTTTTGACACTTTTTGAAGCTCTTCATGTTTTTCACACCTTTTCAGGCTTTTCAAGTTCTTCAACACCGCTTCATGCGCCTCCTATTTTTCAGACCGTTTCAGGCTCCTAATATTGTTAACACGTTTTCAGGATCTTCATATTCTGCAACACCGCTTCATTTTCCTCCTGTTTCTCAGAGAGTTTCAGGTTCCTCATATATTTAACGCCTTTTTAAGCTTGTCATATATTTCACACCTTTTCAGTCTCTTCATATGTTTCAACACCGATTCATTCTCCTCCTGTTTCTCAGAGCGTTTCAGGTTCCTCATATATTTCCCACCTTTTTAAGCTCTTCATATATTTCACACTTTTCAGGCTCTTCATATTTTTCAACACCGCTTCATGCTCCTCCAATTTTTCAGAACGTTTCATGCTCCTAAAATTTTTGACACCTTTTGAAGCTCTTCATATATTTCACACCGTTTCAGTCTCTTCAGGTGTTTCAACACCGCTTCTTGCTCCTCCTATTTTTCAGACCGTTTCATGCTCCTCATAATTTTGACACCTTTTTAAGCTCTTCATATTTTTCACAACTTTTCAGGATCTTCATGTTCTTCAACACCAATTGATGTTCCTCCTATTTTTCAGACCGTTTCATGCTCCTCATATTTTTCACACCTTTTGAAGCTCTTCATATTTTTCACGTCTTTTCAGGCTCTTCATGTTTTTCAACATTGCTTCATGCTCCTCCTATAGTTCAGACCGTTTCATGCTCCTCATATTTTTCACACATTTTCAGGCTCTTCATGTTTTTCAATATTGCTTCATGCTCCTCCTATTGTTCAGACCGTTTCATGCTCCTCATATTTTTGACACCTTTTGAAGCTCTTAATATATTACACAACTTTTCAGGCTCTTCAGGTTTTTCAACCCCGCCTCATGCTCCTCCTATTTTTCAGACTGTTTCATGTTCCTCATATTTTTGAGACCTTTTGAAGCTCTTCATATATTTCACTCTTTTCAGGCTCTTCATGTTTTTCAACACCGTTTCATGCTCCTCCTATTTTTCAGACCGTTTCATGCTCCTCATATTTTTGACACTTTTTGAAGCTCTTCATGTTTTTCACACGTTTTCAGGCTTTTCAAGTTTTTCAACACCGCTTCATGTTCCTCCTATTTTTCAGACCGTTTCAGGCTCCTAATATTGTTAACACCTTTTCAGGCTCTTCATATTCTTCAACACCGCTTCATTCTCCTACTGTTTCTCAGAGCGTTTCAGGTTCCTCATATATTTCACGCCTTTTTAAGCTCGTCATATATTTCACACCTTTTCAGGCTCTTCATATTTTTCAAAACCGATTCATTCTCCTCCTGTTTCTCAGAGTGTTTCAGGTTCCTCATATATTTCCCGCCTTTTTAAGCTCTTCATATGTTTCACACCTTTTCAGGCTCTTCATATTTTTCAACACCGCTTCATGCTCCTCCAATTTTTCAGACCGTTTCATGCTCCTAAAATTTTTGACACCTTTTGAAGCTCTTCATATATTTCACAACTTTTCAGGCTCTTCATATTTTTCAACACCGCTTCATTCTCCTCCTGTTTTTCAGAGCGTTTCAGGTTCCTTATACATTTCACGCCTTTTTAAGCTCTTCATATATTTCACACCTTTTCAGGCTCTTCATGTTTTTCAAAACCGCTTCATGCTCCTCCTATTTTTCAGACCGTTTCATGCTCCTCAAATATTAGACACCTTTTGAATCTCTTCATATTTTTCACACCTTTTCAGGCAATTCTTGTTTTTGAACACCACTTCATGCTCCTCCTATTTTTCAGACTGTTTCATGCTTCTCATATTTTTGACACCTTTTGAAGCTCTTCATATATTTCACACCGTTTCAGGCTCTTCAAGTTTTTCAACACCGCTTCTTGCTCCTCCTATTTGTCAGACCGTTTCATGCCCCTCATAATTTTGACACCTTTTGACGCTCTTCATATTTTTCACAACTTTTCAGGATCTTCATGTTCTTCAACACCATTTGATGCTCCTCCTATTTTTCAGACCGTTTCATGCTCCTCATCTTTTTGACACCTTTTGAAGCTCTTCAGATTTTTCACAGCTTTTCAGGCTCTTCATGTTTTTCAAAGTCACTTCATGCTTCTCCTATTTTTCAGACCGTTTCAGGCTCCTCTCATTTCTGACACCTTTTGAAGCTCTTCAGATTTTTCACATCTTTTCAGGGTCTTCATGTTTTTGAATACCGTTTCATGCTCCTCATATTTTTTACACGTTTTGAAGCTCTACCTATATTTCACACCTTTTCAGGCTCTTCATGTTTTTCACAACCGCTTCATGCTCCACCTATATTTAAGACCGTTTCATGCTCCTAATATTTTTAACACATTTTCAGGCTCTTCATGTTTTTCAACACCGCTTCATGCTGCTCCTATTTATCAGACTGTTTCATTCTCTTCAAATTTTTTACACCTTTTGAAGCTCTTCATAATTTTCACACCTTTTCAGGCTCTTCATGTTTTTCAACACCGCTTCATGCTCCTCCTATTTTTCAGACTGTCATGCTCCTCATTTTGTTGACACTTTTGAAGCTCTTCATATTTTTCACACCTCTTCAGGCTGTTCATGTTTTTCAACACCGTTTCAGTTTCCTCCTATTTTTCAGACTTTTTCATGCTTCTCATATTTTTGACACTTTTTGAAGCTCTTCATATTTTTCACACCTTTTCAGGCTCTTCATGTTTTGGCACACCGTTTCATGCTCCTCCTTTTTTTCAGACCGTTTCATGCTCCTCATATTTTGACACCTTTTGAAGCTCTTCATATTTTTCACACCTTTTCAGGCTCTTCATATTTTTCAACACAGCTTCATCATCCTACTATTTTTCAGACCGTTTCAGGCTCCTCATATTTTTGACACCTTTTGAAGCTCTTCATGTTTTTCACACTTTTTCAGGGAATTAATGTCTTTCAAGACCGATTCATGGTCCTCCAGTTTTTCAGACTGTTTCATGCTCCTCATATTTTTGACATCTTTTGAAGCTCTTCATATTTTTGACACCATGTCAGGGTATTCATGTCTTTCAAGACTGCTTCATGCTCCTCCAAATTTTCAGACCTTTTCATGCTCCTCATATTTTTGACACCTTTTGAAGCTCTGCATATATTTCACAACCTTTCAGGCTCTTCGTGCTTTTCAACAGCGCTTCATGCTCCTCCTATTTTTCAGAACGTTCCATACTCCTAACTTTTTTGACACCTTTTGAAGCTCTTCATATATTTAACACCTTTTCAGGCTCTTCATGTTTTTCAACACCGCTTCATGCTCCTCCAATTTTTCAGACCGTTTCATGCTCCTCATATTTTTGATACATTTTGAAGCTCTTCATATATTTCATACCTTTTCAGGCTCTTCATGTTTTTCAACACCACTTCATGCTCCTAACATTTTTGACACCTTTTGAAGCTCTTCATATATTTCACCTTTTCAGACTCTTCATGTTTTTCAAACCTTTTCAGGCTCTTCATGTTTTTCAACACTGCTTCTTGCTCCTCCTATTTTTCAAACCGTTTCATGCTCCTAATATTTTTAACACCTTTTCAGGCTCTTCATGTTTTTCAACACCGCTTCATGCTCCTCCTATCTTTCAGACCGTATCATGCTCCTCAAAATTTAACACCTTTTGAAGCTCTTCATATATTTCACACCTTTTCAGGCTCTTCATGTTTTTCACAACCGCTTCATGCTCCACCTATTTTTAAGACCGTTTCATGCTCCTAATATTTTTAACACCTTTTCAGGCTCTTCAAGTTTTTCAACACCACTTCATGACCCACCTATTTTTCAGATCGTTTCATGCTCCTCATATTTTTGACACCTTTTGAAGCTCTTCATATATTTCACTCTTTTCAGGCTCTTCATATTTTTCACACCTTTTCAGGCTCTTCAAGTATTTCAACACCGCTTCATGTTCCCTCTATTTTTCAGACCGTTTCATGCTCCTCATATTTTTGACACCTTTTGCAGCTCTTCATATATTTCACTCTTTTCAGGCTCTTCATGTTTTTCAACACCACTTCATGTTCCCTCTATTTTTCAGACCGTTTCATGATCCTCATATTTTTGACACCTTTTGAAGCTCTTCATATATTTCACACCTTTTCAGGCTATTCATGTTTTTCAACACCGTTTCATGCTCCTCCTATTGTTCAGACTGTTTCATGCTCTTCATATTCTGACACCTTTTGAAGCTCTTCATATTTTTGACACCTTTTGAAGTTCTTCATATTTTTCACACCTTTTCAGGCTCTTCATATTTTTGAACACTGCTTCATGCCCCTCCTATTTTCCAGACCGTTTCATGCTCCTCATATTTTTGACACCTTTTGAAGCTCTTCATATTTTTCACACCTTTTCAGGCTCTTCATGTTTTTGAACACCGTTTCATGCTCCTCCTATTTTTTACACATTTTTGAAGCTCTTCATATTTTTCACACATTTTCACGCTTTCCATGTTTTTCAACACCGTTTCCTGCTGCTCCTATATTTCAGAACCTTTCATGCTACTGATATTTTTGAGACGATTTGAAGCTCTTATTATTTTTCACACCTTTTCAGGCTCTTCATGTTTTTCAACACCGCTTCATGCTCCTCCTATTTTTCAGATCGTTTCATGCTCCTCATATTTTTGACACGTTTTGAAGCTCTTCGTATTTTTCACACGTTTTCAGGCTCTTCATGTTTTTGAACACCACATCATGCTCCTTCTATTTTTCAGAGAGTTTCATGCTCCTCATATTTTTGACACCATTTGAAGCTCTTCATATTTTTCACACGTTTTCAGGCTCTTCATGTCTTTGAACACCGTTTCATGCTGCTCCTATTTTTGAGATCTTTTCATGCTCCTCATATTTTTGACACATTTTGAAGCTCTTCATTTTTTTCACACCTTTTGAAGCTCTTCATATTTTTCACACCTTTTCAGGCTCTTCATGTTTATTACACCGCTTCATGCTGCTCCTATTTTTCAGACCGTTTCATGCTCCTCATATTTTTGACACCTTTTGAAGGTCTTCATATCTTTCACACCTTTTCAGGCTCTTCATGTTTTTTACACCGCTTCATGCTGCTCCTATTTTTCACACCGTTTCATGCTCCTCCTATTTTTGACACCTTTTGAAGCTCTTCATATTTTTCACACCTTTTCAGGCTCTTCATGTTTTTGAACACCGTTTCATGCTCCTCCTATTTTTCAGACCGTTTCATGCTCCTCATATTTTTGACACCTTTTGAAGCTCTTCATATTTTTCACACCTTTTGAGGCACTTCATGTTTTTGAACACCGCTTCATGTTCCTCCTATTTTTCAGACCGTTTCATGCTCCTCATATTTTTGACACCTTTTAAAGCTCTTCATATTTTTCACACCTTTTCAGGGACTTCATGTTTTTTACACCGCTTCATGCTCCTCCTATTTTTCAGACTGTTTCATGCTCCTCCTATTTTTGACACCTTTTGAACCTCTTCATATTTCACACCATTTCAGGCTCTTCATGTTTTTGAACACCGTTTAATGCTCCTCCTATTTTTCAGACCGTTTCATGCTCCTCATATTTTTGACACCTTTTGAAGCTCTTCATATTTTACCCACCTTTTCAGGCTCTTCATGTTTTTCAACACCGTTTCATGCTCCTCATGTATTTCCAACCGTTTGAAGCTCTTCATATTTTTCACAGCTTTTCAGGCTCTTCATGTTTTTGAACACGGTTTCATGCTTCTCCTATTTTTCAGACCGTTTCATGCTCCTCGTGTATTTCACTCCTTTTAAAGCTCTTCATATTTTTCACACCTTTTCAGGCTCCCCATGTTTTTCAACACCGCTTCATGCTCGTCCTATTTTCCAGACCATTTCATGCTCGTCTCATTTTTGACACCTTTTGAAGCTCTTCATATTTCTCACAACTTTTAAGCTCTTCATGTTTTTCACACGTTTTCAGGCTCTTCATGTTTTTCACCACCGCATCATGCTCCTCCAATTTTTCAGACCGTTTCATGCTCCTCATATTTTTGACACCTTTTGAAGCTCTTCATATTTTTCACACCTTTTCAGGCTCTTCATGTTTTTCAACCCTGCTTCATGCTCTTCCTATATTTCAGACAGTCTCATGCTCCTCATATTTTTGTCACCTTTTGAAGCTCTTCATATTTTTCACACCTTTTCATGCTCTTCATGTTTTTGAACACCGCTTCATGCTCCTCCTATTTTTCAGACCGGTTCATGCTCCTCATATTTTGACACCTTTTGAAGCTCTTCATATTTTTCACACCTTTTCATGTTCTTCATGTTTTTCAACACCGCTTCATGCTTCTCCTATTTTTCAGACCGTTACATGCTCCTCATATTTTTGAAACTTTTTGAATCTTTTCATATTTTTCACACATTTTCAGGCTCTTCATGTTTTTCAACACCGATTCATGCTCCTCATATATTTGACACTTTTTGAATCTCTTCATATTTTTCACACCTTTTCATGCTCTTCATGTTTTTGAACACCACTTGTGTTCCTCCTATTTTTCAGACCGTTTCAGGCCCCTCATATTTTTGACACCATTTGAAGCTCTTCATATATTTCACACGTTTTCAGACTCTTCATGTTTTTCTACACCACTTCATGCTTCTCCTATTTTTCAGACCGTTTTATCCTCCTCATATTTTTCACACCTTTTGAAGCTCTTCATATTTTTCAACCTTTTTAGTCTCTTCATGTTTTTGAACACGCTTTCATGCTCCTCCTATTTTTCAGACTGTTTCATGCTCCTCCTATTTTTGACACCTTTTGAACCTCTTCATATTTCACACCATTTCAGGCTCTTCATGTTTTTGAACACAGTTTAATGCTCCTCCTATTTTTCAGGCCGTTTCATGCTCCTCATATTTTTGACACCTTTTGAAGCTCTTCATATTTTACCCACCTTTTCAGGCTCTTCATGTTTTTGAACACCGCTTCATGCTCTTCCTATATTTCAGACCGTTTCATGCTCCTCATATTTTTGTCACCTTTTGAAGCTCTTCATATTTTTCACACCTTTTCATGCTCTTCATGTTTTTGAACACCGCTTCATGCTCCTCCTATTTTTCAGACCGGTTCATGCTCCCCATATTTTGACACCTTTTGAAGCTCTTCATATTTTTCACACCTTTTCAGGCTCTTCATGTTTTTAAACACCGATTCCTGCTCCTCCTATTTTTCAGACCGTTTCATGCTCCTCATATTTTTGACACCTTTTGAAGCTCTTCATATTTTTCACACCTTTTCTTGCTCTTCATGTTTTTCAACACCCTTTCATCCTCCTCCTATTTTCAGACCGTTTCATGCTCCTCATATTTTTGACACCTTTTGAAGCTCTTCATATATTTCACACCTTATCAGGCTTTTCATGTTTTTGAACACCGCTTTTTGCGCCTCCTATTTTTCACACCTTTTGAAGCTCTTAGTATATTTCATACCTTTTCAAGCTCTTCATGTTTTTGAACACCACTTCATTCTCCTCATATTTTTCACACCTTTTGAAGCTCTTCATATTTTTCACACATTTTCAGGCGCTTCATGTTTTTGAACACCTTTTCATGCTCCTCCTATTTTTCAGACCGTTTCATGCTCCTCCTATTTTTGGCACCTTTTGACGCTCTTCATATTTTTCACACCTTTTCAGGCTCTTCATGTTTTTCAACACCGCTTCAATCTTCTCCTATTTTTCAGATCGTTTCATGCTCCTCATATTTTTGACACGTTCTGAACCTATACATACATTTCACACCTTTTCAGGCTCTTCATGTTTTTCAACACAGTTTCATTCTCCTCCTATTTTTCAGACCGTTTCATGCTCCTCATATTTTTCACACCTTTTGAAGCTCTTCATATTTTTCACACCTTTTGAAGCTCTTAAAAATTTTCACATTTTTTCAGTCTCTTTATGTTTTTGAACACCATTTCATGCTCCTCCTATTTTTCAGACAGTTTCATGCTCCTCATATTTTTGACACCATTTGAAACTCTTCTTATTTTTTACACATTTTCATGCTCTTCATGATTTTGAACACCTTTTCAAGCTCCTCATATTTTTGACACCTTTTGAAGCTCTTCATATTTTTCACACCTTTTCAGGCTCTTCATGTTTTTGAACACCGTTTCATGCTCCTCCTATTTTTCAGACCGTTTCATGCTCCTCATATTTTTGACACCTTTTGAAGCTCTTCATATTTTTCACACATTTTCTGGCCCCTCATGTTTTTCAACTCAGCTTCATGCTCCTGCTATTTTTCATGCCGTTTCATGCTCCTCATATTTTTCGCACCTTTTGAATCTCTTCATGTTTTTCACACCTTTTCAGGCTGTTCATGTTTTTCAACACCGCTTCATGCTCCTCCTTTTTTTCAGCACGTATCATTCTCCTCATATTTTTCACATCTTTAGAAGCTCTTCATATATTACACAACTTTTCAGGCTCTTCATGTTTTTCAACCTCGCTTCATGCTCCTCCTATTTTTCAGACCGTTTCATGTTCCTCATATTTTTGACACCTTTTGAAGCTCTTCATATATTTCACTCTTTTCAGGCTCTTCATGTTTTTCAACACTGTTTCATGCTCCTCCTATTTTTCAGACCGTTTCATGCTCCTCATATTTTTGACACTTTTTGAAGCTCTTCATGTTTTTCACACCTTTTCAGGCTTTTCAAGTTTTTCAACACCGCTTCATGCGCCTCCTATTTTTCAGACTGTTTCAGGCTCCTAATATTGTCAACACCTTTTCAGGCTCTTCATATTTTTCAACACCGCTTCATTCTCCTCCTGTTTCTCAGAGCGTTTCAGGTTCCTCATATATTTCACGCCTTTTTAAGCTCGTCATATATTTCACACCTTTTCAGGCTCTTCATATTTTTCAACACCGCTTCATGCTCCTCCAATTTTTCAGACCGTTTCATGCTCCTGAAATTTTTGACACCTTTTGAAGCTCTTCATATATTTCACAACTTTTCAGGCTCTTCATGTTTTTCAACACCGCTTCATGCTCCTCCTATTTTTCAGACCGTTTCATGCTCCACAAATATTAGACAACTTTTGAATCTCTTCATATTTTTCACACCTTTTCAGGCAATTCTTGTTTTTGAACACCGCTTCATGCACCTCCTATTTGTCAGACTGTTTCATGCTCTTCATATTTTTGAAACATTTTGAAACTCTTTATATTTTTCACACCTTTTCAGACTCTTCATGTTTTTCAACACCGCTTCTTGCTCCTCCTATTTTTCAGACCGTTTCATGCTCCTCATATTTTTGACACCTTTTGAAGCTGTTCATACTTTTCACACCTTTTCAGGCTCTACATATTTTTGAACACCGTTTCATGCTCCTTCTATTTTTAAGACCGTTTCATACACCTCATATTTTTGACACTTTTTGAAGCTCTTCATGTTTTTCACACTGTTTCAGGCTCTTCATGTTTTTGAACACCGCTTCATGCTCCACCTATTTTTCAGACCGTATCATGCTCCTCATATTTTCCCCACCTTTTCAGGCTCTTCATATTTTGGAACACTGCTTCATGCTCCTCCTATTTTTCAGGCCGTTTCATGCTCCTCATATTTTTGACACCTTTTGAAGCTCTTCATGTTTTCACACCTTTTCAGGCTGTTCATGTTTTTCAACACCGCTTCATGCTCCTCCTTTTTTTCAGCCCGTATCATTCTCCTCATATTTTTCACATCTTTTGAAGCTCTTCATATATTACACAACTTTTCAGGCTCTTCATGTTTTTCAACCCCGCTTCATTCTCCTCCTATTTTTCAGAACGTTTCATGTTCCTCATATTTTTGGCACCTTTTGAAGCTCTTCATATATTTCACTCTTTTCAGGCTCTTCATGTTTTTCAACACCGTTTCATGTTCCTCCTATTTTTCAGACCGTTTCATGCTCCTCCTATTTTTGACACTTTTTGAAGCTCTTCATGTTTTTCACACCTTTTCAGGCTTTTCAAGTTCTTCAACACCGCTTCATGCGCCTCCTATTTTTCAGACCGTTTCAGGCTCCTAATATTGTTAACACGTTTTCAGGATCTTCATATTCTGCAACACCGCTTCATTTTCCTCCTGTTTCTCAGAGAGTTTCAGGTTCCTCATATATTTAACGCCTTTTTAAGCTTGTCATATATTTCACACCTTTTCAGTCTCTTCATATGTTTCAACACCGATTCATTCTCCTCCTGTTTCTCAGAGCGTTTCAGGTTCCTCATATATTTCCCACCTTTTTAAGCTCTTCATATATTTCACACTTTTCAGGCTCTTCATATTTTTCAACACCGCTTCATGCTCCTCCAATTTTTCAGAACGTTTCATGCTCCTAAAATTTTTGACACCTTTTGAAGCTCTTCATATATTTCACACCGTTTCAGTCTCTTCAGGTGTTTCAACACCGCTTCTTGCTCCTCCTATTTTTCAGACCGTTTCATGCTCCTCATAATTTTGACACCTTTTTAAGCTCTTCATATTTTTCACAACTTTTCAGGATCTTCATGTTCTTCAACACCAATTGATGTTCCTCCTATTTTTCAGACCGTTTCATGCTCCTCATATTTTTCACACCTTTTGAAGCTCTTCATATTTTTCACGTCTTTTCAGGCTCTTCATGTTTTTCAACATTGCTTCATGCTCCTCCTATAGTTCAGACCGTTTCATGCTCCTCATATTTTTCACACATTTTCAGGCTCTTCATGTTTTTCAATATTGCTTCATGCTCCTCCTATTGTTCAGACCGTTTCATGCTCCTCATATTTTTGACACCTTTTGAAGCTCTTAATATATTACACAACTTTTCAGGCTCTTCAGGTTTTTCAACCCCGCCTCATGCTCCTCCTATTTTTCAGACTGTTTCATGTTCCTCATATTTTTGAGACCTTTTGAAGCTCTTCATATATTTCACTCTTTTCAGGCTCTTCATGTTTTTCAACACCGTTTCATGCTCCTCCTATTTTTCAGACCGTTTCATGCTCCTCATATTTTTGACACTTTTTGAAGCTCTTCATGTTTTTCACACGTTTTCAGGCTTTTCAAGTTTTTCAACACCGCTTCATGTTCCTCCTATTTTTCAGACCGTTTCAGGCTCCTAATATTGTTAACACCTTTTCAGGCTCTTCATATTCTTCAACACCGCTTCATTCTCCTACTGTTTCTCAGAGCGTTTCAGGTTCCTCATATATTTCACGCCTTTTTAAGCTCGTCATATATTTCACACCTTTTCAGGCTCTTCATATTTTTCAAAACCGATTCATTCTCCTCCTGTTTCTCAGAGTGTTTCAGGTTCCTCATATATTTCCCGCCTTTTTAAGCTCTTCATATGTTTCACACCTTTTCAGGCTCTTCATATTTTTCAACACCGCTTCATGCTCCTCCAATTTTTCAGACCGTTTCATGCTCCTAAAATTTTTGACACCTTTTGAAGCTCTTCATATATTTCACAACTTTTCAGGCTCTTCATATTTTTCAACACCGCTTCATTCTCCTCCTGTTTTTCAGAGCGTTTCAGGTTCCTTATACATTTCACGCCTTTTTAAGCTCTTCATATATTTCACACCTTTTCAGGCTCTTCATGTTTTTCAAAACCGCTTCATGCTCCTCCTATTTTTCAGACCGTTTCATGCTCCTCAAATATTAGACACCTTTTGAATCTCTTCATATTTTTCACACCTTTTCAGGCAATTCTTGTTTTTGAACACCACTTCATGCTCCTCCTATTTTTCAGACTGTTTCATGCTTCTCATATTTTTGACACCTTTTGAAGCTCTTCATATATTTCACACCGTTTCAGGCTCTTCAAGTTTTTCAACACCGCTTCTTGCTCCTCCTATTTGTCAGACCATTTCATGCCCCTCATAATTTTGACACCTTTTGACGCTCTTCATATTTTTCACAACTTTTCAGGATCTTCATGTTCTTCAACACCATTTGATGCTCCTCCTATTTTTCAGACCGTTTCATGCTCCTCATCTTTTTGACACCTTTTGAAGCTCTTCAGATTTTTCACAGCTTTTCAGGCTCTTCATGTTTTTCAAAGTCACTTCATGCTTCTCCTATTTTTCAGACCGTTTCAGGCTCCTCTCATTTCTGACACCTTTTGAAGCTCTTCAGATTTTTCACATCTTTTCAGGGTCTTCATGTTTTTGAATACCGTTTCATGCTCCTCATATTTTTTACACGTTTTGAAGCTCTACCTATATTTCACACCTTTTCAGGCTCTTCATGTTTTTCACAACCGCTTCATGCTCCACCTATATTTAAGACCGTTTCATGCTCCTAATATTTTTAACACATTTTCAGGCTCTTCATGTTTTTCAACACCGCTTCATGCTGCTCCTATTTATCAGACTGTTTCATTCTCTTCAAATTTTTTACACCTTTTGAAGCTCTTCATAATTTTCACACCTTTTCAGGCTCTTCATGTTTTTCAACACCGCTTCATGCTCCTCCTATTTTTCAGACTGTCATGCTCCTCATTTTGTTGACACTTTTGAAGCTCTTCATATTTTTCACACCTCTTCAGGCTGTTCATGTTTTTCAACACCGTTTCAGTTTCCTCCTATTTTTCAGACTTTTTCATGCTTCTCATATTTTTGACACTTTTTGAAGCTCTTCATATTTTTCACACCTTTTCAGGCTCTTCATGTTTTGGCACACCGTTTCATGCTCCTCCTTTTTTTCAGACCGTTTCATGCTCCTCATATTTTGACACCTTTTGAAGCTCTTCATATTTTTCACACCTTTTCAGGCTCTTCATATTTTTCAACACAGCTTCATCATCCTACTATTTTTCAGACCGTTTCAGGCTCCTCATATTTTTGACACCTTTTGAAGCTCTTCATGTTTTTCACACTTTTTCAGGGAATTAATGTCTTTCAAGACCGATTCATGGTCCTCCAGTTTTTCAGACTGTTTCATGCTCCTCATATTTTTGACATCTTTTGAAGCTCTTCATATTTTTGACACCATGTCAGGGTATTCATGTCTTTCAAGACTGCTTCATGCTCCTCCAAATTTTCAGACCTTTTCATGCTCCTCATATTTTTGACACCTTTTGAAGCTCTGCATATATTTCACAACCTTTCAGGCTCTTCGTGCTTTTCAACAGCGCTTCATGCTCCTCCTATTTTTCAGAACGTTCCATACTCCTAACTTTTTTGACACCTTTTGAAGCTCTTCATATATTTAACACCTTTTCAGGCTCTTCATGTTTTTCAACACCGCTTCATGCTCCTCCAATTTTTCAGACCGTTTCATGCTCCTCATATTTTTGATACATTTTGAAGCTCTTCATATATTTCATACCTTTTCAGGCTCTTCATGTTTTTCAACACCACTTCATGCTCCTAACATTTTTGACACCTTTTGAAGCTCTTCATATATTTCACCTTTTCAGACTCTTCATGTTTTTCAAACCTTTTCAGGCTCTTCATGTTTTTCAACACTGCTTCTTGCTCCTCCTATTTTTCAAACCGTTTCATGCTCCTAATATTTTTAACACCTTTTCAGGCTCTTCATGTTTTTCAACACCGCTTCATGCTCCTCCTATCTTTCAGACCGTATCATGCTCCTCAAAATTTAACACCTTTTGAAGCTCTTCATATATTTCACACCTTTTCAGGCTCTTCATGTTTTTCACAACCGCTTCATGCTCCACCTATTTTTAAGACCGTTTCATGCTCCTAATATTTTTAACACCTTTTCAGGCTCTTCAAGTTTTTCAACACCACTTCATGACCCACCTATTTTTCAGATCGTTTCATGCTCCTCATATTTTTGACACCTTTTGAAGCTCTTCATATATTTCACTCTTTTCAGGCTCTTCATATTTTTCACACCTTTTCAGGCTCTTCAAGTATTTCAACACCGCTTCATGTTCCCTCTATTTTTCAGACCGTTTCATGCTCCTCATATTTTTGACACCTTTTGCAGCTCTTCATATATTTCACTCTTTTCAGGCTCTTCATGTTTTTCAACACCACTTCATGTTCCCTCTATTTTTCAGACCGTTTCATGATCCTCATATTTTTGACACCTTTTGAAGCTCTTCATATATTTCACACCTTTTCAGGCTATTCATGTTTTTCAACACCGTTTCATGCTCCTCCTATTGTTCAGACTGTTTCATGCTCTTCATATTCTGACACCTTTTGAAGCTCTTCATATTTTTGACACCTTTTGAAGTTCTTCATATTTTTCACACCTTTTCAGGCTCTTCATATTTTTGAACACTGCTTCATGCCCCTCCTATTTTCCAGACCGTTTCATGCTCCTCATATTTTTGACACCTTTTGAAGCTCTTCATATTTTTCACACCTTTTCAGGCTCTTCATGTTTTTGAACACCGTTTCATGCTCCTCCTATTTTTTACACATTTTTGAAGCTCTTCATATTTTTCACACATTTTCACGCTTTCCATGTTTTTCAACACCGTTTCCTGCTGCTCCTATATTTCAGAACCTTTCATGCTACTGATATTTTTGAGACGATTTGAAGCTCTTATTATTTTTCACACCTTTTCAGGCTCTTCATGTTTTTCAACACCGCTTCATGCTCCTCCTATTTTTCAGACCGTTTCATGCTCCTAATATTTTTGACAACTTTTGAAGCTCTTCATATTTTTCACGCCTTTTTAGGCTCTTCATGTTTTTGAACAACGCTTCATGCTCCTCCTACTTTTCAGACCGTTTCATGCTCCTCATGTATTTCACACCTTTTGAAGCTCTTCATGTTTTTCAACACAGTTTCATACTCTTACTTTTTTTCAGACTGTTTCATACTCCTCTTATTTTTCAGACCGTTTCATGTTCTTCATATATGTGACACCTTTTGAAGCTCTTCATATTTTTCCCACATTTTCATGATCTTCATTTTTTTCAACACCGTTTCATGCTCCTCATATTTTTGACACCTTTTAAAACACCTCATATTTTTCACACCTTTTCATGCTCTTCCTGATTTTCAACGCCGTCTCATGTTCTTCCTATTTTTTGACCGTTTCATGCTCCTGATATTTTTGACACCTTTTGCAGCTCTTCATGTTTTTCACACCCTTTCATGCTCTTCATGTTTTTCAACACGGTTTCATGCTCCTCCTATATTTCAGACCGTTTCGTGCTCCTCATGTTTTTGACACCTTTTGAAGTTCTTCATGTTTTTCAACACCGTCTCATGCTCCTCCTATTTTTTTTACCCGTTTCATGCGACTAATAATTTTGAAACCTTTTGAAGCTCTTCATATTTTTCACACCTTTTCATGCTCTTTATGTTTTTCAACACCGTTTCATACTCCTCCTATATTTCAGACCGTTTCATGATCCTCATATTTTTGACACCTTTTGAAGCTCTTCATATTTTTCACACCTTTTCAGGCTGTTCATGTTTTTCAATACCATTTCATGCTCCTCCTATCTTTCAGACCCATTCATGCTACTGATATTTTTGACACCTTTTGAAGCTCTTCATATTTTTCACACCTTTTCAGGCTCTTCATTTTTTTCAACATCGATTCATACTCCTCCTATTTTTCAGACCCTTTCATGCTCCTCATATTTTTGACACCTTTTGTAGATTTTCATATATTTCACACTTTTTCAGGCTCTTCATGTTTTTCAACACCACTTCATGATCCTCCTATTTTTCAGACCGTTTCTTGCTCCTCTAATTTTTGACACCTTTTGAAGCTCTTCATATTTTTCACACCTTTTCAGGCTCTTCATGTTTTTGAACACCGTTTCATGCTCCTCCTATTTGTGACAACTTTTGAAGCTCTTGATATTTTTCACACCTTTTCAGGCTCTTCATGTTTTTGAACACCACTTCTTGCTCCTTAATTTTTGGAGATAGTTTCATGCTTCTCATATTTTTGACACCTTTTGAAGCTCTTCATATTTTTCACACCTTTTAAGGCTCTGCATGCTTTTCAATACTGCTTCATGCTACTCCTATTTTTCAGACCGTTTCATGCTCCTCATATTTTTGACACCGTTTGAAGCTCTTCATATTTTTCACACCTTTTCAGGCTCCTCATGTTTTTCAAAAGCGCTTCATTCTCCTCCTATTTTTCAGACCGTTTCATGCTCCTCATATTTTTGACACCTTTTGAAGCTCTTCATATTTTTCACAACTTTTTAGTTTCTTCATGTTTTTCAATACCGCTTCATGCTCTTCCTATTTTTCAGACCGTTTCATGCTCCTCTTATTTTTCACACTTTCTGAAGCTCTTCAGATTTTTCACACCTTTACAGGCTCTTCATGTTTTCAACACCATTTCATGCTCCTCCTATTTTTCAGACCGTTTCATGCTCCTCTCAATTTTGACACCTTTTGAAGCTCTTCATATTTTTCACACCTTTTCAGGCTCTTCATGTTTCTGAACACCGTTTCATGCTCCTCATATTTTTGACGCCTTTTGAAGCTCTTTATTTTTTTCACACCTTTTCTGGCTCTTCATGTTTTTTAACAGCGCTTCATGCTCCTCCTATTTTTCAGACCATTTCATGCTCCTCATATTTTTCACACCTTTTGAAGCTCTTCACATTTTTCACACCTTTTTAGGCTCTTCATGTTTTTTCAACAACGCTTCAAGCTCCTCCTATTTGTCTGACTGTTTCATGCTCCTCATATTTTTGACACATTTTGAAGCTCTTCATATTTTTCACACCTTTTCAGGCTCGTCATGTTTTTGAACACCTTTTCATGCTCCTCATCTTTTTGAAACCTTTAGAAGCTCTTCATATTTTTCACACCTTTTCAGGCTCTTCATGTTTTCAACACCGCTTCATGCTCCTCCTATTTTCAGACCGTTTCATGCTCCTCTCATTTTTGACACCTTTTGAAGCTCTTCATATTTTTCACACATTTTGAAGCTCTTTATATTTTTTACACTTTTTTAAGCTCTTCATATTTTTCAAAACTTTTCAGCCTCTTCATATTTTTGAACATCTTTTCAGGCTCTTCATTTTTTTCAACACCGCTTGATGCTCCTCCTATTTTTCAGACCATTTCATGCTCCTCATAATTTTGACACCTTTTGAAGCTTTTGATATTTTTCACACATTTTCAGGCTCTTCATGTTGTTCAACACCGCTTCATGCTCCTCCTATTTTTCAGACTGTTTCATGCTCCTCATATTTTTGACACCTTTTGAAGCTCTTCATATTTTTCACACCTTTTAAGGCTCTTCATGTTTTTGAACACCACTTCTTGCTCCTTAATTTTTGGAGATAGTTTCATGCTTCTCATATTTTTGACACCTTTTGAAGCTCTTCATATTTTTCACACCTTTTAAGGCTCTGCATGCTTTTCAATACTGCTTCATGCTACTCCTATTTTTCAGACCGTTTCATGCTCCTCATATTTTTGACACCGTTTGAAGCTCTTCATATTTTTCACACCTTTTCAGGCTCCTCATGTTTTTCAAAACCGCTTCATGCTCCTCCTATTTTTCAGACCGTTTCATGCTCCTCATATTTTTCACACCTTTTATGGCTCTTCGTATTTTTCACAGCTTTTCAGGCTCTTCGTGTTTTTCAACACTGCTTCATGCTCCTCCTATTTTTCAGACCGTTTCATGCTACTCATAATTTTCACACCTTTTGAAGCTCTTCATATTTTTCACACATTTTCAGGCTCTTCTAGTTTTTCAACACCGCTTCATTCTCCGCCTATTTTTCAGACTGTTTCATGCTCCTCATATTTTTGACACCATTTGAAGCTCTTCATATTTTTCACACGTTTTCAGGCTCTTCATGTTTTTCAACACCGTTTCATGCTCCTCCTCTTTTCCAGACCCTTTCATGCTCCTCATATTATTGACACCTTCTGAAGCTCTTCTTATTGCTCACAGCTTTTCAGGCTCTTCATGATTTTCAACACCGTTTCATGCTCCTCCTATTTTTCAGATGGTTTCAGGCTCCTCATATTTTTGACACCTTTTGAAGCTCTTCATGTTTTTCAACACCGTTTCATGCTCGTCCTATTTTTTAGACCGTTTCATGGTCCTCATATTTTTCTGACAGTTTCATGTTCCTCATATTTTTGACACCTTTGAAGCTCTTCATATTTTTCCAACGTTTTCAGGTTCTTCATGTTTTTAAACCGTCTCATGCTTCTCCTATTTTTAAGACCGTTTCATGCTCCTCATATTTTTGGCACCTTTTGAAGCTCTTCATATTTTTCACACCTTTTCATTCTCTTCATGTTTTTCAACACCGTTTCATGCTCCTCCTCTTTTCCAGACCGTTTCTTGCTCCTCATATTTTTGACAGCTTTTGAAGCTGTTTATATTTTTCACACTTTTAATGCTCCTCATATTTTTCAACACCGTTTCATGCTCGTCCTATTTTTTGGACCGTTTCATGGTCCTCCTATTTTTCAGACCGTTTCATGCTCCTCATATTTTTGACACCTTGAAAGCTCTTCATATATTTCCAACCTTTTAAGGTTCTTCATGTTTTTCAACACCATCTCATGCTCCTACTTTTTTTCAGACCGTTCCATGCTCCTCATATTTTCGACTCCTTTTGAAGATCTTCATATTTTTCACACTTTTAATGCTCTTCATGTTATTCAACACCGTTACATGCTCCTCATATTTTTGACACCTTTTGCAGCTCTTCAAATTTTTTACACTTTTTCAGGATCTTCATGTTTTTCAACACCGTCTCATGCTCCTCCTTTTTTTGAAACCTTTTGAAGCTCTTCATATTTTTCACACCTTTTCAGGCTGTTCATGTTTTTCAATACCATTTCATGCTCCTCCTATCTTTCAGACCCATTCATGCTACTGATATTTTTGACACCTTTTGAAGCTCTTCATGTTTTTCACACCTTTTCAGGCTCTTCATTTTTTTCAACATCGTTTCATGCTCCTCCTATTTTTCAGACCGTTTCATGCTCCTCATATTTTTGACACCTTTTGGAGATTTTCATATATTTCACACTTTTTCAGGCTCTTCATGTTTTTCAACACCACTTCATGATCCTCCTATTTTTCAGACCGTTTCTTGCTCCTCTAATTTTTGACACATTTTGAAGCTCTTCATATTTTTCACACCTTTTCAGGCTGTTCATGTTTTTCAATACCATTTCATGCTCCTCCTATCTTTCAGACCCATTCATGCTACTGATATTTTTGACACCTTTTGAAGCTCTTCATATTTTTCACACATTTTCAGGCTCTTCTAGTTTTTCAACACCGCTTCATTCTCCGCCTATTTTTCAGACTGTTTCATGCTCCTCATATTTTTGACACCGTTTGAAGCTCTTCATATTTTTCACACATTTTCAGGCTCTTCATGTTTTTGAACACCACTTCTTGCTCCTTAATTTTTGGAGATAGTTTCATGCTTCTCATATTTTTGACACCTTTTGAAGCTCTTCATATTTTTCACACCTTTTAAGGCTCTGCATGCTTTTCAATACTGCTTCATGCTACTCCTATTTTTCAGACCGTTTCATGCTCCTCATATTTTTGACACCGTTTGAAGCTCTTCATATTTTTCAAACCTTTTCAGGCTCCTCATGTTTTTCAAAACCGCTTCATTCTCCTCCTATTTTTCAGACCGTTTCATGCTCCTCATATTTTTGACACCTTTTGAAGCTCTTCATATTTTTCACACATTTTGAAGCTCTTTATATTTGTTACACTTTTTTAAGCTCTTCATATTTTTCAAAACTTTTCAGCCTCTTCATATTTTTGAACATCTTTTCAGGCTCTTCATTTTTTTCAACACCGCTTGATGCTCCTCCTATTTTTCAGACCATTTCATGCTCCTCAAAATTTTGACACCTTTTGAAGCTTTTGATATTTTTCACACATTTTCAGGCTCTTCATGTTGTTCAACACCGCTTCATGCTCCTCCTATTTTTCAGACTGTTTCATGCTCCTCATATTTTTGACACCTTTTGAAGCTCTTCATATTTTTCACACCTTTTAAGGCTCTGCATGCTTTTCAATACTGCTTCATGCTACTCCTATTTTTCAGACCGTTTCATGCTCCTCATATTTTTGACACCGTTTGAAGCTCTTCATATTTTTCACACCTTTTCAGGCTCCTCATGTTTTTCAAAACCGCTTCATGCTCCTCCTATTTTTCAGACCGTTTCATGCTCCTCATATTTTTGACACCTTTTATGGCTCTTCGTATTTTTCACAGCTTTTCAGGCTCTTCGTGTTTTTCAACACTGCTTCATGCTTCTCCTATTTTTCAGACCGTTTCATGCTACTCATAATTTTCACACCTTTTGAAGCTCTTCATATTTTTCACACATTTTCAGGCTCTTCTACTTTTTCAACACCGCTTCATTCTCCTCCTATTTTTCAGACTGTTTCATGCTCCTCATATTTATGACACCGTTTGAAGCTCTTCATATTTTTCACACGTTTTCAGGCTCTTCATGTTTTTCAACACCGCTTCTTGCTCCTCCTATTTTTCAGACAGTTTCGTGCTCCTCATATTTTTCAGACTTTCTGAAGCTCTTCAGATTTTTCACACCTTTTCAGGCTCTTCATGTTTTTGAACACCGTTTGATACTCCTCATAATTTTCAGTCCGTTTCATGCTCCTCATATTTTTGACACCTTTTGAAGCTCTTCACGTTTTTCAACACCGTTTCATGCTCCTCTTAATTTTCAGACCATTTGATACTCCTCTTATTTTTCAGACCGTTTCATGCTCCTCATATTTTTGACACCTTTTGAAGCTCTTCATATTTTTCACACCTTCTCAGGCTTTTCATGTTTCTGAACACCGTTTCATGCTAATCCTATTTTTCAGACCGTTTCACGCTCCTCATATTTTTGAAACCTTTTGAAGCTCTTCATATTTTTAACACCTTTTCAGGCTCTTCAAGTAATTCAACAACGTTTCATGCTCCTCCTATTTTTCAGACCCATTCATGCTCCTGATATTTTTGACACCTTTTGAAGCTCTTCATATTTTTCACACCCTTTCAGGTTCTTCATGTTTGTCAACACGGTTTCATGCCAATCCTATTTTTCAGACGGTTTCACGCTCCTCATATTTTTGACACCGTTTGAAGCTCTTCATATTTTTATCACCTTTTCAGGCTCTTAAAGTTTTTCAACAACGTTTCATGCTCCTCCTGTTTTTCAGACGTTTACATCCTCCTCATTTTCTTGAAACTTTTTGAAGCTTTTCATATTTTTCACATCTTTTCATGCTCTTCATGTTTTTCAACACGGTTTCATGCTCCTCCTGTTTTTCAGACCGTTTCATGCTCCTCGTATTTTTGACACTTTTTGAAGCTCTTCATATTTTTCAACACCGTTTCATGCTTGTCCTATTTTTCAGACCGTTTCATGGTCCTCATTATTTCAGACCGTTTCATGCTTCCCATATTTTTGACACCTTTTGCAGCTCTTCATATTTTTCACACCTTTTCAGGTTCTTCATGTTTTTCAACATCGTTTCATGCTCCTCCTATTTTTCAGACCTTTTCATGCTCCTCATATTTTTGACACGTTTGAAGCTCTTCATGATTTTCCAACCTTTTCAGGTTCTTCATGTTTTTCAACACCGTCTCATGCTCCTCCTATTTTTCAGACCGTTTCATGCTCCTCATATTTTTGACACCTCTTGAATCTCTTCATATTTTTCACACCTTTTCATGCTCTTCATGTTTTCATACAACGTTTCATGCTCCTCCCATTTTTCAGACCATTTCGTGCTCCTCATATTTTTCAGACCGTCTCATGCTCCTCATATATTTGACACCCTTTGAAGCTCTTCATATATTTCACACCTTTTCAGGCTCTTCATGTTTTTCAAAACCGCTTCATGCTCCTCCAATGTTTATGACCCTTTCATGCTCCTCATATTTTTAACATCTTTTGAAGCTCTTCATATTTTTCAGACCTCTTCAAGCAATTCATGTGTTCAACACCATTTTATGCTCCTCCTATTTTTCAGACCCTTTCATGCTCCTCATATTATTGACACCTTCTGAAGCTCTTCTTATTGTTCACAGCTTTTCAGGCTCTTCATGATTTTCAACACCGTTTCATGCTCCTCCTATTTTTCAGATGGTTTCAGGCTCCTCATATTTTTGACAAGTTTTGAAACTATACATATTTTTTACACCTTTCAGGCTCTTCATTTTTTTCAACATCGCTTCATGCTCCTCCTATTTTTCAGACCGTTTCATGCTCCTCATATGTTTGACAAATTTTTCAGGCTCTTAATGTATTTCAACACCACTTCATGCTCTTCCTATTTTTCAGATCGTTTCATGCTCCTCATATTTTTGACACCTTTTGAAGCTCTTCATATTTTTCACACCTTTCCAGGCTCTTCATGTTTTTGAACACCGTTTAATGCTCCTCCTATTTTTCAGACCGTTTTTTGCTCCTCATATTTTTGAACACCGTTTAATGCTCCTCCTATTTTTCAAACCGTTTCATGCTCCTCATATGTTTCACACCTTTTTCAGGCTCTTCATGGTTTTCAACACCACTTCATGCTCCTCCTATTTTTCAGACCGTTTCATGTTTCTCATATTTTTGACACAGTTTGAAGCTTTTCATATTTTTCACACCTGCTGAGGCTATTCATGTTTTTGAAAACAGTTTCTTGCTCCTCATATTTTTCAGACCCTTTCACCCTCCTCATAATTTTGACTCCTTTTTGAAGCTCTTCATATTTTTCACACCTTTCCAGGCTCTTCAAGTTTTTGAACACCGTTTCATGATCCTCCTATTTTTCAGACCGATTCATGCTCCTCATATTTTTGACACCTTTTGAAGCTCTTCATATTTTTCACAACTTTTCAGGCTCTTCATGTTTTTGATCACCGTTTCATGCTTCTCATATTTTTCAGCCCGTTTCATGCTCCTCATATTTCTGACACGTTTTGAAGCTATTCACATTTTTCACACCTTTTCAGGTTCTTCATGTTTTTCAACACCGCTTCATGAACCTCCTGTTTTTAAGACCGTTTCATGCTCCTCATATTTTTGACACCTTTTGAAGCTCTTCATATTTTTCACACCTTTTGAAGCTCTTCATATTTTTCAAACCTTTTCAGGTTCTTCATGTTTTTGAACACCGTTTCATGCTCCTTCTATTTTTCAGACCGTTTCATTCTCCTATAATTTTGACACCTTTTGAAGCTCTTCATATATTCACACCTTTTCAGGCTATTCACGTTTTTCAACAGCGCTTTATGCTCCCCCTATTTTTCAGACCGTTTCATGCTCATCTCATATTTGACACCTTTTGAAGCTCTTCATATTTTTCACACCTTTTGAAGGTCTTCATATTTTTCACACCTTTTCAGGCTCTTCATGTTTTTGAGCACCGTTTCATGCTCCTCTATTTTTCACACATTTTGAAGCTCTTCATATATTTCACACATTTTCAGGCTCTTCATGTTTTTCAACATCGCTTCATGCTCCTCCTATTTTTCACACCTTTTGAAGCTCTTCATATTTTTCACAACTTTTCAGGGTCTTCATGTTTTTGAACAACGCTTCATGCTCCTACAATTTTCAGACCGTTTCAAACTCCTCATGTATTTCACACCATTTGAAGCTCTTCATATTTTTCACACCTTTTCAGGCTCTTCATGTATTTGAGCACAGCTTCATGCTGCTCCAATTTTTCAGACCGTTTCATGCTCCTCATATTTTTCACACCTTTTGAAGCTATTCATATATTTCACACCTTTTCAGGCTCTTCATGTTTTTGAGCAGAGCTTCATGCTCCTCCTATTTTTCAGAACGTTTCATTCTCCTCATATTTTTCACACCTTTTGAAGCTCTTCATATTTTTCACACCTTTTCAGGCTCTTCATGTTTTTGAACACCGTTTCATGCTGCTCCTATTTTTCAGACCGTTTCATGCTCCTCGTATATTTCAGACCGTTTCATTCTCCTCATATTTTTCACACCTTTTGAAGCTCTTTATATTTGTCACACCTTTTCAGGCTCTTCATGTTTTTTTACACCGCTTCATGCTCATCCTATTTTTCAGACTGTTTAATGCACCTCTTATTATAGACACCTTTTGAAGCTCTTCATATTTTTCACACCTTTTCAGGCTCTTCATGTATTTGAGCACAGCTTCATGCTGCTTCTATTTTTCAGACCGTTTTATGCTCCTCATAATTTTGACACCTTTTGAAGCTCTTTATATTTTTCACACCTTTTCAGGCTCTACATGTTTCTGAACACCATTTCATGCTCGTCATATTTTTCAGACCGTCATTCTCCTCATATTTTTCACACCTTTTGAAGCTCTTCATATTTTTCACACCTTTTCAGGCTCTACATGTTTCTGAACACCATTTCATGCTGCTCCTATTTTTCAGACCGTTTCATGCTCCTCATATATTTGACACCTTTTGAAGCTCTTCATATTTTTCTTACATTTTCAGGCTCTCCGTATTTTTGAACACCGCTTCATGCTCCTCCAATTTTTCAGACTGTTTCATGCTCCTCCAATTTTTCAGACCGTTTTCTTGCTCCTCATATTTTTGACACCTTTTGAAGCTCTTCATATTTTTCACACCATTTCAGGCTTTTTATGTTTTTGAACACCGCTTTATGCTCCTCCTACTTTTCAGACCGTTTCATGCTCCTCATATTTTTGACACCTTTTGAAGCTCTTCATATTTTTCACACCTTTTCAGGCTCTTCATGTTTTTGAACACCATTTCATGCTCGTCATATTTTTCAGACCGTCATGCTTCTCATATTTTTGACACCTTTTGAAGCTCTTCATATTTTTCACACGTTTTCAGGCTATTCATGTTTTTCAATACCGCTCATGATCCTCCTATTTTTCAGACCGTTTCATGCTCCTCATATTTTTGACACCTTTTGTAGCTCTTCATATTTTTCACAACTTTTCAGACTCTTCATGTTTTTCAACAGCACTTCATGCTACTCCTACTTTTCAGACCGTTTCATGCTCGTCATATTTTTGACATCTTTTGAAGCTTTTCATATTGGTCACACATTTTCAGGCTCTTCATGTTTTCTACACCGCTTCATGCTCCTCCTATTTTTTGAGCGTTTCATGCTCCTCATATTTTTGACACGTTTTGAAGCTCTTCATATTTTTCACACCTTTTCAGGCTCTTCATGTTTTTAAACACCGCTTCTTGCTCCTCCTATTTTTCAGAACGTTTCAAGCTCCTCATATTTTTGTCACCTTTTGAAGCTCTTCATATTTTTCACACCTTTTCAGACTCTTCATGTTTTTGAACACTGCGTCATGCTCCTCCTATTTTTCAGAATGTTTCAAGCTCCTCATGTATTTCACATCATTTGAAGCTCTTCATATTTTTCACACCTTTTCAGTCTCTTCATATTTTTGAACAGCGTTTCATGCTGCTCCTATTTTTCAGACGGTTTCATACTCCTCATATTTTTGACACATTTTGAAGCTCTTCATATATTTCACACCTTTTAAGGCTCTTCATATTTTTCAACACTACTTCATGCTCCTCCTATTTTTCACACCGTTTCATGCTCCTTGTATTTTTGACACCTTTGAAGCTCTTCATATTTTTCACATCTTTTCAGGCTCTTAATGTTTTTCAACACAGCTTCATGCTCCTCCTATTTTTCAGACCGTTTCATGCCCCTCATGTATTTCACACCTTTTGAAGATCTTCATATTTTTCACACCTTTTCAGGCTCTTCATGTTTTTGAACACCGTTTCATGCTCCTCCTATTTTTAAGACCGTTTCATGCTCCTCATATTTTTGACACCTTTTGAAGCTCTTCATATTTTTCACACCTTTTCATCCTCTTCAAGTTTTTGAACACCGCTTCATCCTCCTCCTATTTTTAAGACCGTTTCATGCTCCTCATATTTTTGACACCTTTTGAAGCTCTTCATATTTTTCACACCTTTTCATGCTCTTAATGTTTTTGAACACCGCTACAATCCTCCTCCTATTCATCAGACCGTTTCATGCTCCTCATATTTTTCACACCTTTAAAACTCTTCATATTTTTCACATTTTTGAAGCTCTTCATATTTTTCACACGTTTTCAGACTCTTCATGTTTTTCACCACCGCTTCATGATCCTGCTATTTTTCAGACCGTTTCATACTCCTCATATTTTTGACACCTTTTGAAGCTCTTCATATTTTTCACCCCTTTTCAGCTCTTCATGTTTTGAACACCGTTTCATGCTCCTCCTATTTCAGACCGCTTCATTCTCCTATAATTTTGAAACCTTTTGTAGCTCTTCATATTTTTCACACCTTTTCAAGCTCTTCATTTTTTTCAACACCGCTTCATGCTCCTCCTATTTTTCAGCCCGTTTCATGCTCCTCATAGTTTTGACACCTTTTGAAGCTCTTCCTATATTCACACCTTTACAGGCTATTCACGTTTTTCAACACAACTTCATGCTCCTCCTATTTTTCAGAGAGTTTCATGCTCGTCATGTATTTCACACCTTTTGAAGCTTTTCATATTTTTCACACCTTTTGAAACTCTTCATATATTTCACGCCTTTCCAGGCTATTCATGTTTTCAATACCACTTCATGCTACTCCTATTTTTCAAACCGTATCATGCTCCTCCTATTTTTGACACCTTGTGAAGCTTTTCATATTTTTCACACCTTTCAGGTTCTTCATGTTTTTCAAGACCACATCATGCTGCTCGTATTTTTCAGACCGTTTCATGCTCCTCATATTTTTGACACCTTTTGAAACTCTTCATATATATCACTCCTTTTCAGGCTCTTCATTTTTGAACACCACTTCATGCTCCTCCTATTTTTCAGACCGTTTCATGCTCATCTCATTTTTGACACGTTTTAAAGCTCTTCACATTTTTCACAACTTTTGAAGCTCTTCATATTTTTCACACGTTTTCAGCTCTTCATATTTTCAACACCGCTTCTTGCGACTCCTATTTTTCCGACCGTTTCATGCTCCTCATGTTTTTGACACCTTTTGAAGCTCTTCATATTTTTCACACCTTTTCAGGCTTTTCATGTTTTTCAACACCGCTTCATGCTCCTCCAGGTTTGCAGACCGTTTCATGCTCCTCATATTTTTCACACCTTTTGCAGCTCTTCATATTTTTCACACCTTTTCTGTCTCTTCATATTTTTAAACACCACTTAATGCTCCTCCTATGTTTAGAACGTTTAATGCTCCTCATAATTTTGACACCTTTTGCAGCTCTTCATATTTTTCACACTTTTTCTGGCTCTTCATATTTTTCAACACCACTTCATGCTCCTCCTATGTTTAGAACGTTTAATGCTCCTCATAATATTGACACCTTTTGAAGCTCTTCATATTTTTCACACCTTTTCAGTCTCTTCATGTTTTGAACACCGCTTCATGATCCTCCTATTTTTCAGACCGTTTCATGCTCCGCATATATTTCACACCTTTTGAAGCTCTTCATATTTTTCACACCTTTTCTGTTTCTCATGTTTTTGAACACAGCTTCATGCTTCGCCTATTTTTCAGACCGTTTTATGCTCCTCATATATTTCAAACCTTTTGAAGCTCTTCCTATTTTTCAGGCCTTTTCTGGCTCTTCATGTTTTTCAACAGCATTTCATGCTCCTCTTATTTTTCAGACCGTTTCATGCTCATTTCTTTTTTGAAACCTTTTGAAGCTCTTCATATTTTTCACACCTTTTCAAGCTCTTCATGTTTTTCAACACCGTTTCATGCTGTTCCTATTTTTCAGACCGTTTCATGCTCATCTCATTTTTGACACCTTTTGAAACTCTTCATATTCTTCACACCTTTTGAAGCTTTTCATATTTTTTCACACGTTTTCAGGCTCTTCATGTTTTTCAACAACGCTTCATGCTCCTCCTATTTTTCAGACCGTTTCATGCTCCTCATATTTTTGACACCTTTTGAAGCTCTTCATATTTTTCACACTTTTCTGGCTCTTCATGTTTTTCAACACCACTTCCTGCTCCTCCTATTTTTCAGACCTTCATGCTCCTCATATTTTTGACACCTTTAGAAGCTCTTCATATTTTTCACACCTTTTCAGGCTCTTCATGTTTTTCCACACCACTTCATGCTTCTCCTATTTTTCGGCCTGTTTCATGCTCCTCATGTATTTCACACCTTTTGAAGCTCTTCATATTTTTCACACCTTTTCAGGCTCTTCATGTTTTTGAACACCGCTTCATGCTCCTCCTATTTTTCAGACCGTTTCATGCTCCTCATATTTTTGACACCTTTTGAAGCTCTTGATATTTTTCACACCTTTTCAGGCTCTTCATGATTTTGAACACCGATTCATGCTCCTCCTATTTTTCAGACCGTTTCATGCTCATCTCATTTTTGACACCTTTTGAAGCTCTTCATATTTTTTACACCTTTTCAGGCTATTCATGTTTTTTCACAGGACTTTATGCTCCTCCTATATTTCAGACCCTTTCATGCTCCTCATAATATTGACACCTTTTGAAGCTCTTCATATTTTTCACACCTTTTCAGTCTCTTCATGTTTTGAACACCGCTTCATGATCCTCCTATTTTTCAGACCGTTTCATGCTCCGCATATATTTCACACCTTTTGAAGCTCTTCATATTTTTCACACCTTTTCTGGTTCTCATGTTTTTGAACACAGCTTCATGCTCCTCCTCTTTTTCAGACCGTTTCATGCTCCTCATATTTTTGTCACATTTTGAAGCTCTTTATATTTTTCACACCTTTTCAGGTTCTTCATGTTTTTGAACACCATTTCATGCTCCTCCTATTTCTCAGACCGTTTCATGTTCCTCATATTTTTCAGATCATTTCATGATCCTCATATTATTGACACCTTTTGAAGCTCTTCATATTTTTCACACCTTTTCAGGCTCTTCATCTTTTTCAACATCACTTCATGCTCCTCCTATTTCTCAGACCATTTCAGGCTCCTCATATTTTTGACACCTTGTGAAGCTCTTCATATTTTTCACACCTTTTCTTGATTTTCATGTTTTTCAACACCGTGTCATGCTCTTCCTATTTTTCAGACGGTTTCATGCTCCTCATATTTTTCACACCTTTAAAACTCTTCATATTTTTCACACATTTTAAGGCTCTTCATGTTTTTCAACACCGTGTCATGCTCCTCCTATTTATCAGACCGTTTCATGCTCCTCATATTTTTGACACCTTTTGATACTCTTCATATTTTTAACAAATTTTCAGGCTCTTCATGTTTTTGAACACCATCATGCTCCTCATATTTTGACTACTGTTGAAACTCTTCATATTTTTCAGACCGTTTCATGCTCCTCATATTTTTGACACCTTTTCAAGCTCTTCATATATTTCACAGATTTCCAGGCTCTTCAGGTTTTTGAACATCGTTTCATGATCCTCCTATTTTTCAGAACGTTCCATGCTCCTCATATTTTTCACACCTTTTGCAGCTCTTCATATTTTTCACACCTTTTCTGTCTCTTCATATTTTTAAACACCACTTAATGCTCCTCCTATGTTTAGAACGTTTAATGCTCCTCTTAATTTTGACACCTTTTGCAGCTCTTCATATTTTTCACACTTTTTCTGGCTCTTCATATTTTTCAACACCACTTCATGTTCCTCCTATGTTTAGAACGTTTAATGCTCCTCATAATATTGACACCTTTTGAAGCTCTTCATATTTTTCACACCTTTTCAGTCTCTTCATGTTTTGAACACCGCTTCATGATCCTCCTATTTTTCAGACCGTTTCATGCTCCGCATATATTTCACACCTTTTGAAGCTCTTCATATTTTTCACACCTTTTCTGGTTCTCATGTTTTTGAACACAGCTTCATGCTTCGCCTATTTTTCAGAACGTTTTATGCTCCTCATATATTTCAAACCTTTTGAAGCTCTTCCTATTTTTCAGACCTTTTCTGGCTCTTCATGTTTTTCAACAGCATTTCATGCTCCTCATATTTTTCAGACCGTTTCATTCTCCTCATATTTTTGACACCTTTTGAAGCTCTTCATATTTTTCACACCTTTTCAATCTCTTCATGTTTTTGAACACCACTGCATGCTCCTCCTATTTTTCAGACCGTTTCATGCTCCTCATATTTGACAATTTTTGAAGCTCTTCATATATTTCACACCTTTTCAGGCACTTCATGTTTTTCAACACCGTTTCATGCTCCTCCTATTTTTCAGACCGTTTCATGCTCCTCATATTTGACAAGTTTTGAAGCTCTTCATATATTTCACACCTTTTCAGGCACTTCATGTTTTTCAAAACCGCTTCATGCTCCTCCTAATTTTAAAAATTTTCATGCTCCTCATATTTTTGACACCGTTTGAAGCTTTTCATGTTTTTCTCATCTTTTCAGGCTCTTCATGTTTTTCAACACCGCTTCATGCTCCTCCTTTATTTCAGACAGTTTCATTCTCTTCCTATTTCTGACACCTTTTAAGCTCTTCATATATTTCACACCATTTCTAGCTCTTCATGTTTTTGAACACTGCTTCATGCTCCTGCTCTTCTTCTGACCGTTTCATGCTCTTTGTATTTTTGACACCTTTTGAAGCTCTTCATATTTTTCACACTTTTTCAGGCTCTTCATGTTTTTGAACACCGCTTCATGCTCCTCCTATTTTTCAGACCGTTTCATGCTCGTCATATTTTTGACATCTTTTGAAACTCTTCATATTTTTCACACCTTTTCAAGCTGTTCATGTTTTTGAACACCGCTTCTTGCGCCTCCTATTTTTCAGACCGTTTCATGCTCCTCATATTTTGACACCTTTTGAAACTCTTCATATTTTTCACACCTTTTCAGGCTCTTCATGTTTCTGAACACTGTTTCATGCTCCTCCTATTTTTCAGACCGTTTCATGTTCCTAATATTTTTCAGATCATTTCATGATCCTCATATTTTTGACACCTTTTGAAGCTCTTCATATTTTTCACACCTTTTCAGGCTCTTCATCTTTTTCAACACCACTTCATGCTCCTCCTATTTCTCAGACCGTTTCATGCTCCTCATATTTTTCACACCTTTAAACTCTTCATATTTTTCACACATTTTAAGGCTCTTCATGTTTTTCAACACCGTGTCATGCTCCTCCTATTTTTCAGACGGTTTCATGCTCCTCATAATTTTCACACATTTAAAGCTCTTCATAATTTTCACACCTTTTAAGGCTCTTAATGTTTTTGAACACCACTTCATGCTCCTCCTATTTTTCAGACCATTTCATGCTCCTCATATTTTTGACACCTTTTGAAGCTCTTCATATTTTAACACCTTTTCAGGCTCTTCATGTGTTTGAACACCATTTCATGCTCCTCATATTTTGACAACTATTGAAACTCTTCATATTTTTCAGACAGTTTCATGCTCCTCATATTTTTGACACATTTTGAAGCTCTTCATATATTTTACAGCTTTTCAGGCTCTTCAGGTTTTTGAGCATCGTTTCATGCTCCTCCTATTGTTCAGAACGTTCCATGCTCCTCATATTTTTCACACCTTTTGGAGCTCTTCATATTTTTCACACCTTTTCTGGCTCTTCATATTTTTCAACACCACTTAATGCTCCTCCTATGTTTAGAACGTTTAATGCTCCCCATAATTTTGACACCTTTTGAAACTCTTCATATTTTTCACACCTTTTCAGGCCCTTCATGTTTTTCAAAACCACTTCATGCTCCTCCTATTTTTCAGAAAGTTTCATACTTCTCATATTTTTGACACCTTTTGAAGCTCTTCATATTTTTCACAGCTTTTCAGGCTCTTCATGTTTTTGAACACCCCTTCATGCTCCTCCTCGTTTTCAGACCGTTTCATACTCCTCATATTTTTGACACCTTTTGAAGCTCTTCATATATTTCATAACTTTTCAGGCTCTTCATGTTTATCAATACCACTTCGTGCTCCTCCTGTTTTTCAGACCATTTCATGCTCATCTCATTTTTGACACCTGTTGAAGCTCTTCATATTTCTCACACCTTTTGAAGCTCTTCATTTATTTCACTCCTTTACTGGCTCTTCATGTTTTTCAACACCGCTTCATGCTCCTCCTATTTTTTAGACCATTTCATGTTCCTCATATATTACACACCTTTAGAAGCTCTTCATAATTTTCACACCTTTCCAGGATCTTCATGTTTTTGAACACCGTTTCATGCTCCTCCTATTTTTCAGACCGTTCCTGCTCCTAATATTTTTGACACCTTTAGAAGCTCTTCATATTTTTCACACATTTTCAGGCTCTTCATGTTTTTGAACACCGCTTCATGCTCCTCCTATTTTTCAGACCGTTTCATGCTCCTCATATTTTTCACACCTTTAGAAGCTCTTCATATTTTTCACACCTTTTCTGGTTCTCATGTTTTTGAACACAGCTTAATGCTTCTCCTATTTTTCAGACCGTTTCATGCTCCTCATATATTTCACACCTTTTGAAGCTCTTCCTATTTTTCAGACCTTTTCAGCTCTTCATGTTTTTCAACAGCATTTCATGCTCCTCCTAGGTTTCAGACCCTTTCATACTCCTGATATTTTTGACAGCTTTTGAAGCTCTTCATTTTTTTCACACCTTTTCAGGCTCTTCATGTTTTTGAACACGGCTTCATGCTCCTCCTATTTTTCAGACCGTTTCATGCTCTTCTCATATTTGACACGTTTTGAAGCTCTTCATAAATTTCACACTTTTTCAGGCTCTTCATGTTTTTGAACTCCACTTCATGCTCCTCCTATTTTTCAGTCTGTTTCATGTTCCTCATGTATTTCACACCTTTTGAAGCTCTTCATATTTCTCACACCTTTTCAGGCTCTTCATGTTTTTGATCACCGTTTCATGCTCCTCCTATTTTTCAGACCGTTTCATGCACTTCTCATTGTTTACACCTTTTGAAGCTCTTCATATTTTTCACAGCTTTTCAGTCTCACCATGTTTTTCAACACAACTTCATGCTTCTCTTTTTTTTCAGAAGGTTTCATGCTCATCTCATTTTTGACGCCTTTTGAAGCATTTTATATTTTTCAAAACTTTTCAGGCTCTTCATGTTTTTGAACACCGCTTCAGGCTCCTCTTATTTTTCAGAGAGTTTCATGCTCCTCATGTATTTCACAACTTTTGAAGCTCTTCATATTTTTCACACCTTTTCAGGCTCTTCATGTTTTTGAACTCCACTTCATGCTCCTCCTATTTTTCAGTCTGTTTCATGTTCCTCATGTATTTCACACCTTTTGAAGCTCTTCATATTTCTCACACCTTTTCAGGCTCTTCATGTTTTTGATCACCGTTTCATGCTCCTCCTATTTTTCAGACCGTTTCATGCACTTCTCATTGTTTACACCTTTTGAAGCTCTTCATATTTTTCACAGCTTTTCAGTCTCACCATGTTTTTCAACACAACTTCATGCTTCTCTTTTTTTTCAGAAGGTTTCATGCTCATCTCATTTTTGACGCCTTTTGAAGCATTTTATATTTTTCAAAACTTTTCAGGCTCTTCATGTTTTTGAACACCGCTTCAGGCTCCTCTTATTTTTCAGAGAGTTTCATGCTCCTCATGTATTTCACAACTTTTGAAGCTCTTCATATTTTTCACACCTTTTCAGGCTCTTCATGTTTTTCCACACCACTTCATGCTTCTCCTATTTTTCAGCCCGTTTCATGTTCCTCATGTATTTCGCACCTTTTGAAGCTCTTCAGATTTTTCACACGTTTTCAAGCTCTTCATGTCTTTCATCACCATTTCATGCTCCTCCTATTTGTCAGACCGTTTCTTGCTCCTCATATTTTTGACACTTTTTGAAGCTCTTCATATATTTCACACCTTTTCAGGCTCTTCTCTGTTTTCAACACCACTTCATGCTCCTATTATTTTTCAGGCCGTATCATTGTCCTCATAGATTTGACACTTTTAGAAGCTCTTCATATTTTTCACACCTTTTCAGGCTCTTCATGTTTTTCAACACCGCTACATGCTCCTCCTATTTTTCAGACCGATTCATGCTCCTCATATTTTTGACACCTTTTGAAGCTCTTCATATATTTCACACCTTTTCAGGCTCTTCTCTGTTTTCAACACCACTTCATGCTCCTCCTATTTTTCAGACCGTTTCATGCTCATCTCATTTTTGACACCTTTTGAAGCCCTTCATATTTTTCACACCTTTTGAAGCCCTTCATATTTTTCCCACCTTTTCAGGCTCTTCATGTTTTTCAACACCGCTTCATGCTCCTCCTATTTTTCAGACCGTTTCATGCTCCTCATGGATTTCACATCTTTTGAAGCTCTTCATATATTTCACACCTTTTCAATCTCTTCATGATTTCCAACACCGCTTCATGCTCCTCATATTTTTCAGACCATTTCATGCTGATCTCATTTTTGTCACCTTTTGAAGCTCTTCATATTTTTCACAGCTTTTGAAGCTCTTCATATTTTTCACACCTTTTCAGGCTGTTCATGTTTTCAACACCGCTTCTTGCCTCTCCTATATTTCAGACGGTTTCATGCTCCTCATATTTTTGACACGTTTTGAAGCTCTTCATATTTTTCACACCTTCTCAGGCTCTTCATGTTTTTGAACACCGTTTCATGCTTCTCCTATTTTTCAGACCGTTTCATGCTCCTCATATTTTTGACACGTTTTGAAGCTCTTCATATTTTTCACACCTTTTCAAGCTTTTCATGTTTTTGAACACCGCTTCATGCTCCTCCTATTTTTCAGACCGTTTCATGCTCCTCATGTATTTCACACGTTTTGAAGCTCTTCATATTTTTCACACATTTTTAGCCTCTTCATGTTTTTGAACACCGCTTCATGCTCCTCCTATTTTTCAGATCGTTTCATGCTCCTCATATTTTTAAAACCTTTTGCAGCTTTTCATATTTTTCACAACTTTTCAGGCTTTTCATGTTTTTGAACACCGCTTCATGCTCCTCCTATTTTTCAGATCGTTTCATGCTCCTCATATTTTTAAAACCTTTTGCAGCTTTTCATATTTTTCACAACTTTTCAGGCTTTTCATGTTTTTAAACAACGCTTCATGCTCCTCCTATTTTTAAGACCGTATCATGCTCGTCATATTTTTCACACCTTTTGAACCTCTTCATATTTTTCACCCCTTTTCAGGCTCTTCTCGTTTTTCAACACAACTTCATGCTTCTCCTATTTTTCAGACCGTTCCATGCTCCTCATGTATTTCACACCTTTTGAAGCTCTTCATATATTACACACCTCTTCAGGCTCTTCATGTTTTTGAATATCGTTTCATGTTCCTCCTATTTTTCAGACCATTTCATGCTCCTCATATTTTTGACACCTATTGAAGCTCTTCATATATTTCACATCTTTTCAGACTCTTCATGATTTCCAAGACTGCTTCATGCTCCTCATATTTTTCAGACCGTTTAATGCTCATCACATTTTTGTCACCTTTTGAAGCTCTTCATATTTTTCACACCTTTCAGGCTCTTCATGTTTTTAACAACCACTTCATGCTCCTCCTATTTTTCAGACCGTTTCATGCATATCTCATTTTTGACACCTTTTGAAGCTCTTCATATTTTTCACACTTTTTCAGGATCTTCATGTATTTGAACACCGCTTCATGGTCCTCCTTTTTTTCAGATCGTTTCATGCTCCTCATGTATTTCACACGTTTTGAAACTCTTCATATATTTCACATCTTTTCAAGCTCTTTATGTTTTTGAACACCGTTTCATGCTCCGCTTATTTTTCAGACCGTTTCATGCTCCTCATATTTTTGACACCTTTTGAAGCTCTTCATAATTTTCACACCTTTTGAAGCTCTTCATATATTTCACACCTTTTCAGGCTCTTCATGTTTTTCAACACCGTTTCATGCTCCTCCTATTTTTCAGACCGTTTCATGCTCATCTAAATTTTTACACCTTTTGTAGCTCTTCATATTTTTCACACCTTTTTAAGCTCTTCATAGTTTTCACACCTTTTCAGGCTCTTCATGTTTTTGAACACCGCTTCATGCTCCTCCTATTTTTTAGACCGTCATGCTCCTCATATTTTTGACACCTTTTGAAGCTCTTCATATTTTTCACACCTTTTCAGGCTCTTCATGTTTTTGAACAATGCTTCATGGTCCTCCTATTTTTCAGACCGTTTCATGCTTCTCATGTATATCACACCTATTGAAGCTCTTCATATTTTTCACACCTTTTCAGGCTCTTCATGTTTTTGAACACCGTTTCATGCTCCGCTTATTTTTCAGACCGTTTCATGCTCCTCATATTTTTGACACCTTTTGAAGGTCTTCATATTTTTCACATCTTTTCAGGCTCTTCATGTTTTTCAAGACTTCTTCATGCTCCTCCTCTTTTTCAAACCGTTTCATGCTCATCTCATTTTTGACACCATTTGAAGCTTTGCATAATTTTCACAACTTTTCAGGCTCTTCATGTTTTTGAACACCGCTTCATGCTCCTCCTGTTTTTCAGACCGTTTCATGCTCCTCATATTTTTCACAACTTTGAAGCTCTTCATATTTTTGACACCTTTTGAAGCTCTTCATATTTTTCAAACCTTTTTCGGCTCTTTATGAATTTTAAAACCACTTCATGCTCCTCCTATTTTTCACACCGTTTCATGCTCATCTCATTTTTGACACCTTTTGAAGCTCTTCATATTTTTCACACCTTATGAAGCTGTTCATATTTTTCACATTTTTGAAGCTCTTCATATTTTTCACACGTTTTTAGGCTCTTCATGTTTTTCAACACCGCTTCATGCTCCTGCTATTTTTCCGACCGTTTCATACTCCTCATATTTTTGACACGTTTTGAGGCTCTTCATATTTTTCAAACCTTTTCAGGCTCTTCATGTTTTTGAACACCGTTTCATGCTCCTCCTATTTTTCAGACCGTTTCATGCTCCTCATGTATTTCACAGCTTTTGAAGCTCTTCATATTTTGCACACCTTTTCAGGCTCTTCATGTTTTTCACAACCACTTCATGCTCCTCCTATTTTTCATACCGTTTCATGCACTTCTCATTGTTTACACCTTTTGAAGCTCTTCATATTTTTCACAGCTTTTCAGTCTCACCATGTTTTTCAACACCACTTCATGCTTCTCTTATTTTTCAGAAGGTTTCAGGCTCATCTCATTTTTGACACCTTTGAAGCTCTTCATATTTGTCACACCTTTTGAATCTCTTCATATTTTTCACACGTTTTCATGATCTTCATGTTTTTCAACACCGTTTCATTCTGCTTCTATTTTTCAGACCGTTTCATGCTCCTCATATTTTTCACACCTTTTGAAGCTCTTCATATTTTTCACGCCTTTTCAGGCTCTTCATGTTTTTGAACACAGCTTCATGCTCCTCCTAATTTTCAGACCGTTCCATGCTTCTCTTATTTTTGACACCTTTTGAATCTCATCATATTTTTCACACGTTTTCAGGCTCTTCATGTTTTTCAACACCACTTCATGCTCCTCCTATTTTTCAGACCTTTTCATGCTCATCTCATTTTTGACACCTTTCGAAAATCTTCATATTTTTCAAACATTTTGAAGCTCTTCATATTTTCTACAAGTTTTCAGTCTCTTCATGTTTTTGAACACCGCTTCATGCTCCTCCTATTTTTAAGACCGTTTCATGCTTATCACATTTTTGTCACCATTTGAAGCTCTTCATATTTTTCACAACTTTTCAGGCTTTTCATGTTTTGAACAACGCTTCATGCTCCTCCTATTTTTAAGACCGTATCATGCTCGTCATATTTTTCACACCTTTTGAACCTCTTCATATTTTTCACCCCTTTTCAGGCTCTTCACGTTTTTCAACACAACTTCATGCTTCTCCTATTTTTCAGACCGTTCCATGCTCCTCATGTATTTCACACCTTTTGAAGCTCTTCATATATTACACACCTCTTCAGGCTCTTCATGTTTTTGAATATCGTTTCATGCTCCTCCTATTTTTCAGACCGTTTCATGCTCCTCATATTTTTGACACCTTTTGAAGCTCTTCATATATTTCACATCTTTTCAGACTCTTCATGATTTCCAACACTGCTTCATGCTCCTCATATTTTTCAGACCGTTTAATGCTCATCACATTTTTGTCACCTTTTGAAGCTCTTCATATTTTTCACACCTTTCAGGCTCTTCATGATTTTAACAACCACTTCATGCTCCTCCTATTTTTCAGACCGTTTCATGCATATCTCATTTTTGACACCTTTTGAAGCTCTTCATATTTTTCACACTTTTTCAGGATCTTCATGTTTTTGAACACCGCTTCATGGTCCTCCTTTTTTTCAGATCGTTTCATGCTCCTCATGTATTTCACACGTTTTGAAACTCTTCATATATTTCACATCTTTTCAAGCTCTTTATGTTTTTGAACACCGTTTCATGCTCCGCTTATTTTTCAGACCGTTTCATGCTCCTCATATTTTTGACACCTTTTGAAGCTCTTCATATTTTTCACACCTTTTGAAGCTCTTCATATATTTCACACTTTTTCAGGCTCTTCATGTTTTTCAACACCGTTTCATGCTCCTCCTATTTTTCAGACCGTTTCATGCTCATCTAAATTTTTACACCTTTTGTAGCTCTTCATATTTTTCACACCTTTTCAGGCTCTTTATGTTTTTGAACACTTCTTCATGCTCCTCCTCACTTTCAAACCGTTTCATGCTTCTCATATTTTTGACACCTTTTGAAGCTCTTCATATTTTTCACACCTTTTCAGGCTCTTCATGTTTTTCAACACCAATTCATGCTCCTCCTATTTTTGAGACCGTTTCATGCTCCTTATATTTCTGACACCTTTAGAAACTCTTCATATATTTCACACCTTTTCAGGCTCTTCATGTTTTGCAACACCGCTTCATGCTCGTCCTATTTTTCAGAACGTTTCATGCTCCTCATATTTTTGACACCTTTTGAAGCTCTTCATATTTTTCACACCTTTTCAGGCTTTTCATGTTTTTGAACACCGCTTCATGTTCCTCCTATTTTTCAGACCGTTTCATGCTCCTCATATTTTTGACACCTTTTGAAGCTCTTGATATATTTCACACCTTTTCAGGCTCTTCATATATTTGAACACCGCTTCATGCTCCCCCTATTTTTCAGATTTTTTCATGCTCCTCATATTTTTGACACCTTTTGAAGCTCTTCATATTTTTCACACCTTTTCAGGCTCTTCATGTTTTGAACACTTCTTCATGCTCCTCCTCATTTTCAAACCGTTTCATGCTCCTCATATTTTTGACACCTTTTGAAGCTCTTCATATTTTTCACACCTTTTCAGGCTCTTCATGTTTTTGAGCACTTCTTCATTCTCCTCCTATTTTTCAGACCGTTTCCTGCTCCTCATATATTTGATACGTTTTGAAGCTCTTCATATTTTTCACACCTTTTCAGGATCTTCATGTTTTTGAACACCGCTTCATGCTCCTCCTATTTTTCACACCTTTTGAAGCTTTTCATATATTTCACACCTCTTCAGGCTCTTCATGTTTTTGAATATCGTTTGATGCTCCTCCTATTTTTCAGACCGTTTCATGCTCCACATATTTTTGACACCTTTTGAAGCTCTTCATATATTTCACACCTTTTCAGGCTCTTCATGTTTTCCAACACTGCTTCATGCTCCTCATATTTTTCAGACCGTTTCATGCTCATCACATTTTTGTCACCTTTTGAAGCTCTTCATATTTTTCACACATTTTCAGGCTGTTCATGTTTTTAACAACCACTTCATGCTCCTCCAATTTTTCAGACCGTTTCATGCATATCTCATTTTTGACACCTTTTGCAGCTCTTCATATTTTTCACACCTTTTCAGGCTCTTCATGTTTTTCAACACCACTTCATGCTCCTCCTGTTTTTCAGACCGTTTCTTGCTCCTCATATTTTTGACACTTTTGAAGCTCTGCATATTTTTCACACCTTTTCAGGCTCTTTATGATTTTCAACACCGCTTCATACTCCTCCTATTTTTCAAACCGTTTCATGCTCCTCATATTTTTGACACCTTTTGAAGCTCTTCATATTTTTCACACCTTTTCAGGCTCTTCATGTTTTTGAGCACTTCTTCATTCTCCTCCTATTTTTCAGACCGTTTCCTGCTCCTCATATATTTGATACGTTTTGAAGCTCTTCATATTTTTCACACCTTTTCAGGATCTTCATGTTTTTGAACACCGCTTCATGCTCCTCCTATTTTTCAGACCGTTTCATGCTCCTCCTATTTTTCACACCTTTTGAAGCTTTTCATATATTTCACACCTCTTCAGGCTCTTCATGTTTTTGAATATCGTTTGATGCTCCTCCTATTTTTCAGACCGTTTCATGCTCCACATATTTTTGACACCTTTTGAAGCTCTTCATATATTTCACACCTTTTCAGGCTCTTCATGTTTTCCAACACTGCTTCATGCTCCTCCTATTTTTCAGACCGTTTCCTGCTCATCTCATTTTTGTCACCTTTTGAAGCTCTTCATATTTTTCACACCTTTTCAGGCTCTTCATGTTTTTAACAACCACTTCATGCTCCTCCAATTTTTCAGACCCTTTCATGCATATCTCATTTTTGACACCTTTTGCAGCTCTTCATATTTTTCACACCTTTTCAGGCTCTTCATGTTTTTCAACACCACTTCATGCTCCTCCTGTTTTTCAGACCGTTTCTTGCTCCTCATATTTTTGACACTTTTGAAGCTCTGCATATTTTTCACACCTTTTCAGGCTCTTTATGATTTTCAACACCGCTTCATACTCCTCTTATTTTTCAGACCGTTTCATGCTCAACTCATTTTTGACATCTTTTGAAGCTCTTCATATATTTCACACCTTTTGAATCTCTTCATATTTTTCATATTTTTGAAGCTCTTCATATTTTTCACATGTTTTCAGGCTCTTCATGTTTCTCAACACCACTTCATGCTCCTCCTATCTTTCAGACCCTTTCATGCTAATCTTATTTTTGACACTTTTTGAATCTCATCATATTTTTCACACGTTTTCAGGCTCTTCATATTTTTCAACACCACTTCATGCTCCTCCTATTTTTCAGAACTTTTCATGCTCATCTCATTTTTGACACCTTTCGAAAATCTTCATATTTTTCAAACATTTTGAAGCTCTTCATATTTTCTACAAGTTTTCAGTCTCTTCATGTTTTTGAACACCGCATCATGCTCCTCCTATTTTTCAGAATGTTTCATGCTCCTCATGTATTTCACACCTTTTGTAGCTCTTCATATTTTTCACACCTTTTCAGGCTCTTCATGTTTTTGAACACCGCATCATGCTCCTCCTATTTTTCAGAATGTTTCATGCTCTTCATGTATTTCACACCTTTTGAAGCTCTTCATTTTTTTCACACCTTTTGAGGCTCTTCATGTTTTTTCAACACCGTTTCATGCTCCTCCTATTTATCAGACCGTTTAATGTTCCTCATTTATTTCACACCTTTTGAAGCTCTTCATATTTTTCACACCATTTCAGTCTCTTCATGTTTTTGAACACCGCTTCATGCTCCTCCTATTTTTCAGACCGTATCATGCTCCTCATATTTTTCACACCTTTTGAAGCTCTTCATATTTTTCAAAGCTTTTCATGCTCTTCATATTTTTGAACACGACTTCATGCTCCTCCTATATTTCAGACCGTATCATGCTCCTCATATTTTTCACACATTTTGAAGCTCTTCATATTTTTCACACCTTTTCAGTCTCTTCATTTTTTTCAACACTACTTGTTGCTCCTCCTATTTTTTAGACCGTTTCATGCTCATCTGATTTCTGACACTCTTGAAGCTCTTCATATTTTTTACACCTTTTGAAGCTCTTCATATTTTTCACATTTTTGAAGCTCTTCATATTTTTCACACGATTTCAGACACTTCATGGTTTTCAACACTCTTCATGCTCCTGCTATTTATCATACCGTTTCATACTCCTCATATTTTTGACATGTTTTGAGGCTCTTCATATTTTTCACACCTTTTCAGGCTCTTCATGTTTTGAACTACGCTTCATGCTCCTCCTATTTTTTCGACCGTATCATGCTCCTCATATTTTTCACACCTTTTGAAGCTCTTCATATTTTTCTCACCTTTTCAGGCTCTTCATGTTTTTGAACACCACTTCATGCTCCTCCTATTTTTCAGACCGTTTCATTCTTCTCATATATTTGAAACCTTTTGAAGCTCTTCATATTTTTCACACCTTTTCAGGCTCTTCATGTTTGTGAACACCGCTTCATGCTCCTCCTATTTTTCAGTCCGTGTCATGCTGCTCATATTTTTGACACCTTTAGAAGCTCTTCATATTTTTCACACCTTTTCAGGCTCTTCATGTTTTTGATCACCGTTTCATCCTCCTCCTATTTTTCAGACCATTTCATGCTCCTCATATTTTTGAAACCTTTTGAAGCTCTTCATATTTTTCACACCTTTTCAGGCTCTTCATGTTTTTGAACACCACTTCATGCTCCTCCTAATTTTCAGTCCGTGTCATGCTGCTCATATTTTTGACACCTTTAGAAGCTCTTCATATTTTTCACACCTTTTCAGGCTGTTCATGTTTTTCAACACCACTTCATGCTCCTCCTGTTTTTCAGACCGTTTCTTTCTCCTCATATTTTTGACACTTTTGAAGCTCTGCATATTTTTCACACCTTTTCAGGCTCTTCATAATTTTCAACACCGCTTCATGCTCCTCCTATTTTTCAGACCGTTTCATGCTCATCTCATTGTTGACATCTTTTGAAGCTCTTCATATTTTTCACACCTTTTGAATCTCTTCATATTTTTCATATTTTTGAAGCTCTTCATATTTTTCACAAGTTTTCAGGCTCTTCATGTTTCTCAACACCACTTCATGCTCCGCCTATCTTTCAGACCCTTTCATGCTAATCTAATTTTTGACACTTTTTGAATCTCTTCATATTTTTCACACGTTTTCAGGCTCTTCATGTTTTTCAACACCACTTCATGCTCCTCTTATTTTTCAGACCTTTTCATGCTCATCTCATTTTTGACACCTTTCGAAAATCGTCATATTTTTCAAACATTTTGAAGCTCTTCATATTTTCTACAAGTTTTCAGTCTCTTCATGTTTTTGAACACCGCATCATGCTCCTCCTATTTTTCAGAATGTTTCATGCTCCTCATGTATTTCACACCTTTTGAAGCTCTTCATATTTTTCACACGTTTTCAGGCTCTTCATGTTTTTGAACACCACATCATGCTCCTGCTATTTTTCAGAATGTTTCATGCTCTTCATGTATTTCACACCTTTTGAAGCTCTTCATTTTTTTCACACCTTTTCAGGCTCTTCATGTTTTTGAACACCACTTCATGCTCCTCCTAATTTTCAGTCCGTGTCATGCTGCTCATATTTTTGACACCTTTAGAAGCTCTTCATATTTTTCACACCTTTTCAGGCTCTTCATGTTTTTCAACACCCTTTCATGCTCCTCCTATTTTTCAGACCGTTTCATGCTCCTATATTTTTGACACCTTTTGAAGCTCTTCATATATTTTACACCTTTTGAAGCTCTTCATATATTTCACACCTTTTCAGGCTCTTCCTGTTTTTCAACACCACTTCTTGCTCCTCATATTTTTCAGACCCTTTCATGCTAATCTAATTTTTGACACCTTTTGAAGCTCTTCATGTTTTTCACACCTTTTGAAGCTCTTCATATTTTTCACACATTTTCAGGCTGTTCATGTTTTTATACACCGCTTCATGCTCCTCCTATTTTTCAGACCGTTTCATGCTCCTCATATTTTTGACACCTTTTGAAGCTCTTCATATTTTTCAGACCTTTTCAGGCTCTTCATGTTTTTCAACACCGCTTCATGATCCTCCTATTTTTCAGACCGTTTCTTGCTCCTCATATTTTTGACACTTTTGAAGCTCTGCATATTTTTCACACCTTTTCAGGCTCTTTATGATTTTCAACACCGCTTCATACTCCTCCTATTTTTCAAACCGTTTCATGCTCCTCATATTTTTGACACCTTTTGAAGCTCTTCATATTTTTCACACCTTTTCAGGCTCTTCATGTTTTTGAGCACTTCTTCATTCTCCTCCTATTTTTCAGACCGTTTCCTGCTCCTCATATATTTGATACGTTTTGAAGCTCTTCATATTTTTCACACCTTTTCAGGATCTTCATGTTTTTGAACACCGCTTCATGCTCCTCCTATTTTTCAGACCGTTTCATGCTCCTCCTATTTTTCACACCTTTTGAAGCTTTTCATATATTTCACACCTCTTCAGGCTCTTCATGTTTTTGAATATCGTTTGATGCTCCTCCTATTTTTCAGACCGTTTCATGCTCCACATATTTTTGACACCTTTTGAAGCTCTTCATATATTTCACACCTTTTCAGGCTCTTCATGTTTTCCAACACTGCTTCATGCTCCTCATATTTTTCAGACCGTTTCATGCTCATCACATTTTTGTCACCTTTTGAAGCTCTTCATATTTTTCACACCTTTTCAGGCTCTTCATGTTTTTAACAACCACTTCATGCTCCTCCAATTTTTCAGACCGTTTCATGCATATCTCATTTTTGACACCTTTTGCAGCTCTTCATATTTTTCACACCTTTTCAGGCTCTTCATGTTTTTCAACACCACTTCATGCTCCTCCTGTTTTTCAGACCGTTTCTTGCTCCTCATATTTTTGACACTTTTGAAGCTCTGCATATTTTTCACACCTTTTCAGGCTCTTTATGATTTTCAACACCGCTTCATACTCCTCCTATTTTTCAGACCGTTTCATGCTCAACTCATTTTTGACATCTTTTGAAGCTCTTCATATTTTTCACACCTTTTGAATCTCTTCATATTTTTCATATTTTTGAAGCTCTTCATATTTTTCACATGTTTTCAGGCTCTTCATGTTTCTCAACACCACTTCATGCTCCTCCTATCTTTCAGACCCTTTCATGCTAATCTTATTTTTGACACTTTTTGAATCTCATCATATTTTTCACACGTTTTCAGGCTCTTCATATTTTTCAACACCACTTCATGCTCCTCCTATTTTTCAGAACTTTTCATGCTCATCTCATTTTTGACACCTTTCGAAAATCTTCATATTTTTCAAACATTTTGAAGCTCTTCATATTTTCTACAAGTTTTCAGTCTCTTCATGTTTTTGAACACCGCATCATGCTCCTCCTATTTTTCAGAATGTTTCATGCTCCTCATGTATTTCACACCTTTTGTAGCTCTTCATATTTTTCACACCTTTTCAGGCTCTTCATGTTTTTGAACACCGCATCATGCTCCTCCTATTTTTCAGAATGTTTCATGCTCTTCATGTATTTCACACCTTTTGAAGCTCTTCATTTTTTTCACACCTTTTGAGGCTCTTCATGTTTTTTCAACACCGTTTCATGCTCCTCCTATTTATCAGACCGTTTAATGTTCCTCATTTATTTCACACCTTTTGAAGCTCTTCATATTTTTCACACCATTTCAGTCTCTTCATGTTTTTGAACACCGCTTCATGCTCCTCCTATTTTTCAGACCGTATCATGCTCCTCATATTTTTCACACCTTTTGAAGCTCTTCATATTTTTCAAAGCTTTTCATGCTCTTCATATTTTTGAACACGACTTCATGCTCCTCCTATATTTCAGACCGTATCATGCTCCTCATATTTTTCACACATTTTGAAGCTCTTCATATTTTTCACACCTTTTCAGTCTCTTCATTTTTTTCAACACTACTTGTTGCTCCTCCTATTTTTTAGACCGTTTCATGCTCATCTGATTTCTGACACTCTTGAAGCTCTTCATATTTTTTACACCTTTTGAAGCTCTTCATATTTTTCACATTTTTGAAGCTCTTCATATTTTTCACACGATTTCAGACACTTCATGTTTTTCAACACTGCTTCATGCTCCTGCTATTTATCATACCGTTTCATACTCCTCATATTTTTGACATGTTTTGAGGCTCTTCATATTTTTCACACCTTTTCAGGCTCTTCATGTTTTGAACTACGCTTCATGCTCCTCCTATTTTTTCGACCGTATCATGCTCCTCATATTTTTCACACCTTTTGAAGCTCTTCATATTTTTCTCACCTTTTCAGGCTCTTCATGTTTTTGAACACCACTTCATGCTCCTCCTATTTTTCAGACCGTTTCATGCTTCTCATATATTTGAAACCTTTTGAAGCTCTTCATATTTTTCACACCTTTTCAGGCTCTTCATGTTTTTGAACACCGCTTCATGCTCCTCCTATTTTTCAGTCCGTGTAATGCTGCTCATATTTTTGACACCTTTAGAAGCTCTTCATATTTTTCACACCTTTTCAGGCTCTTCATGTTTTTGATCACCGTTTCATCCTCCTCCTATTTTTCAGACCATTTCATGCTCCTCATATTTTTGAAAGCTTTTGAAGCTCTTCATATTTTTCACACCTTTTTAGGCTCTTCATGTTTTTGAACACCACTTCATGCTCCTCCTAATTTTCAGTCCGTGTCATGCTGCTCATATTTTTGACACCTTTAGAAGCTCTTCATATTTTTCACACCTTTTCAAGCTGTTCATGTTTTTCAACACCACTTCATGCTCCTCCTGTTTTTCAGACCGTTTCTTTCTCCTCATATTTTTGACACTTTTGAAGCTCTGCATATTTTTCACACCTTTTCAGGCTCTTCATAATTTTCAACACCGCTTCATGCTCCTCCTATTTTTCAGACCGTTTCATGCTCATCTCATTGTTGACATCTTTTGAAGCTCTTCATATTTTTCACACCTTTTGAATCTCTTCATATTTTTCATATTTTTGAAGCTCTTCATATTTTTCACACCTTTTCAGGCTCTTCATGTTTTTCAACACCACTTCATGCTCCTCCTATTTTTCAGACCATTTCATGCTCCTCATATTTGTGACACCATTTGAAGCTCTTCATATATTTTACACCTTTTCAGGCTCTTCATGATTTTCAACACCCTTTCATGCTCCTCCTCTTTTTCAGTCCGTGTCATGCTGCTCATATTTTTCACACCTTCTGAAGCTCTTCATATTTTTCACATTTTTGAAGCTCTTCATATTTTTCACACGTTTTCAGGCTCTTCATGTTTTGCAACACTGCTGCATGCTCCTGCTATTTTTCAAACCGTTTCATACTCCTCATATTTTTGACACGTTTTGAGGCTCTTCATATTTTTCAAACCTTTTCAGGCTCTTCATGTTTTTGAACACCGCTTCATGCTCTTCCTATTTTTCAGACCGTTTCATGCTCCTCATGTATTTCACAGCTTTTCAACCTCTTCATATTTTGCTCACCTTTTCAGGCTCTTCATGTTTTTCACAACCACTTCATGCTCCTCCTATTTTTCAGACCGTTTCATGCACTTCTCATTGTTTACACCTTTTGAAGCTCTTCATATTTTTCACAGCTTTTCAGTCTCTCCATGTTTTTCAACACCGCTTCATGCTCCTCCTGTTTTTCAGACCATTTCGTGCTCCTCATATTTTTGACACCTTTTGAAGCTCTTCATCTTTTTCACACCTTTTCAGGCTGTTCATGTTTTCAACACCGCTTCTTGCCTCTCCTATATTTCAGACCGTTTCATGCCCCTCATATTTTTGACACGTTTTGAAGCTCTTCATATTTTTCACACCTTCTCAGGCTCTTCATGTTTTTGAACAACGTTTCATGCTTCTCCTATATTTCAGACCGTTTCATGCTCCTCATATTTTTGAAACCTTTTGAAGCTTTTCATATTTTTCACAACTTTTCAGGCTTTTCATGTTTTTGAACACCGCTTCATGCTCCTCCTATTTTTAAGACCGTATCATGCTCGTCATATATTTCACACCTTTTGAACCTCTTCATATTTTTCACACGTTTTCAGGCTCTTCACGTTTTTCAACACAACTTCATGCTTCTCCTATTTTTCAGACCGTTCCATGCTCCTCATGTATTTCACACCTTTTGAAGCTCTTGATATATTTCACACCTCTTCAGGCTCTTCATGTTTTTGAATATCGTTTCAGGCTCCTCCTATTTTTCAGACCGTTTCATGCTCCTCATATTTTTGACACCTTTTGAAGCTCTTCATATATTTCACATCTTTTCAGACTCTTCATGATTTCCAACACCGCTTCATGCTCCTTATATTTTTCAGACCGTTTCATGCTCATCACATTTTTGTCACCTTTTGAAGCTCTTCATATTTTTCACATCTTTTGAAGCTCTTCGTATTTTCACATTTTTTAAAGCTCTTCATATTTTTCACACCTTTTCAGGCTCTTCATGTTTTTGAACAACGCTTCATGGTCCTCCTATTTTTCAGACCGTTTCATGATCCTCATGTATATCACCCCTTTTGAAGCTCTTCATATTTTTCACACCTTTTCAGGCTCTTCATGTTTTTGAACCCCGTTTCATGCTCCTCCTGTTTTTCAGACCGTTTCATGCTCCTCATATTTTTGACACCTTTTGAAGCTCTTCATCTTTTTCACACCTTTTCAGGCTGTTCATGTTTTCAACACCGCTTCTTGCCTCTCCTATATTTCAGACCGTTTCATGCCCCTCATATTTTTGACACGTTTTGAAGCTCTTCATATTTTTCACACCTTCTCAGGCTCTTCATGTTTTTGAACAACGTTTCATGCTTCTCCTATATTTCAGACCGTTTCATGCTCCTCATATTTTTGAAACCTTTTGAAGCTTTTCATATTTTTCACAACTTTTCAGGCTTTTCATGTTTTTGAACACCGCTTCATGCTCCTCCTATTTTTAAGACCGTATCATGCTCGTCATATATTTCACACCTTTTGAACCTCTTCATATTTTTCACACGTTTTCAGGCTCTTCACGTTTTTCAACACAACTTCATGCTTCTCCTATTTTTCAGACCGTTCCATGCTCCTCATGTATTTCACACCTTTTGAAGCTCTTGATATATTTCACACCTCTTCAGGCTCTTCATGTTTTTGAATATCGTTTCAGGCTCCTCCTATTTTTCAGACCGTTTCATGCTCCTCATATTTTTGACACCTTTTGAAGCTCTTCATATATTTCACATCTTTTCAGACTCTTCATGATTTCCAACACCGCTTCATGCTCCTTATATTTTTCAGACCGTTTCATGCTCATCACATTTTTGTCACCTTTTGAAGCTCTTCATATTTTTCACATCTTTTGAAGCTCTTCGTATTTTCACATTTTTTAAAGCTCTTCATATTTTTCACACCTTTTCAGGCTCTTCATGTTTTTGAACAACGCTTCATGGTCCTCCTATTTTTCAGACCGTTTCATGATCCTCATGTATATCACCCCTTTTGAAGCTCTTCATATTTTTCACACCTTTTCAGGCTCTTCATGTTTTTGAACCCCGTTTCATGCTCCTCCTGTTTTTCAGACCGTTTCATGCTCCTCATATTTTTCACAACTTTTGAAGCTCTTCATATTTTTCACACATTTTAAAGCTCTTCATATATTTCACACCTTCTCAGGCTCTTCATGTTTTTCAACATCACTTCATGCTCCTCCTATTTTTCAGACCCTTTCATGCTAATCTAAATTTTGACACCTTTTGAAGCTGTTCATATTTTTCTCACCTTTTGAAGCTCTTCATATTTTTCACACCTTTTCAGGCTCTTCATGTTTTTGAACACCGCTTCATGCTCCTGCTGTTTTTCAGACCGTTTCATGCTCCTCATATTTTTCACAACTTTTGAAGCTCTTCATATTTTTGACACCTTTTGAAGCTCTTCATATTTTTCAAACCTTTTTCGGCTCTTTATGAATTTTAAAACCGCTTCATGCTCCTCCTTTTTTTCACACCGTTTCATGCTCATCTCATTTTTGACAACTTTTGAGGCTCTTCATATTTTTCACACCTTATGAAGCTTTTCATATTTTTCACATTTTTGAAGCTCTTCATATTTTTCACACGTTTTCAGGCTCTTCATGTTTTTCAACACCGCTTCATGCTCCTGCTAATTTCCAGACCGTTTCATACTCCTCAGTTTTTTGACACGTTTTGAGGCTGTTCATATTTTTCACACCTTTTCAAGCTCTACATTTTTTTGAACAACGTTTCATGATCTTCCTAATTTTCAGAACGTTTCATGCTCCTCATATTTTTGACACCTTTTAAAGCTGTTCATATTATTCACACCTTTCAAGCTCTTCGTGTTTTTGAACACCGCTTCATGCTCCTCCTATTTTTCAGACCGTTTCCTGCTCCTCATATATTTGATACATTTTGAAGCTCTTCATAGTTTTCACACCTTTTCAGGCTCTTCATGTTTTTGAACACCGCTTCATGCTCTTCCAACTTTTCAGACCGTTTCATGCTCCTCCTATTTTTCACACTTTTTGAAGCTCTTCATATTTTTCACACCTTTTCAGGCTCTTCATGATTTTGAACACCGCTTAATGCTCCTCATATTTTTTAGACCATTTCATGCTCCTATATTTTTGACACCTTTTGAAGCTCTTCATATTTTTCACATCTTTTGAAGCTCTTCGTATTTTCACTTCTTTTAAAGCTCTTCATATTTTTCACACCTTTTCAGGCTCTTCATGTTTTTGAACACCGCTTCATGCTCCTCCTATTTTTCAGACCGTCATGCTCCTCATATTTTTGACACCTTTTGAAGCTCTTTATATTTTTCACACCTTTTCAGGCTCTTCATGTTTTTCAACAACGCTTCATGGTCCTCCTATTTTTCAGACCATTTCAAGCTCCTCATGTATATCACACCTTTTGAAGCTCTTCATATTTTTCACACCTTTTCAGGCTCTTCATGTTTTTGAACCCCGTTTCATGCTCCTCCTGTTTTTCAGACCGTTTCATGCTCCTCATATTTTTCACAACTTTTGAAGCTCTTCATATTTTTCACACCTTTTGAAGCTCTTCATATATTTCACACCTTTTGAAGCTCTTCATATATTTCACACCTTCTCAGGCTCTTCATGTTTTTCAACATCACTTCATGCTCCTCCTATTTTTCAGACCCTTTCATGCTAATCTAATTTTTGACACCTTTTGAAGCTGTTCATATTTTTCTCACCTTTTGAAGCTCTTCATATTTTTCACACCTTTTCAGGCTCTTCATGTTTTTGAACACCGCTTCATGCTCCTCCTGTTTTTCAGACCGTTTCATGCTCCTCATATTTTTCACACCGTTTCATGCTCATCTCATTTTTGACACCTTTTGAAGCTCTTCATATTTTTCACACCTTATGAAGCTGTTCATATTTTTGAACACCGCTTCATGCTCCTGCTAATTTCCAGACCGTTTCATACTCCTCATATTTTTGACACGTTTTGAGGCTCTTCATATTTTTCAAACCTTTTCAGGCTCTTCATGTTTTTGAACACCGCTTCATGCTCCTCCTATTTTTCAGACCGTTTCATGCTCCTCATGTATTTCACCGCTTTTGAATCTCTTCATATATTTCACACCTTTTCAATCTCTTCATGATTTCCAACACCGCTTCATGCTCCTCATATTTTTCAGACCATTTCATGCTGATCTCATTGTTGTCACCTTTTGAAGCTCTTCATATTTTTCACAGCTTTTGAAGCTCTTCATATTTTTCACACCTTTTCAGGCTGTTCATGTTTTCAACACCGCTTCATGCTCCTGTTTTTTATCAGACCGTTTCATGCTCCTCATGTATTCCACACCTTTTGAACCTATTCATATTTTTCACACCTTTTCAGGCTCTTCATGTTTTGAACAGCGTTTCATGCTGCTCCTATTTTTCAGATCGTTTCATGCTCCTCATAATTTTGACACCTTTTGAAGCTCTTCATATTTTTCCCATCTTCTCTGGCTCTTCATGTTTTTCAACACCGCTTCATGCTCCTGTTTTTTTTCACACCGTTTCATGCTCCTCATGTATTCCACACCTTTTGAACCTCTTCATATTTTTCACACCTTTTCAGGCTCTTCATGTTTTGAACACCGTTTCATAGTGCTCCTATTTTTCAACCATTTCATGTTCCTCATATTTTTGACATTTTTTGAAGCTCTTCATATTTTTCACACCTTTTCAGGCTCTTCATGTATTTGGACACCGTTTCATGCTCCTTATATTTTTCAGACCGTTTCATGCTCCTCATAATTTTTATACCTTTTGAAGCTCTTCATATTTTTCACACCTTTTCAGACTCTTCATGTTTTTCAACACCGCTTCATGCTCCTATTATTTTTCAGACCGTTTCATGCTCCTCATATTTTTGTCACGTTTTGAGGCTTGTCCTATTTTTCACACCTTTAAAGGCTCTTCATGTTTTTGAACACCGCTTCATGCTCCTCCTATTTTACAGACCGTTTAATGCTCCTCATGTATTCCACAACTTTTGAAGCTCTTCATATTTTTCACCCCTTTTCATGCTCTTCATCTTTTTCAAAACCGTTTCATGATCATCCTATATTTCAGAAAGTTTCATCCTCCACATATTTTTGACTCCTTTAGAAGCTCTTCATTTTTTTTCACACCTTTTCAGGCTCTTCATATTTTTCAACACCGCTTCATGCTCCTCCTATTTTTAAGACAGTTTCATGCTCCTCATATTTTTGACACCTTTTGAAGCTCTCATATTTTTCACACCATTTCAGGCTCTTCATGTTTTTCAACACCGCTTCATGCTCCTCGTTTTTCAGACCGTTTCATGCTCCTCATATTTTTCACAACTTTGAAGATCTTCGTATTTTTGACACCTTTTGAAGCTCTTCATATTTTTCAAACCTTTTTCGGCTCTTTATGAATTTTAAAACCGCTTCATGCTCCTCCTATTTTTCACACCGTTTCATGCTCATCTCATTTTTGACACCTTCTGAAGCTCTTCATATTTTTCACACCTTATGAAGCTGTTCATATTTTTCACATTTTTGAAGCTCTTCATATTTTTCACACGTTTTCAGGCTCTTCATGTTTTTCAACACCGCTTCATGCTCCTGATATTTTTCAGACCGTTTCATACTCCTCATATTTTTGACAGGTTTTGAGGCTCTTCATATTTTTCAAACCTTTTCAGGTTCTTCATGTTTTTGAACACCGCTTCATACTCCTCCCATTTTTCAGACCGTTTCATGCTCCTCATGTATTTCACAGCTTTTGAAGCTCTTCATATTTTGCATACCTTTTCAGGCTCTTCATGTTTTTCACAACCACTTCATGCTCCTCCTATTTTTCAGACCGTTTCATGCACTTCTCATTGTTTACACCTTTTGAAGCTCTTCATATTTTTCACAGCTTTTCAGTCTCACCGTGTTTTTCAACACCACTTCATGCTTCTCTTATTTTTCAGAAGGTTTCAGGCTCATCTCATTTTTGACACCTTTGAAGCTCTTCATATTTGTCACACCTTTTGAATCTCTTCATATTTTTCACACGTTTTCATGATCTTCATGTTTTTCAACACCGTTTCATTCTGCTTCTATTTTTCAGACCGTTTCATGCTCCTCACATTTTTCACACCTTTTGAAGCTTTTCGTATTTTTCACACCTTTTCAGGCTCTTCATGTTTTTGAACACAGCTTCATGCTCCTCTTATTTTTCAGACCGTTTCATGCTCATCTAATTTTTGACACCTTTTGAAGCTCTTCATATTTTTTACACCTTTTCAGGCTCTTCATGTTTTTGAACACAGCTTCATGATCCTCCTATTTTTAAGACCTTTTCATGCACCTCATATTTTTGACACCTTTTGAAGCTCTTTATATTTTTCACACCTTTTCAGGCTCTTTATATTTTTGAACACCGCTTCATGCTCCTCTTATTTTTCAGACCGTTTCATGCTCATCTCATTTTTGACACCTTTTGAAGCTCTTCATATTTTTCACACCTTTTCAGGCTCTTCATGTTTTTGAACACCGCTTCAGGCTCCTCTTATTTTTCAGAGAGTTTCATGCTCCTCATGTATTTCACAACTTTTGAAGCTCTTCATATTTTTCACACCTTTTCAGGCTCTTCATGTTTTTCCACACCACTTCATGCTTCTCCTATTTTTCAGCACGTTTCATGCTCCTCATGTATTTCACACCTTTTGAAGCTCTTCATATTTTTCACACGTTTTCAGCCTCTTCATGTCTTTCATCACCGTTTCATGCTCCTCCTATATGTCAGACCGTTTCTTGCTCCTCATATTTTTGACACTTTTTGAAGCTCTTCATATTTTTCACACCTTTTCAGGCTCTTCATGTCTTTCAACACCACTTCATGCTCCTCTTATTTTTCAGGCCGTATCATTGTCCTCATATATTTGACACTTTTAGAAGCTCTTCATATTTTTCACACCTTTTCAGGCTCTTCATGTTTTTCAGCACCGCTACATGCTCCTCCTATTTTTCAGACCGATTCATGCTCCTCATATTTTTGACATTTTTTGAAGCTCTTCATATTTTTCACACCTTTTCAGGCTCTTCATGTATTTGGACACCGTTTCATGCTCCTCCTATTTTTCAGATCGTTTCATGCTCCTCATGTATTTCACACCTTTTGAAGCTCTTCATATATTTCAAAGCTTTTCAAGCTCTTCATGTTTTTCAACATAGCTTCATGCTCCTTATATTTTTCAGACCGTTTCATGCTCCTCATATTTTTTATACCTTTTGAAGCTCTTCATATTTTTCACACCTTTTCAGACTCTTCATGTTTTTCAACACCGCTTCATGCTCCTATTATTTTTCAGACCGTTTCATGCTCCTCATATTTTTGTCACGTTTTGAGGCTTGTCCTATTTTTCACACCTTTAAAGGCTCTTCATGTTTTTGAACACCGCTTCATGCTCCTCCTATTTTACAGACCGTTTAATGCTCCTCATGTATTCCACAACTTTTGAAGCTCTTCATATTTTTCACACCTTTTCATGCTCTTAATCTTTTTCAAAACCGTTTCATGATCATCCTATATTTCAGAAAGTTTCATCCTCCACATATTTTTGACTCCTTTAGAAGCTCTTCATTTTTTTCCACACCTTTTCAGGCTCTTCATGTTTTTCAACACCGCTTCATGCTCCTCCTATTTTTAAGACAGTTTCATGCTCCTCATATTTTTGACACCTTTTGAAGCTCTCATATTTTTCACACCATTTCAGGCTCTTCATGTTTTTGAACACCGCTTCATGCTCCTCGTTTTTCAGACCTTTTCATGCTCCTCATATTTTTCACAACTTTGAAGATCTTCGTATTTTTGACACCTTCTGAAGCTCTTCATATTTTTCACACCTTATGAAGCTGTTCATATTTTTCACATTTTTGAAGCTCTTCATATTTTTCACACGTTTTCAGGCTCTTCATGTTTTTCAACACCGCTTCATGCTCCTGATATTTTTCAGACCGTTTCATACTCCTCATATTTTTGACAGGTTTTGAGGCTCTTCATATTTTTCAAACCTTTTCAGGTTCTTCATGTTTTTGAACACCGCTTCATACTCCTCCCATTTTTCAGACCGTTTCATGCTCCTCATGTATTTCACAGCTTTTGAAGCTCTTCATATTTTGCATACCTTTTCAGGCTCTTCATGTTTTTCACAACCACTTCATGCTCCTCCTATTTTTCAGACCGTTTCATGCACTTCTCATTGTTTACACCTTTTGAAGCTCTTCATATTTTTCACAGCTTTTCAGTCTCACCGTGTTTTTCAACACCACTTCATGCTTCTCTTATTTTTCAGAAGGTTTCAGGCTCATCTCATTTTTGACACCTTTGAAGCTCTTCATATTTGTCACACCTTTTGAATCTCTTCATATTTTTCACACGTTTTCATGATCTTCATGTTTTTCAACACCGTTTCATTCTGCTTCTATTTTTCAGACCGTTTCATGCTCCTCACATTTTTCACACCTTTTGAAGCTTTTCATATTTTTCACACCTTTTCAGGCTCTTCATGTTTTTGAACACAGCTTCATGCTCCTCTTATTTTTCAGACCGTTTCATGCTCATCTAATTTTTGACACCTTTTGAAGCTCTTCATATTTTTTACACCTTTTCAGGCTCTTCATGTTTTTGAACACAGCTTCATGATCCTCCTATTTTTAAGACCTTTTCATGCACCTCATATTTTTGACACCTTTTGAAGCTCTTTATATTTTTCACACCTTTTCAGGCTCTTTATATTTTTGAACACCGCTTCATGCTCCTCTTATTTTTCAGACCGTTTCATGCTCATCTCATTTTTGACACCTTTTGAAGCTCTTCATATTTTTCACACCTTTTCAGGCTCTTCATGTTTTTGAACACCGCTTCAGGCTCCTCTTATTTTTCAGAGAGTTTCATGCTCCTCATGTATTTCACAACTTTTGAAGCTCTTCATATTTTTCACACCTTTTCAGGCTCTTCATGTTTTTCCACACCACTTCATGCTTCTCCTATTTTTCAGCACGTTTCATGCTCCTCATGTATTTCACACCTTTTGAAGCTCTTCATATTTTTCACACGTTTTCAGCCTCTTCATGTCTTTCTTCACCATTTCATGCTCCTCCTATATGTCAGACCGTTTCTTGCTCCTCATATTTTTGACACTTTTTGAAGCTCTTCATATTTTTCACACCTTTTCAGGCTCTTCATGTCTTTCAACACCACTTCATGCTCCTCTTATTTTCAGGCCGTATCATTGTCCTCATATATTTGACACTTTTAGAAGCTCTTCATATTTTTCACACCTTTTCAGGCTCTTCATGTTTTTCAGCACCGCTACATGCTCCTCCTATTTTTCAGACCGATTCATGCTCATCATATTTTTGACACCTTTTGAAGCTCTTCATATATTTCACACCTTTTCAGGCTCTTCTCTGTTTTCAACACCACTTCATGCTCCTCCTATTTTTCAGACCGTTTCATGCTCATCTCATTTTTGACACCTTTTGAAGCTCTTCATATTTTTCACACCTTTTGAAGCCCTTCATATTTTTCCCACCTTTTCAGGCTCTTCATGTTTTTGAACACCGCTTCATGCTCCTCCTATTTTTCAGACCGTTTAATGCTCCACATAATTTTGACACCTTTTGAACCTCTTCATAATTCTCACACCTTTTCAGGCTCTTCATGTTTTTGAACACCGCTTCATGCTCCTCCTAATTTTCAGACCGTTTCATGCTCCTCATATTTTTGACACCTTTTGAAGCTCTTCATATATTTCACACCTTTTCAATCTCTTCATGATTTCCAACACCGCTTCATGATCCTCATATTTTTCAGACCATTTCATGCTGATCTCATTTTTGTCACCTTTTGAAGCTCTTCATATTTTTCACAGCTTTTGAAGCTCTTCATATTTTTCACACCTTTTCAGGCTGTTCATGTTTTCAACACCGCTTCTTGCCTCTCCTATATTTCAGACCGTTTCATGCTCCTCATATTTTTGACACGTTTTCATGCTCTTCATATTTTTCACACCTTTTCAAGCTCTTCACGTTTTTGAACACAGTTTCATGCTTCTCCTATTTTTCAGACCGTTTCATGCTCCTCGTATTTTTGACACTTTTTGAAGCTCTTCATATTTTTCACAACTTTTTAGGCTCTTCATATTTTTGAACACCTCTTCATGCTCCTCTAATTTTTCAGACCGTTTCATGCTCCTCATATTTTTCACACCTTTTGAAGCTCTTCATATTTTTCACACCTTTTCAGGCTTTTCATGTTTTTGAACACCGCTTCATGCTCCTCCTATTTTTCAGACCGTTTCATGCTCCTCATGTATTTCACACGTTTTGAAGCTCTTCATATTTTTCACAACTTTTTAGCCTCTTCATGTTTTTGAACACCGCTTCATGCTCCTCCTATTTTTCAGACCGTTTCATGCTCCTCATGTATTTCACACGTTTTGAAGCTCTTCATATTTTTCACAACTTTTTAGCCTCTTCATGTTTTTGAACACCGCTTCATGCTCCTCCTATTTTTCAGATCGTTTCATGCTCCTCATATTTTTGAAACCTTTTGAAGCTTTTCATATTATTCACAACTTTTCAGGCTCTTCATGTTTTTGAACACCGCTTCATGTTCCTCCTATTTTTAAGACCGTATCATGCTCGTCATATTTTTCACACCTTTTGAACCTCTTCATATTTTTCACACGTTTTCAGGCTCTTCACATTTTTCAACACAACTTCATGCTTCTCCTATTTTTCAGACCGTTCCATGCTCCTCATGTATTTCAAACATTTTGAAGCTCTTCATATATTTCACACCTCTTCAGGCTCTTCATGTTTTTGAATATCGTTTCATGCTCCTCCTATTTTTCAGACCGTTTCATGCTCCTCATATTTTTGACACCTTTTGAAGCTCTTCATATTTTTCACATCTTTTGAAGCTCTTCGTATTTTCACATCTTTTAAAGCTCTTCATATTTTTCAAACCTTTTCAGGCTCTTCATGTTTTTGAACACCGCTTCATGCTCCTCCTAATTTTCAGACCGTTTCATGCTCCTCATATTTGACACCTTTTGAAGCTCTTCATATTTTTCATACCTTTTCATGCTCATCAGGTTTTTGAACACCACTACATGATCCTCCTATTTTGCAGACCGTTTCATGCTCCTCATATTTTTGACACCTTTTGAAGCTCTTCATATTTTTCACACCTTTTCAGGCTCTTCATGTTTTTCAACACCACTTCATGCTCCTCCTATTTTTCAGACCGTTTAATGCTCCTCATATTTTTCACAACTTTGAAGCTCTTCATATTTTTCACACTTTTTCAGGCTCTTCATGTTTTTCAACACCGCTTCATGCTGCTTCTATTTTTCAGACCGTTTCATGCTCATCTCATTTTGACACCTTTTGAAGCTCTTCATATTTTCATATCTTTTGGAGCTCTTCATATTTGTCACACCTTTTGAAGCTCTTCATATTTTTCATATTTTTGAATCTCTCCATATTTTTCACACCTTTTCAGGCTCTTCATGTTTTTCAACACCGCTTCATGCTCCTCCAATTTTTCAGACCGTTTCATGCTCATTTCATTTTGACACCATTTGAAGCTCTTCATATTATCACATCTTTTGAAGCTCTTTATATTTTTCACACCTTTTCAGGCTCTTCATGATTTTCAACACCACTTCATGCTCCTCCTATTTTTCACACCTTTTCATGCTCATCTCATTTTTGATACCTTTTGAAGCTCTTCATATTTGTCACACCTTTTGAAGCTCTTCATATTTTTCATATTTTTGAATCTCTTCATATTTTTCACACCTTTTTGGGGTCTTCATATTTTTCAACACCGCTTCATGCTCCTCCTATTTTTCAGACGGTTTAATCCTCCTCATGTATTTCACACCTTTTGAATCTCTTCATATTTTTCACACCTTTTCAGGCTCTTCATGTTTTTGAACACCGCTTCATGCTGCTTCTATTTTTGAGACCGTTTCATGCTCCTCATATTTTTGACACGTTTTGAAGCTCTTCATATTTTTCACACCTTTTCAGGCTCTTCATGTTTTTGAACACCGTTTCATGCTCCTCCTATTTTTCAGACCGTTTCATGCTCCTCATATATTTGAAACCTTTATAAGCTCTTCATATTTTTCACACCTTTTCAGGCTCTTCATGTTTTTGAACACCACTTCATGCTCCTCCTAATTTTCAGACCGTTTCATGCTCCTCATATTTTTCACACCTTTTGAAGCTCTTCATATTTTTCATACCTTTCACGCTCTTCATGTTTTTGAGAATAGCTTCATGCTCCTCCTATTTTTCAGAGAGTTTCATGCTCCTCATATTTTTGACACCTTTTGGAGCTCTTCATATTTTTCACACCTTTTCAGGCTCTTCATGTTTTTCAACACCATTTCATGATCCTCCTATTTTTCAGAACATTTCATGCTCTTCATATTTTTGACACCTTTTGAAGCTCTTCATATTTTTCACACATTTTCAGGCTCGTCATGTTTTAATCACCGTTTCATGCTCCTCCTATTTTTCAGACCGTTTCATGCTCCTCATATTTTTGACACTTTTTGAAGCTCTTCATATTTTTCACACCTTTTTAGGCTCTTCATGTCTTTCAACACCACTTCATGCTCCTCTTATTTTTCAGGCCGTTTCATGCTCATCTCATTTTTGACACCTTTTGAAGCTCTTCATATTTTTCACACCTTTTCAGGCTCTTCATGTTTTTGAACACCGCTTCAGGCTCCTCTTATTTTTCACAGAGTTTCATGCATATCTCATTTTTCACACCTTTTGAAGCTTTTCATATTTTTCACACCTTTTCAGGCTCTTCATGTTTTTGAACACAGCTTCATGCTCCTCTTATTTTTCAGACCGTTTCATGCTCATCTCATTTTTGACACCTTTTGAAGCTCTTCATATTTTTTACACCTTTTCAGGCTCTTCATGTTTTTGAACACAGCTTCATGATCCTCCTATTTTTAAGACCTTTTCATGCACCTCATATTTTTGACACCTTTTGAAGCTCTTTATATTTTTCACACCTTTTCAGGCACTTTATATTTTTGAACACCGCTTCATGCTCCTCTTATTTTTCAGACCGTTTCATGCTCATCTCATTTTTGACACCTTTTGAAGCTCTTCATATTTTTCACACCTTTTCAGGCTCTTCATGTTTTTGAACACCGCTTCAGGCTCCTCTTATTTTTCAGAGAGTTTCATGCTCCTCATGTATTTCACAACTTTTGAAGCTCTTCATATTTTTCACACCTTTTCAGGCTCTTCATGTTTTTCCACACCACTTCATGCTTCTCCTATTTTTCAGCACGTTTCATGCTCCTCATGTATTTCACACCTTTTGAAGCTCTTCATATTTTTCACACGTTTTCAGCCTCTTCATGTCTTTCTTCACCATTTCATGCTCCTCCTATATGTCAGACCGTTTCTTGCTCCTCATATTTTTGACACTTTTTGAAGCTCTTCATATTTTTCACACCTTTTCAGGCTCTTCATGTCTTTCAACACCACTTCATGCTCCTCCTATTTTTCAGACCGTTTCATGCTCATCTCATTTTTGACACCTTTTGAAGCTCTTCATATTTTTCATACCTTTTCATGCTCATCAGGTTTTTGAACACCACTACATGATCCTCCTATTTTGCAGACCGTTTCATGCTCCTCATATATTTGACACCTTTTGAAGCTCTTCATATTTTTCACACCTTTTCAGGCTCTTCATGTTTTTCAACACCACTTCATGCTCCTCCTATTTTTCAGACCTTTTAATGCTCCTCATATTTTTCACAACTTTGAAGCTCTTCATATTTTTCACACTTTTTCAGGCTCTTCATGTTTTTCAACACCGCTTCATGCTGCTTCTATTTTTCAGACCGTTTCATGCTCATCTCATTTTGACACCTTTTGAAGCTCTTCATATTTTCACATCTTTTGGAGCTCTTCATATTTGTCACACCTTTTGAAGCTCTTCATATTTTTCATATTTTTGAATCTCTTCATATTTTTCACACCTTTTCAGGCTCTTCATGTTTTTCAACACCGCTTCATGCTCCTCCAATTTTTCAGACCTTTTCATGCTCATTTCATTTTGACACCATTTGAAGCTCTTCATATTATCATATCTTTTGAAGCTCTTTATATTTTTCACACCTTTTCAGGCTCTTCATGATTTTCAACACCACTTCATGCTCCTCCTATTTTTCACACCTTTTCATGCTCATCTCATTTTTGATACCTTTTGAAGCTCTTCATATTTGTCACACCTTTTGAAGCTCTTCATATTTTTCATATTTTTGAATCTCTTCATATTTTTCACACCTTTTTGGGGTCTTCATATTTTTCAACACCGCTTCATGCTCCTCCTATTTTTCAGACTGTTTCATACTCCTCATGTATTTCACACCTTTTGAATCTCTTCATATTTTTCACACCTTTTCAGGCTCTTCATGTTTTTGAACACCGCTTCATGCTGCTTCTATTTTTGAGACCGTTTCATGCTCCTCATATTTTTGACACGTTTTGAAGCTCTTCATATTTTTCACACCTTTTCAGGCTCTTCATGTTTTTGAACACCGTTTCATGCTCCTCCTATTTTTCAGACCGTTTCATGCTCCTCATATATTTGAAACCTTTATAAGCTCTTCATATTTTTCACACCTTTTCAGGCTCTTCATGTTTTTGAACACCACTTCATGCTCCTCCTATTTTTCAGACCGTTTCATGCACTTCTCATTGTTTACACCTTTTGAAGCTCTTCATATTTTTCACAGCTTTTCAGTCTCACCGTGTTTTTCAACACCACTTCATGCTTCTCTTATTTTTCAGAAGGTTTCAGGCTCATCTCATTTTTGACACCTTTGAAGCTCTTCATATTTGTCACACCTTTTGAATCTCTTCATATTTTTCACACGTTTTCATGATCTTCATGTTTTTCAACACCGTTTCATTCTGCTTCTATTTTTCAGACCGTTTCATGCATATCTCATTTTTCACACCTTTTGAAGCTTTTCATATTTTTCACACCTTTTCAGGCTCTTCATGTTTTTGAACACAGCTTCATGCTACTCTTATTTTTCAGACCGTTTCATGCTCATCTCATTTTTGACACCTTTTGAAGCTCTTCATATTTTTTACACCTTTTCAGGCTCTTCATGTTTTTGAACACAGCTTCATGATCCTCCTATTTTTAAGACCTTTTCATGCACCTCATATTTTTGACACCTTTTGAAGCTCTTTATATTTTTCACACCTTTTCAGGCTCTTTATATTTTTGAACACCGCTTCATGCTCCTCTTATTTTTCAGACCGTTTCATGCTCATCTCATTTTTGACACCTTTTGAAGCTCTTCATGTTTTTCACACCTTTTCAGGCTCTTCATGTTTTTGAACACCGCTTCAGGCTCCTCTTATTTTTCAGAGAGTTTCATGCTCCTCATGTATTTCACAACTTTTGAAGCTCTTCAGATTTTTCACACCTTTTCAGGCTCTTCATGTTTTTCCACACCACTTCATGCTTCTCCTATTTTTCAGCACGTTTCATGCTCCTCATGTATTTCACACCTTTTGAAGCTCTTCATATTTTTCACACGTTTTCAGCCTCTTCATGTCTTTCGTCACCGTTTCATGCTCCTCCTATATGTCAGACCGTTTCTTGCTCCTCATATTTTTGACACTTTTTGAAGCTCTTCATATTTTTCACACCTTTTCAGGCTCTTCATGTCTTTCAACACCACTTCATGCTCCTCTTATTTTTCAGGCCGTATCATTGTCCTCATATATTTGACACTTTTAGAAGCTCTTCATATTTTTTACACCTTTTCAGGCTCTTCATGTTTTTCAGCACCGCTACATGCTCCTCCTATTTTCAGACCGATTCATGCTCATCATATTTTTGACACCTTTTGAAGCTCTTCATATATTTCACACCTTTTCAGGCTCTTCTCTGTTTTCAACACCACTTCATGCTCCTCCTATTTTTCAGACCGTTTCATGCTCATCTCATTTTTGACACCTTTTGAAGCTCTTCATATTTTTCATACCTTTTCATGCTCATCAGGTTTTTGAACACCACTACATGATCCTCCTATTTTGCAGACCGTTTCATGCTCCTCATATTTTTGACACCTTTTGAAGCTCTTCATATTTTTCACACCTTTTCAGGCTCTTCATGTTTTTCAACACCACTTCATGCTCCTCCTATTTTTCAGACCGTTTAATGCTCCTCATATTTTTCACAACTTTGAAGCTCTTCATATTTTTCACACTTTTTCAGGCTCTTCATGTTTTTCAACACCGCTTCATGCTGCTTCTATTTTTCAGACCGTTTCATGCTCATCTCATTTTGACACCTTTTGAAGCTCTTCATATTTTCACATCTTTTGGAGCTCTTCATATTTGTCACACCTTTTGAAGCTCTTCATATTTTTCATATTTTTGAATCTCTTCATATTTTTCACACCTTTTCAGGCTCTTCATGTTTTTCAACACCGCTTCATGCTCCTCCAATTTTTCAGACCGTTTCATGCTCATTTCATTTTGACACCATTTGAAGCTCTTCATATTATCACATCTTTTGAAGCTCTTTATATTTTTCACACCTTTTCAGGCTCTTCATGATTTTCAACACCACTTCATGCTCCTCCTATTTTTCACACCTTTTCATGCTCATCTCATTTTTGATACCTTTTGAAGCTCTTCATATTTGTCACACCTTTTGAAGCTCTTCATATTTTTCATATTTTTTAATCTCTTCATATTTTTCACACCTTTTTGGGGTCTTCATATTTTTCAACACCGCTTCATGCTCCTCCTATTTTTCAGACGGTTTAATCCTCCTCATGTATTTCACACCTTTTGAAGCTCTTCATATTTTTCACACGTTTTCAGCCTCTTCATGTCTTTCGTCACCGTTTCATGCTCCTCCTATATGTCAGACCGTTTCTTGCTCCTCATATTTTTGACACTTTTTGAAGCTCTTCATATTTTTCACACCTTTTCAGGCTCTTCATGTCTTTCAACACCACTTCATGCTCCTCTTATTTTTCAGGCCGTATCATTGTCCTCATATATTTGACACTTTTAGAAGCTCTTCATATTTTTCACACCTTTTCAGGCTCTTCATGTTTTTCAGCACCGCTACATGCTCCTCCTATTTTTCAGACCGATTCATGCTCATCATATTTTTGACACCTTTTGAAGCTCTTCATATATTTCACACCTTTTCAGGCTCTTCTCTGTTTTCAACACCACTTCATGCTCCTCCTATTTTTCAGACCGTTTCATGCTCATCTCATTTTTGACACCTTTTGAAGCTCTTCATATTTTTCATACCTTTTCATGCTCATCAGGTTTTTGAACACCACTACATGATCCTCCTTTTTTGCAGACCGTTTCATGCTCCTCATATTTTTGACACCTTTTGAAGCTCTTCATATTTTTCACACCTTTTCAGGCTCTTCATGTTTTTCAACACCACTTCATGCTCCTCCTATTTTTCAGACCGTTTAATGCTCCTCATATTTTTCACAGCTTTGAAGCTCTTCATATTTTTCACACTTTTTCAGACTCTTCATGTTTTTCAACACCGCTTCATGCTGCTTCTATTTTTCAGACCGTTTCATGCTCATCTCATTTTGACACCTTTTGAAGCTCTTCATATTTTCACATCTTTTGGAGCTCTTCATATTTGTCACACCTTTTGAAGCTCTTCATATTTTTCATATTTTTGAATTTCTTCATATTTTTCACACCTTTTCAGGCTCTTCATGTTTTTCAACACCGCTTCATGCTCCTCCAATTTTTCAGACCGTTTCATGCTCATTTCATTTTGACACCATTTGAAGCTCTTCATATTATCACATCTTTTGAAGCTCTTTATATTTTTCACACCTTTTCAGGCTCTTCATGATTTTCAACACCACTTCATGCTCCTCCTATTTTTCACACCTTTTCATGCTCATCTCATTTTTGATACCTTTTGAAGCTCTTCATATTTGTCACACCTTTTGAAGCTCTTCATATTTTTCATATTTTTGAATCTCTTCATATTTTTCACACCTTTTTGGGGTCTTCATATTTTTCAACACCGCTTCATGCTCCTCCTATTTTTCAGACGGTTTAATCCTCCTCATGTATTTCACACCTTTTGAATCTCTTCATATTTTTCACACCTTTTCAGGCTCTTCATGTTTTTGAACACCGCTTCATGCTGCTTCTATTTTTGAGACCGTTTCATGCTCCTCATATTTTTGACACGTTTTGAAGCTCTTCATATTTTTCACACCTTTTCAGGCTCTTCATGTTTTTGAACACCGTTTCATGCTCCTCCTATTTTTCAGACCATTTCATGCTCCTCATATATTTGAAACCTTTATAAGCTCTTCATATTTTTCACACCTTTTCAGGCTCTTCATGTTTTTGAACACCACTTCATGCTCCTCCTATTTTTCAGACCCTTTCATGCACTTCTCATTGTTTACACCTTTTGAAGCTCTTCATATTTTTCACAGCTTTTCAGTCTCACCGTGTTTTTCAACACCACTTCATGCTTCTCTTATTTTTCAGAAGGTTTCAGGCTCATCTCATTTTTGACACCTTTGAAGCTCTTCATATTTGTCACACCTTTTGAATCTCTTCATATTTTTCACACGTTTTCATGATCTTCATGTTTTTCAACACCGTTTCATTCTGCTTGTATTTTTCAGACCGTTTCATGCTCCTCACATTTTTCACACCTTTTGAAGCTTTTCATATTTTTCACACCTTTTCAGGCTCTTCATGTTTTTGAACACAGCTTCATGCTCCTCTTATTTTTCAGACCGTTTCATGCTCATCTCATTTTTGACACCTTTTGAAGCTCTTCATATTTTTTACACCTTTTCAGGCTCTTCATGTTTTTGAACACAGCTTCATGATCCTCCTATTTTTAAGACCTTTTCATGCACCTCATATTTTTGACACCTTTTGAAGCTCTTTATATTTTTCACACCTTTTCAGGCTCTTTATATTTTTGAACACCGCTTCATGCTCCTCTTATTTTTCAGACCGTTTCATGCTCATCTCATTTTTGACACCTTTTGAAGCTCTTCATATTTTTCACACCTTTTCAGGCTCTTCATGTTTTTGAACACCGCTTCAGGCTCCTCTTATTTTTCAGAGAGTTTCATGCTCCTCATGTATTTCACAACTTTTGAAGCTCTTCATATTTTTCACACCTTTTCAGGCTCTTCATGTTTTTCCACACCACTTCATGCTTCTCCTATTTTTCAGCACGTTTCATGCTCCTCATGTATTTCACACCTTTTGAAGCTCTTCATATTTTTCACACGTTTTCAGCCTCTTCATGTCTTTCGTCACCGTTTCATGCTCCTCCTATATGTCAGACCGTTTCTTGCTCCTCATATTTTGACACTTTTTGAAGCTCTTGATATTTTTCACACCTTTTCAGGCTCTTCATGTCTTTCAACACCACTTCATGCTCCTCTTATTTTTCAGGCCGTATCATTGTCCTCATATATTTGACACTTTTAGAAGCTCTTCACATTTTTCACACCTTTTCAGGCTCTTCATGTTTTTCAGCACCGCTACATGCTCCTCCTATTTTTCAGACCGATTCATGCTCATCATATTTTTGACACCTTTTGAAGCTCTATATATATTTCACACCTTTTCAGGCTCTTCTCTGTTTTCAACACCACTTCATGCTCCTCCTATTTTTCAGACCGTTTCATGCTCATCTCATTTTTGACACCTTTTGAAGCTCTTCATATTTTTCACACCTTTTGAAGCCCTTCATATTTTTCCCACCTTTTCAGGCTCTTCATGTTTTTGAACACCGCTTCATGCTCCTCCTATTTTTCAGACCGTTTAATGCTCCACATAATTTTGACACCTTTTGAACCTCTTCATATTTCTCACACCTTTTCAGGCTCTTCATGTTTTTAAACACCGCTTCATGCTCCTCCTAATTTTCAGACCGTTTCATGCTCCTCATATTTTTGACACCTTTTGAAGCTCTTCATATATTTCACATCTTTTCAATCTCTTCATGATTTCCAACACCGCCTCATGATCCTCATATTTTTCAGACCATTTCATGCTGATCTCATTTTTGTCACCTTTTGAAGCTCTTCATATTTTTCACAGCTTTTGAAGCTCTTCATATTTTCACACCTTTTCAGGCTGTTCATGTTTTCAACACCGCTTCTTGCCTCTCCTATATTTCAGACCGTTTCATGCTCCTCATATTTTTGACACGTTTTCATGCTCTTCATATTTTTCACACCTTTTCAAGCTCTTCACGTTTTTGAACAGAGTTTCATGCTTCTCCTATTTTTCAGACCGTTTCATGCTCCTCGTATTTTTGACACTTTTTGAAGCTCTTCATATTTTTCACAACTTTTTAGGCTCTTCATATTTTTGAACACCTCTTCATGCTCCTCTAATTTTTCAGACCGTTTCATGCTCCTCATATTTTTCACACCTTTTGAAGCTCTTCATATTTTTCACACCTTTTCAGGCTTTTCATGTTTTTGAACACCGCTTCATGCTCCTCCTATTTTTCAGACCGTTTCATGCTCCTCATGTATTTCACACGTTTTGAAGCTCTTCATATTTTTCACAACTTTTTAGCCTCTTCATGTTTTTGAACACCGCTTCATGCTCCTCCTATTTTTCAGATCGTTTCATGCTCCTCATATTTTTGAAACCTTTTGAAGCTTTTCATATTATTCACAACTTTTCAGGCTCTTCATGTTTTTGAACACCGCTTCATGCTCCTCCTATTTTTAAGACCGTATCATGCTCGTCATATTTTTCACAACTTTTGGACCTCTTCATATTTTTCACACGTTTTCAGGCTCTTCACATTTTTCAACACAACTTCATGCTTCTCCTATTTTTCAGACCGTTCCATGCTCCTCATGTATTTCAATCATTTTGAAGCTCTTCATATATTTCACACCTCTTCAGGCTCTTCATGTTTTTGAATATCGTTTCATGCTCCTCCTATTTTTCAGACCGTTTCATGCTCCTCATATTTTTGACACCTTTTGAAGCTCTTCATATTTTTCACATATTTTGAAGCTCTTCGTATTTTCACATCTTTTAAAGCTCTTCATATTTTTCACACCTTTTCAGGCTCTTCATGTTTTTGAACACCGCTTCATGCTCCTCCTAATTTTCAGACCGTTTCATGCTCCTCATATTTGACACCTTTTGAAGCTCTTCATATTTTTCATACCTTTTCATGCTCTTCAGGTTTTTGAACACCACTACATGATCCTCCTATTTTGCAGACCGTTTCATGCTCCTCATATTTTTGACCCCTTTTGAAGCTCTTCATATTTTTCACAGCTTTTCAGGCTCTTCATGTTTTTCAACACCACTTCATGCTCCTCCTATTTTTCAGACCGTTTAATGCTCCTCATATTTTTCACAACTTTGAAGCTCTTCATATTTTTCACACTTTTTCAGGCTCTTCATGTTTTTCAACACCGCTTCATGCTGCTTCTATTTTTCAGACCGTTTCATGCTCATCTCATTTTGACACCTTTTGAAGCTCTTCATATTTTCACATCTTTTGGAGCTCTTCATATTTGTCACACCTTTTGAAGCTCTTCATATTTTTCATATTTTTGAATCTCTTCATATTTTTCACACCTTTTCAGGCTCTTCATGTTTTTCAACACCGCTTCATGCTCCTCCAATTTTTCAGACCGTTTCATGCTCATTTCATTTTGACACCATTTGAAGCTCTTCATATTATCACATCTTTTGAAGCTCTTTATATTTTTCACACCTTTTCAGGCTCTTCATGATTTTCAACACCACTTCATGCTCCTCCTATTTTTCACACCTTTTCATGCTCATCTCATTTTTGATACCTTTTGAAGCTCTTCATATTTGTCACACCTTTTGAAGCTCTTCATATTTTTCATATTTTTTAATCTCTTCATATTTTTCACACCTTTTTGGGGTCTTCATATTTTTCAACACCGCTTCATGCTCCTCCTATTTTTCAGACCGTTTCATGCACTTCTCATTGTTTACACCTTTTGAAGCTCTTCATATTTTTCACAGCTTTTCAGTCTCACCGTGTTTTTCAACACCACTTCATGCTTCTCTTATTTTTCAGAAGGTTTCAGGCTCATCTCATTTTTGACACCTTTGAAGCTCTTCATATTTGTCACACCTTTTGAATCTCTTCATATTTTTCACACGTTTTCATGATCTTCATGTTTTTCAACACCGTTTCATTCTGCTTCCATTTTTCAGACCGTTTCATGCATATCTCATTTTTCACAACTTTTGAAGCTTTTCATATTTTTCACACCTTTTCAGGCTCTTCATGTTTTTGAACACAGCTTCATGCTCCTCTTATTTTTCAGACCGTTTCATGCTCATCTCATTTTTGACACCTTTTGAAGCTCTTCATATTTTTTACACCTTTTCAGGCTCTTCATGTTTTTGAACACAGCTTCATGATCCTCCTATTTTTAAGACCTTTTCATGCACCTCATATTTTTGACACCTTTTGAAGCTCTTTATATTTTTCACACCTTTTCAGGCTCTTTATATTTTTGAACACCGCTTCATGCTCCTCTTATTTTTCAGACCGTTTCATGCTCATCTCATTTTTGACACCTTTTGAAGCTCTTCATATTTTTCACACCTTTTCAGGCTCTTCATGTTTTTGAACACCGCTTCAGGCTCCTCTTATTTTTCAGAGAGTTTCATGCTCCTCATGTATTTCACAACTTTTGAAGCTCTTCATATTTTTCACACCTTTTCAGGCTCTTCATGTTTTTCCACACCACTTCATGCTTCTCCTATTTTTCAGCACGTTTCATGCTCCTCATGTATTTCACACCTTTTGAAGCTCTTCATATTTTTCACACGTTTTCAGCCTCTTCATGTCTTTCGTCACCGTTTCATGCTCCTCCTATATGTCAGACCGTTTCTTGCTCCTCATATTTTTGACACTTTTTGAAGCTCTTCATATTTTTCACACCTTTTCAGGCTCTTCATGTCTTTCAACACCACTTCATGCTCCTCTTATTTTTCAGGCTGTATCATTGTCCTCATATATTTGACACTTTTAGAAGCTCTTCATATTTTTCACACCTTTTCAGGCTCTTCATGTTTTTCAGCACCGCTACATGCTCCTCCTATTTTTCAGACCGATTCATGCTCATCATATTTTTGACACCTTTTGAAGCTCTTCATATATTTCACACCTTTTCAGGCTCTTCTCTGTTTTCAACACCACTTCATGCTCCTTCTATTTTTCAGACCGTTTCATGCTCATCTCATTTTTGACACCTTTTGAAGCTCTTCATATTTTTCACACCTTTTGAAGCCCTTCATATTTTTCCCACCTTTTCAGGCTCTTCATGTTTTTGAACACCGCTTCATGCTCCTCCTATTTTTCAGACCGTTTAATGCTCCACGTAATTTTGACACCTTTTGAACCTCTTCATATTTCTCACACCTTTTCAGGCTCTTCATATTTTTGAACACTGCTTCATGCTCCTCCTAATTTTCAGACCGTTTCATGCTCCTCATATTTTTGACACCTTTTGAAGCTCTTCATATATTTCACATCTTTTCAATCTCTTCATGATTTCCAACACCGCTTCATGATCCTCATATTTTCAGACCATTTCATGCTGATCTCATTTTTGTCACCTTTTGAAGCTCTTCATATTTTTCACAGCTTTTGAAGCTCTTCATATTTTTCACACCTTTTCAGGCTGTTCATGTTTTCAACACCGCTTCTTGCCTCTCCTATATTTCAGACCGTTTCATGCTCCTCATATTTTTGACACGTTTTCATGCTCTTCATATTTTTCACACCTTTTCAAGCTCTTCACGTTTTTGAACACAGTTTCATGCTTCTCCTATTTTTCAGACCGTTTCATGCTCCTCGTATTTTTGACACTTTTTGAAGCTCTTCATATTTTTCACAACTTTTTAGGCTCTTCATATTTTTGAACACCTCTTCATGCTCCTCTAATTTTTCAGACCGTTTCATGCTCCTCATATTTTTCACACCTTTTGAAGCTCTTCATATTTTTCACACCTTTTCAGGCTTTTCATGTTTTTGAACACCGCTTCATGCTCCTCCTATTTTTCAGACCGTTTCATGCTCCTCATGTATTTCACACGTTTTGAAGCTCTTCATATTTTTCACAACTTTTTAGCATCTTCATGTTTTTGAACACCGCTTCATGCTCCTCCTATTTTTCAGACCGTTTCATGCTCCTCATGTATTTCACACGTTTTGAAGCTTTTCATATTTTTCACAACTTTTTAGCCTCTTCATGTTTTTGAACACCGCTTCATGCTCCTCCTATTTTTCAGATCGTTTCATGCTCCTCATATTTTTGAAACCTTTTGAAGCTTTTCATATTATTCACAACTTTTCAGGCTCTTCATGTTTTTGAACACCGCTTCATGCTCCTCCTATTTTTAAGACCGTATCATGCTCGTCATATTTTTCACGACTTTTGAACCTCTTCATATTTTTCACACGTTTTCAGGCTCTTCACATTTTTCAACACAACTTCATGCTTCTCCTATTTTTCAGACCGTTCCATGCTCCTCATGTATTTCACACCTTTTGAAGCTCTTCATATATTTCACACCTCTTCAGGCTCTTCATGTTTTTGAATATCGTTTCATGCTCCTCCTATTTTTCAGACCGTTTCATGCTCCTCATATTTTTGACACCTTTTGAAGCTCTTCATATTTTTCACATCTTTTGAAGCTCTTCGTATTTTCACATCTTTTAAAGCTCTTCATATTTTTCACACCTTTTCAGGCTCTTCATGTTTTTGAACACCGCTTCATGCTCCTCCTAATTTTCAGACCGTTTCATGCTCCTCATATTTGACACCTTTTGAAGCTCTTCATATTTTTCATACCTTTTGATGCTCATCAGGTTTTTGAACACCACTACATGATCCTCCTATTTTGCAGACCGTTTCATGCTCCTCATATTTTTGACACCTTTTGAAGCTCTTCATATTTTTCACACCTTTTCAGGCTCTTCATGTTTTTCAACACCACTTCATGCTCCTCCTATTTTTCAGACCGTTTCATGCTCTTCATATTTTTGACACCTTCTGAAGCTCTTCATATTTTTCACACCTTTTCAGGCTCTTCATGTTTTTCCACACCACTTCATGCTTCTCATATTTTTCAGACCGTTTCATGCTCCTCTTGAATTTCACACCTTTTGAAGTTCTTCATATTTCTCACACCTTTTCAGGCTCCTCATGTTTTTGATCACCGTTTCATGCTCCTCCTATTTTTCCGAACGTTTCATGCTCCTCATATTTTTGCACCTTTTGAAGCTCTTCATATTTTTCACACGTTTTCTGGCTCTTCATGATTTTGAACACCGCTTCATGAACCTCCTATTTTACAGACCGTTTCATGCTCTTTATATTTTTGACCCCTTTTGAAGCTCTTCATATTTTTCACACATTTTCAGGCTCTTGATGTTATTCAACACCACTTCATGCTACTCCTGTTTTTCAGACCGTTTCATGCTCCTCATATTTTTGACACCTTGAGAAGCTCTTCATATTTTTAACACCTTTTCAGGCTCTTCATGTTTTTGAACACCGCTTCATGCTCCTCCTATATTTCAGACCGTTTCATGCTCCTCATTTATTTCACACCGTTTGAAGCTCTTCATATTGTTCACACCATTTCAGGCTCATCATGTTTTTGAACACCGCTTCATGCTCCTCCTATTTTGCAGACCGTTTCTTTCTCCTCATATTTTTGACACCTTTTGAAGCTCTTCATATATTTCACATCTTTTCAGGCTTTTCATTTTTTTCAACACCACTTCACGCTCCTCCTATTTTCAGACCGTTTCATGCTCATCTCATTTTGACATCTTTGGATGCTCTTCATATTTTTCACATCTTTTGAAGCTATTCATATTTTTCATGCCTTTTCAGGCTTTTCATGATTTTCAACACACCTTCATGCTCCTCGTATTTTTCAGACCGTCTCATGCTCATCTCATTTTTGACACCTTTTGAAGCTCTTCATATTTTTCACATCTTTGTAAGCTCTTCATATTTTTCACACGTTTTCAGTCTCTTCATGTTTTTCAACACCCTTTCTTGCTCTTCCTTTTTTCAGACAGTTTCATGCTCCTCATATTTTTGACACGTTTTGAATCTCTTCATATTTTTCACACCATTTCAGGCTCTTCATGTTTTTGAACACCGCTTCATGCTCCTCCTATTTTTCAGACCGTTTCATGCTCCTCACATTTTTGACACCTTTTGAAGATCTTCATTTTTCACACCTTTTCAGGCTCTTCATGTTTTTGAAGACCGTTTCATGCTCCTTCTATTTTTCAGACCATTTCTTGCTCCTCATATTTTTGACACCTTTTGAAGCTCTTCATATTTTTCACACCTTCTCAGGCTCTTCATGTTTTTGAACACCGCTTCATGCTCCTCCTATTTTTCAGACCTATTCATGCTCCTCATATTTTTGCACCTTTTGAAGCTCTTCATATTTTTCACACGTTTTCTGGCTCTTCATGATTTTGAACACCGCTTCATGAACCTCCTATTTTACAGACCGTTTCATGCTCTTTATATTTTTGACCCCTTTTGAAGCTCTTCATATTTTTCACACATTTTCAGGCTCTTGATGTTATTCAACACCACTTCATGCTACTCCTGTTTTTCAGACCGTTTCATGCTCCTCATATTTTTGACACCTTGAGAAGCTCTTCATATTTTTAACACCTTTTCAGGCTCTTCATGTTTTTGAACACCGCTTCATGCTCCTCCTATATTTCAGACCGTTTCATGCTCCTCATTTATTTCACACCGTTTGAAGCTCTTCATATTGTTCACACCATTTCAGGCTCATCATGTTTTTGAACACCGCTTCATGCTCCTCCTATTTTGCAGACCGTTTCTTTCTCCTCATATTTTTGACACCTTTTGAAGCTCTTCATATATTTCACATCTTTTCAGGCTTTTCATTTTTTTCAACACCACTTCACGCTCCTCCTATTTTCAGACCGTTTCATGCTCATCTCATTTTGACATCTTTGGATGCTCTTCATATTTTTCACATCTTTTGAAGCTATTCATATTTTTCATGCCTTTTCAGGCTTTTCATGATTTTCAACACACCTTCATGCTCCTCGTATTTTTCAGACCGTCTCATGCTCATCTCATTTTTGACACCTTTTGAAGCTCTTCATATTTTTCACATCTTTGTAAGCTCTTCATATTTTTCACACGTTTTCAGTCTCTTCATGTTTTTCAACACCCTTTCTTGCTCTTCCTTTTTTCAGACAGTTTCATGCTCCTCATATTTTTGACACGTTTTGAATCTCTTCATATTTTTCACACCATTTCAGGCTCTTCATGTTTTTGAACACCGCTTCATGCTCCTCCTATTTTTCAGACCGTTTCATGCTCCTCACATTTTTGACACCTTTTGAAGATCTTCATTTTTCACACCTTTTCAGGCTCTTCATGTTTTTGAAGACCGTTTCATGCTCCTTCTATTTTTCAGACCATTTCTTGCTCCTCATATTTTTGACACCTTTTGAAGCTCTTCATATTTTTCACACCTTCTCAGGCTCTTCATGTTTTTGAACACCGCTTCATGCTCCTCCTATTTTTCAGACCTATTCATGCTCCTCATATTTTTGACACCTTTTGAAGCTCTTCATATTTTTCACACCTTTTCAGGATCTTCATGTTTTTGAACACCATTTCATGCTCCTCCTATTTTGCAGACCGTTTCATTCTCCTCATATTTTTGACACCTTTTGAAGCTCTTCATATATTTCACACCTTTCAGGCTCCTCATGTTTTTCAACACCACTTCATGCTCCTCCTATTTTTCAGACCGTTTCATGCTCATGTCATTTTGACAGCTTTTGAAGCTCTTCTTATTTTTCACATCTTTTGAAGCTCTTCATATTTTTCACATCTTTGTAAGCTCTTCATATTTTTCACACGTTTTCAGTCTCTTCATGTTTTTCAACACCCTTTCTTGCTCTTCCTTTTTTCAGACAGTTTCATGCTCCTCATATTTTTGACACGTTTTGAATCTCTTCATATTTTTCACACCATTTAAGGCTCTTCATGTTTTTGAACACCGCTTCATGCTCCTCCTATTTTTCAGACCGTTTCATGCTCCTCACATTTTTGACACCTTTTGAAGATCTTCATTTTTCACACCTTTTCAGGCTCTTCATGTTTTTGAAGACCGTTTCATGCTCCTTCTATTTTTCAGACCATTTCTTGCTCCTCATATTTTTGACACCTTTTGAAGCTCTTCATATTTTTCACACCTTCTCAGGCTCTTCATGTTTTTGAACACCGCTTCATGCTCCTCCTATTTTTCAGACCTATTCATGCTCCTCATATTTTTGACACCTTTTGAAGCTCTTCATATTTTTCACACCTTTTCAGGATCTTCATGTTTTTGAACACCATTTCATGCTCCTCCTATTTTGCAGACCGTTTCATTCTCCTCATATTTTTGACACCTTTGGAAGCTCTTCATATATTTCACACCTTTCAGGCTCCTCATGTTTTTCAACACCACTTCATGCTCCTCCTATTTTTCAGACCGTTACATGCTCATGTCATTTTGACAGCTTTTGAAGCTCTTCATATTTTTCACATCTTTTGAAGCTCTTCATATTTTTCACACCTTTTCAGGCTCTTCATGTTTTTCAACACCGCTTCATGCTCCTCCCATTTTTCAGACCGTTTCATGCTCCTTATATTTTTGACACCTGTGAAAGCTCTTCATATTTCTCACACCTTTTCAGGTTCTTCATGTTTTTCAACACCGCTTCATGCTCCTCCTATTTTTCAGGCCGTTTCATGCTCCTCATATTTTTCATACCTTTTGAAGCTCTTCATATTTTTCACACCTTTTCAGGCTCTTCATGTTTTTCAACACCGTTTCATGCTGCTTCTATTTTTCAGACCGTTTCATGCTCCTCATATTTTTGACACCTTTTGAAGCTCTTCATATTTTTCACACCTTTTCAGGCTCTTCACATTTTTGAACACAGCTTCAAGCTCGTCCTATTTTTCAGACCGTTTCATGCTCGTCATATTTTTGACATTTTTTGAAGCTCTTCATATTTTTCACACCTTTTCAGGCTCTTCATATGTTTGAACTCCGCTTCATGCTCCTGCTATTTTTCAACCAGTTTCATGCTCCTCCTATTTTTCACACCTTTTGAAACTCTTCATATTTTTCACACCTTTTCAGGCTCTTCATGTTTTTGAACACCGCTTGATGCTCCTCCTATTTTTCAGACTTTTTCATGCTCCTCATGTATTTCACACGTTTTGAAGCTCTTCATATTTTTCACATCTTTTCAGCCTCTTCATGATTTTGAACACCCCTTCATGATCCTCCTATTTTTCAGAATGTTTCATGCTCCTCATATTTTTGACAACTTTTGAAGCTTTTCATATTTTTCACAACTTTTCAGGATCTTCATGTTTTTGAACAGAGCTTCATGCTCCTCCTATTTTTCAGACCGTATCATACTCGTCATATTTTTCACACCTTTTGAACCTCTTCATATTTTTCACACCTTTTCAGTCTCTTCATGTTTTTCAACACAATTTCATGCTCATCCTATTTTCCAGAGCGTTTCATGTTCCTCATGTATTTTACACCTTTTGAAGCTCTTCATATTTTTCACACCTATTCAGTCTCTTCATCTTTTTAAACACCACTTCATGCTCCTCCTATTTTTCAGACCGATTCATGCTCCTCATAGTTTTGACTCCTTTTGAAGCTCTTCATATTTTTCACGCCTTTTCAGGTTCTTCATGTTTTTCAGCACCGCTTCATGCTCCTCCTATTTTTCAGACCGTTTCATGCTCCTCATATTTTTGACACCTTTTGAAGCTCTTAATACATTTCACACCTTTTCAGACTCTTCATGTTTTCCAACACCGCTTCATGCTCCTCATATTTTTCAGACCGTTTCATGCTCATGTCATTTTTATCACCTTTTCAAGCTCTTCATATTTTTCACAACTTTTGAAGCGCTTCATATTTTTCACACCTTTTCAGGCTCTTCATGTTTTTCAACACCGCTTCATGCTCTTCCTATTTTCCAGACCGTTTCATGCTCCTCATGTATTTCCAACCTTTTGAAGCTCTTCATATTTTTCACACCTTTTCAGGCTCCCCATGTTTTTCAACACCGCTTCATGCTCGTCCTATTTTCCAGACCGTTTCATGCTCGTCTCATTTTTGACACCTTTTGAAGCTCTTCATCTTTCTCACAACTTTTAAGCTCTTCATGTTTTTCACACGTTTTCAGGCTCCTCATGTTTTTCAACACCGCTTCATGCTCCTCCCATTTTTCAGACCGTTTCATGCTCCTCATATTTTTGACACCTTTTGAAGCTCTTCATATTTTTCACACCTTTTCAGGCTCTTCATGTTTTTCCACACGCCTTCATGCTTCTATTTTTCAGCCCATTTCATACTTCTCATGTATTTCACACCTTGTGAAGCTCTTCATATTTTTCACACCTTTTCAGGCTCTTCATGTTTTTCAACACCATTTCATGCCGCATCTAATTTTCAGACCGTTTCATGCTCCTCATATTTTTCACACCTTTTAAAGCTCTTCATATTTTTCACAAATTTTCAGGCTCTTCCTGTTTTTGAACACCTCTTCATGCTCCTCCTATTTTTCAGAGAGTTTCATGCTCCTCATGTATTTCACACCTTTTGAAGCTCTTCATATTTTTCACACCTTTTCAGGCTCTTCATGTTTTTCCACACCACTTCATGCTTCTCCTATTTTTCAGACCGTTTCATGCTCCTCACAATTTTGACACCTTTTGAAGCTCTTCATATTTTTCACAACTTTTCAGGCTCTTCATGTTTCTGATCACCGTTTCATGCTCCTCCTATTTTTCAGACCGTTTCATGCTCCTCATATTTTTGACACCATTTGAAGCTCTTCATATTTTTCACACCTTTTCAGGCTCCCCATGTTTTTCGACACCGCTTCATGCTCGTCCTATTTTCCAGACCGTTTCATGCTCGTCTCATTTTTGACACCTTTTGAAGCTCTTCATATTTCTCACAACTTTTAAGCTCTTCATGTTTTTCACAGGTTTTCAGGCTCCTCATGTTTTTCAACACCGCTTCATGCTCCTCCCATTTTTCAGACCGTTTCATGCTCCTTATATTTTTCACACCTTTTGAAGGTCTTCATATTTTTCACACATTTTCAGGCTCTTCATGATTTTCAACACCGCTTCATGCTCTTCCTATTTTTCAGACCGTTTCATGCTCCTCATATTTTTGACACCTTTTGAAGGTCTTCATAATTTTCACACCTTTTCATGCTCTTCATGTTTTTCAACACCGTTTCATGCTGCTTCTATTTTTCAGGCCATTTCATGCTCCTCATATTTTTCATACCTTTTGAAGGTCTTCATATTTTTCACACCTTTTCAGGCTCTTCATGATTTTGAACACCGCTTCATGATCCTCCTATTTTACAGACCGTTTCATGCTCTTCATATTTTTGACCCCTTTTGAAGCTCTTCATAATTTTCACACCTTTTCAGGCTCATCATATTTTTCAACACCGTTTCATGCTGCTTCTATTTTTCAGGCCGTTTCATGCTCCTCATATTTTTCATACCTTTTGAAGCTCTGCATATTTTTCACACCTTTTCAGGCTCTTCATGTTATTCAACACCGTTTCATGCTGCTTCTATATTTCAAACCGTTTCATGCTCCTCATATTTTTGACACCTTTTGAAGCTCTTCATATTTTTCACAGCTTTTCAGGCTCTTCGTATTTTTGAACACAGCTTCAAGCTCGTCCTATTTTTCAGACCGTTTCATGCTCCTCATATTTTTGACATCTTTTGAAGCTCTTCATATTTTTCACACCGTTTCAGGCTCTTCATGTTTTTGAACACCGCTTCATGCTCCTCCTATTTTTCAGAGAGTTTCATGCTCCTAATGTATTTCACTCCTTTTGAAGCTCTTCATATTTTTCACACCTTTTCAGGCTCTTCATGTTTTTCCACACGACTTCATGCTTCTATTTTTCAGCCCATTTCATACTTCTCATGTATTTCACACCTTGTGAAGCTCTTCATATTTTTCACACCTTTTCAGGCTCTTCATGTTTTTCAACACCATTTCATGCCGCATCTATTTTTCAGACCGTTTCATGCTCCTCATATTTTTCACACCTTTTGAAGCTCTTCATATTTTTCACAACTTTTCAGGCTCTTCCTGTTTTTGAACACCTCTTCATGCTCCTCCTATTTTTCAGAGAGTTTCATGCTCCTCATGTATTTCACACCTTTTGAAGCTCTTCATATTTTTCACACCTTTTCAGGCTCTTCATGTTTTTCCACACCACTTCATGCTTCTCCTATTTTTCAGACCGTTTCATGCTCCTCACAATTTTGACACCTTTTGAAGCTCTTCATATTTTTCACAACTTTTCAGGCTCTTCATGTTTCTGATCACCGTTTCATGCTCCTCCTATCTTTCAGACCGTTTCATGCTTCTCATATTTTTGACACCATTTGAAGCTCTTCATATTTTTCACACCTTTTCAGGCTCTTCATATTTTTGAACACCGCTCATTATCTTCCAAATTTTCAGACCGTTTCATGCTCTTCATATTTTTTACACCTTTTGAAGCTCTTCGTATTTTTCACACCTTTTCAGGCTCTTCATGTTTTTCCACACCACTTCATGCTTCTCCTATTTTTCAGACCGTTTCATGCTCCTCATGAATTTCACACCTTTTGAAACTCTTCATATTTTTCACAACTTTTCAGGCTCTTCATGTTTCTGATCACCATTTCATGCTCCTCCTATCTTTCAGACCGTTTCATGCTTCTCATATTTTTGACACGATTTGAAGCTCTTCATATTTATCACACCTTTTCAGGCTCCTCATGTTTTTGATCACCGTTTCATGCTCCTCCAATTTTTCAGAACGTTACATGCTCCTCATATTTTTGACACCATTTGAAGCTCTTCATATTTTTCACACCTTTTCAGGCTCTTCATGTTTTCCCACACCGTTTCATGCAGCTTCTATTTTTCAGGCCGTTTCATGCTCCTCATATTTTTCACACGTTTGGAAGCTCTTCATATTTTTCACACCTTTTCAGGCTCTTCATGTTTTTCCACACCACTTCATGCTTCTCCTATTTTTCAGCCCGTTTCATGCTCCTCATGTATTTCACCCCTTTTGAAGCTCTTCATATTTTTCACACCTTTTCAGGCTCTTGATGTTATTCAACACCACTTCATGCTACTCCTTTGTTTCAGAACGTTACATGCTCCTCATATTTTTGACACCTTTAGAAGCTCTTCATATATTTCACACTTTTTCAGGCTCTTCATGTTTTTCAACACCACTTCATGCTTCTCCTATTTTTCAGACCGTTTTATGCTCCTCGTATTTTTCACACCTTTTGAAGCTCTTCATATTTTTCAACCTTTTTAGGCTCTTCATGTTTTTGAAGACGGTTTCATGCTCCTCCTATTTTTCAAACTGTGTCATGCTCATCTCATTTTTAACAACTTTTGAAGCTCTTCATATTTTTCACACCTTTTGAAGCTCTTCATATTTCTCAAACGTTTTCAGGCTCTTCATGTTTTTCAACAGCCCTTCTTGCTCATCCTATTTTTCAGACCGTTTCATGCTTCTCTCATTTTTGACACATTTTGAAGCTCTTCATATATTTCACACATTTTCAGGCTCTTCATGTTTTTCAACACCACTTCATGCTCCTCCTATTTTTCAGACCGTTTCATACTCATCTCGCTTTTGACACATTTTGAAGCTCTTCATATTTTCCACACCTTTTGAAGCTCTTCATATTTTTCAAACGTTTTCAGGTTCTTAATCTTTTTCAACACCGCTTCTTGCTCCTCCTATTTTTCAGACCGTTTCATGCTCCTCATATTTTTGACACCTTTTGAAGCTCTTCATATTTTTCACACCTTTTCAGGCTGCTCATGTTTTTCAACACCCCTTCTTGCTCATCCTATTTTTCAGACCGTTTCATGCTCATCTCACTTTTGACACATTTTGAAGCTCTTCATATTTTCCACACCTCTTGAAGCTCTTAATATTTTTCATATTTTTGAAGCTCTTCATATTTTCACACGTTTTCACACTCTTCATGTATTTCAAACCCGCTCATGCTTCTCCTATTTTTCAGAGAGTTTCATGCTCCTCATGTATTTCACACATTTTGAAGCTCTTCATATTTTCCACACCTTTTCAGGCTCTTCATGTTTTTGAACACCCTTTCATGCTGCTCCTATTTTTCAGACCCTTTAATGCTCCTCATATTTTTGACATTTTTTGAAGCTCTTCATATTTTTCACACCATTTCAGGCTCTTCATATTTTTGAACACCGCTTCATGCTCCTGCGATTTTTCAGCCCGTTTCATGCTCCTCCTATTTTTCACACCTTTTGAAGCTCTTCAATTTTTCACACCTTTTCAGGCTCCCCATGTTTTTCAACACGGCTTCATGTTCCTCCTGTATTTCAGACCGTTTCATGCTCCTCATATTTTGACACGTTTTGAAGATCTTCATATTTTTCACATCTTTTCAGGCTCTTCATGTTTTTCAAAACCGATTCATGCTCCTCCTATGTTTCAGACCGTTTCATGCTCCTCATATTTTGACACCTTTTGAAGCTCTTCATATTTTTCACACCTATTCAGTCTCATCATCTTTTTAAACACCACTTCATGCTCCTCCTCTTTTTCAGACCGATTCATGCTCCTCATGTATTTCACACCTTTTGAAGCTCTTCATATTTTACCCACCTTTTCAGGCTCTTCATGTTTTTCAACACCGTTTCATGCTCCTCATGTATTTCCAACCGTTTGAAGCTCTTCATATTTTTCACAACTTTTCAGGCTCTTCATGTTTTTGAACACGGTTTCATGCTCCTCCTATTTTTCAGAGAGTTTCATGCTCCTAATGTATTTCACTCCTTTTGAAGCTCTTCATATTTTTCACACCTTTTCAGGCTCTTCGTATTTTTGAACACAGCTTCAAGCTCGTCCTATTTTTCAGACCGTTTCATGCTCCTCATATTTTTGACATCTTTTGAAGCTCTTCATATTTTTCACACCTTTTCAGGCTCTTCATGTTTTTGAACACCGCTTCATGCTCCTCCTATTTTTCAGAGAGTTTCATGCTCCTAATGTATTTCACTCCTTTTGAAGCTCTTCATATTTTTCACACCTTTTCAGGCTCTTCATGTTTTTCCACACGCCTTCATGCTTCTATTTTTCAGCCCATTTCATACTTCTCATGTATTTCACACCTTATGAAGCTCTTCATATTTTTCACACCTTTTCAGGCTCTTCATGTTTTTCAACACCATTTCATGCCGCATCTATTTTTCAGACCGTTTCATGCTCCTCATATTTCTCACACCTTTTGAAGCTCTTCATATTTTTCACAACTTTTCAGGCTCTTCCTGTTTTTGAACACCTCTTCATGCTCCTCCTATTTTTCAGAGAGTTTCATGCTCCTCATGTATTTCACACCTTTTGAAGCTCTTCATATTTTTCACACCTTTTCAGGCTCTTCATGTTTTTCCACACCACTTCATGCTTCTCCTATTTTTCAGACCGTTTCATGCTCCTCACAATTTTGACACCTTTTGAAGCTCTTCATATTTTTCACAACTTTTCAGGCTCTTCATGTTTCTGATCACCGTTTCATGCTCCTCCTATCTTTCAGACCGTTTCATGCTTCTCATATTTTTGACACCATTTGAAGCTCTTCATATTTTTCACACCTTTTCAGGCTCTTCATATTTTTGAACACCGCTCATTATCTTCCAAATTTTCAGACCGTTTCATGCTCTTCATATTTTTTACACCTTTTGAAGCTCTTCATATTTTTCACACCTTTTCAGGCTCTTCATGTTTTTCCACACCACTTCATGCTTCTCCTATTTTTCAGACCGTTTCATGCTCCTCATGAATTTCACACCTTTTGAAGCTCTTCATATTTTTCACAACTTTTCAGGCTCTTCATGTTTCTGATCACCATTTCATGCTCCTCTTATATTTCAGACCGTTTCATGCTCCTCATATTTTTGACACCTTTTGAAGGTCTTCATATTTTTCACACCTTTTCATGCTCTTCATGTTTTTGAACACCGCTTCATGCTCCTCCTATTTTTCAGACCGGTTCATGCTCCTCATATTTTTGACACCTTTTGAAGCTCTTCATATTTTTCACACCTTTTCAGGCTCTTCATGTTTTTCAACAACACTTCATGCTCCTCCTATTTTTCTGAGCGTTTCATGCTCCTCATATTTTTGACACCTTCTGAAGCTCTTCATATTTTTCACACCTTTTCAGGATCTTCAGTTTTCTCAACACCGCTTCATGCTCCTCCTAATTTCAGACCGTTTCATGCTCGTCTTATTTTTGACACCTTTTGAAGCTCTTCATATATTTCACACCTTTTGAAGCTCTTCATATTTTTTAAACGTTTTCAGGCTTTTCATGTTTTTCAACATCGTTTCTTGCTCCTCTTTTTTTCAGACCCTTTCATGCTCTTCATATTTTTCACACCTTTTGTAGCTCTTCATATTTTTCACACCTTTTCAGGCTCTTCATGTTTTTAACACCGCTTCATGCTCCTCCTATTTTTCAGACCGTTTCATGCTCCTCATATATTTCTCACCTTTTGAAGCTCTTCATATTATTCACACCTTTTCAGGCTCTTTATGTTTTTGACCACCGCTTCATGCTCCTCTTATTTTTCAGACCGTTTCATGCTCCTCATATATTTCACACCTTTTGATGCTCTTCATATTTTTCACACATTTTCAGTCTCTTCATGTTTTCGAACACCGCTTCATGCTCCTCCTATTTTTCAGACCGCTTCATGCTCCTCATATTTTCACACCTTTTGAAACTCTTCATATTTTTCAAACCTTTTCAGGCTCTTCATGTTTTTCAACACCATTTCATGATCCTCCTATTTTTCAGAGTGTTTCATGCTCCTCATATTTTGACACCTTTTGAATTTATACATATATTTCACAATTCCGTGTTCCACATCAAACATGAAAGGAGATTTGATTTCCTTGATGGCACTCCAGAGAAAACCCAAATCACTGTCTCAAGTCTAGAGGGATCCTCAGGTCACTCTAGCAACACGAAAGGGCTCCGTGGACCCCACATCAACTCGAGATGAGAGCTTAGTCCCTGGCTTCGACTCAAGAGGAATACCAACTTTCCACAAGCACCTCAAGAGGAGGCTTCTCTCAGCTACAGGTATGTGAGAGGGACCCTGAGTTTGTGGCCTCAAGTGGAATGGACACCGAGATGCTCTGACTCGAAGTAAGGCCGGATATCCCTGCAGTGAATTGAATGCAGGCTCGTCTTGCATCTCCCAAGACGAAGGGATGTCTGAATCCCCTGTGGAGACCACAGAGAAAGACCTAGTTTTCCGCCTCATCGCGACCGGAGGCCTCACATTGTTTGAAAACTCAAGAGGGCCGTGGAGATCAATGCTTCCAAAGGAGAAGATGCCTGACACCTCTTGAAAATGGATAGGAGTCCCAGGATCCCTGTGGCACGTGGAAAGGGACCCTGGGTCTCGCGCATCACGTGGAGACGGGTCCCAATTGCCATGCCATGACTCGAGGAGAATCCCGAGGTGTCCCTCGCACCTACGCAGGAGTCCTGACGTCGCTAAACAAACACGTGTCTGGAAGGGCCCTCCCCGTCGGAACTCAAGAATATACCCCAGGTTCCGGCCGCAACTCGAGAAAAACCGTGAGACTTCTCCTTCGCCGTGAGATGAGGCCTGATTCCCCTGCACTGCGTGCAGAGCAATTCCGTGTTCCACATCAAACGTGAAAGGAGCCTTGATTTCCTTGATGGCACTCCAGAGAAAACCCAAGATCACTGTCTCAAGTCTAGAGGGATCCTGAGGTCACTGTAGCAACACAAAAGTGGTCCGTGGACCACAAATCAACTCGAGATGAGAGCTTAGTCCCTGGCTTCGACTCAAGAGGAATACCAACTTTCCACAAGCACCTCAAGAGGAGGCATCTCTCAGCTACAGTTATGTGAGAGGGACCCTGAGTTTGTGGCCTCAAGTGGAATGGACACCGAGATGCTCTGACTCGAATTAAGGCCGGGTATCCCTGCAGTGAATTGAATGCAGGCTCGTCTTGCATCTCCGAAGTCGAAGGGATGTCTGAATCCCCTGTGGAGACCACAGAGAAAGACCTAGTTCTCCGCCTCATCCCGACCGGAGGCCTCACATCCTTTGAAAACTCGAGAGGTCCGCGGAGATCAATGCTTCCAAAGGAAACTATGCCTGACTCCTCTTGAAAATGGATAGGAGTCCCAGGATCCCTGTCGTACGTGGAAAGGGGCCCTGGGGCTTCCGCCTCACGTGGAGACAAGTCCCAATTGCCATGCCAAGACTCGAGGAGAATCCCGAGGTTTCCCTCGCACCTAGGCAGGAGTCCTGACGTCGCTGAACAAACACGTGTCTGGAAGGGCCCTCCCCGTCTTAACTCGAGAATATACCCCAGGTTCCGGCCGCAACTCGAGAAAAACCATGAGACTTCCCCCTCGCCGTGAGATGAGACCCGATTCCCCTGCACTGCGTGCAGAGCAATTCCGTGTTCCACATCAAACGTGAAAGGAGCCTTGATTTCCTTGATGGCACTCCAGAGAAAACCCAAGATCACTGTCTCAAGTCTAGAGGGATCCTGAGGTCACTGGACCAACACGAAAGGGCTCCTAGGACCTCAAATCAACGCGTGATGAGAGCTTAGTCCCTGGCTTCGACTCAATAGGAATACCAACTTTCCACAAGCACCTCAAGAGGAGGCTTCTCTCAGCTACAGGTATGTGAGAGGGACCCTGAGTTTGTGGCCTCAAGTGGAATGGACACCGAGATGCTCTGACTCGAAGTTCGGCCGTATATCCCTGCAGTGAAATCAATGCATGCTCGTCTTGCATCTCCCAAGACGAAGGGATGTCTGAATCCGCTGTGGAGACCACAGAGAAAGACCTAGTTCTCAGCCTCATCGCGACCGGGGCCTCACATCCTTTGAAAACTCGAGAGGTCCGCGGAGATCAATGCTTCCAAAGGAGACGATGCCTGACTCCTCTTGAAAATGGATAGGAGTCCCAGGATCCCTGTGGCACGTGGAAAGGGACCCTGGGTCTTCCGCCTCACGTGGAGACGCGTCCCAATTGCCATGCCAAGACTCGAGGAGAATCCCGAGGTGTCCCTCGCACCTAGGCAGGAGTGCTGACGTCGCTGAACAAACACGTGTCTGGAAGGGCCCTCCCCGTCGTAACTCAAGAATATACCCCAGGTTCCGGCCGCAACTCGAGAAAAACTATGAGACTTCCCCCTCGCCGCAAGATGAAGCCCGATTCCCCTGCACTGCGTGCCGAGTAATTCAGTGTTCCACATCAAACGTGAAAGGAGCCTTGATTTCCTTGATGACATTCCAGAGAAAACCCAAGATCACTGTCTCAAGTCTAGAGGGATCCTGAGGTCACTGTAGCAACACGAAAGGGCTCTGTGGACCCCAAGTCAACTCGAGATGAGAGCTTAGTCCCAGGCTTCGACTCAAGAGGAATACCAACTTTCCACAAGCACCTCAAGAGGAGGCTTCTCTCAGCTACAGGTATGTGAGAGGGACCCTGAGTTTGTGGCCTCAAGTGGAATGGACAGCGAGATGCTCTGACTCGAAGTACGGCCGGATATCCCTGCAGTGAATTGAATGCAGGCTCGTCTTGCATCTCCCAAGACGAAGGGATGTCTGAATCCCGTGTGGAGATCACAGAGAAAGACCTAGTTCTCCGCCTCATCGCGACCGGAGGTCTCACATCCTTTGAAAACTTGAGAGGTCCGCGGAGATCAATGCTTCCAAAGGAGACGATGCCTGACTCTTCTTGAAAATGGATAGGAGTCCCAGGATCCCTTTGGCACATGAAAAGGGACAATGGGTCTTCCACCTCACGTGGAGACGCGTCCCAATTGCCATGCCAAGACTCGAGGAGAATCCCGAGGTGTCCCTCGCACCTAGGCAGGAGTCCTGACGTCGCTGAGCAAACACGTGTCTGAAAGGGCCCTCCCCGTCGTAACTCGAGAATATACCCCAGGTTCCGGACACAACTCGAGAAAAACAATGAGACTTCCCCCTCGATGCGAGATGAGGCCCGATTCCCCTGCACTGCGTGCAGAGCAATTCCGTGTTCCACATCAAACGTGAAAGGAGCCTTGATTTCCTTGATGGCACTCCAGAGAAAACCCAAGATCACTGTCTCAAGTCTAGAGGGATCCTGAGGTCACTGGAGCAACAAGAAAGGGCTCCGTGGACCCCAAATCAACTCGAGATGAGAGCATAGTCCCTGGCTTCGACTCAAGAGGAATACAAACTTTCCACAAGCACCTCAAGAGGAGGCTTCTCTCAGCTACAGGTATGTGAAAGGGACCCTGAGTTTGTGGCCTCAAGTGGAATGGACACCGAGATGCTCTGACTCGAAGTAAGGCCGGATATCCCTGCAGTGAATTGAATGCAGGCTCGTCTTGCATCTCGCAAGACGAAGGGATGTCTGAATCCCCTGTGGAGACCACAGAGAAAGACCTAGTTCTCCGCCTCATCGCGAGCGGAGGCCTCACATCCTTTGAAAACTCGAGAGGTCCGCGGAGATCAATGCTTCCAAAGTTGACGTTGCCTGACACTTCTTGAAAATGGATAGGAGTCCCAGGAACCCTGTGGCACGTGGAAAGGGACCCTGGGTCTCCCGCCTCACGTGGAGACGCGTCCCAATTGCCATACCAAGACTTGAGGAGAATCCCGAAGTGTCCCTTGCACCTAGGCAGGAGTCCTGACGTCGCTGAACAAACACATGTCTGGAAGGGCCCTCCCCGTCGTAACTCGAGAATATACCCCAGGTTCTGGCCGCAACTCGAGAAAAACCATGAGACTTACCCTCGCCGCGAGATGAGGCCCGATTCCCCTGCACTGCGTGCAGAGCAATTCCGTGTTCCACATCAAACGTGAAAGGAGCCTTGATTTCCTTGATGGCACTCCAGAGAAAACCCAAGATCACTGTCTCAAGTCTAGAGGGATCCTGAGGTCACTGGAGCAACACGAAAGGGCTCCGTGGACCCCAAATCAACTCGAGATGAGAGCTTAGTCCCTGGCTTCGACTCAAGAGGAATACCAACTTTCCACAAGCTCCTCAAGAGGAGGCTTCTCTCAGCTACAGGTATGTGAGAGGGACGCTGAGTTTGTGGCCTCAAGTGGAATGGACACCGAGATGCTCTGACTCGAAGTAAGGCCGGATATCCCTGCAGTGAATTGAAAGCAGGCTCGTCTTGCATCTCCTAAGACGAAGGGATGTCTGTATCCCCTGTGGAGACCACAGAGAAAGACCTCGATTTCCGCCTCATCGCGAATGGAGGCCTCACATCCTTTGAAAACTCGAGAAGTCCGCGGAGAACAATGCTTCCAAAGGAGACGATGCCTGACTCCTCTTGAAAATGGATAGGAGTCCCAGGATCCCTATGGCACGTGGAAAGGGATCCTGGGTCTCCCGCCTCACGTGGAGACGCGTCCCAATGTCCATGCCAAGACTTGAGGAGAATCCCGAGGTGTCCCTTGCACCTAGGCAGGAGTCCTGACGTCACTGAACAAACACGTGTCTGGAAGGGCCCTCCCCATCGTAAGTCGAGAATATACCCCAGGTTCCGGCCGCAACTCGAGAAAAACCATGAGACTTCCCCCTCGCCGCGAGATGAGGCCCGATTCCCCTGCACTGCGTGCAGAGCAATTCCGTGTTCCACATCAAACGTGAAAGGAGCCTTGATTTCCTTGATGGCACTCCAGAGAAAACCCAAGATCACTGTCTCAAGTCTAGAGGGATCTTGAGGTCACTGGAGCAACACGAAAGGGCTCCGTGGACCCCAAATCAACTCGAGATGAGAGCTTAGTTCCTGGCTTCAACTCAAGAGGAATACCAACTTTCCACAAGCACCTCAAGAGGAGGCTTCTCTCAGCTACAGGTATGTGAGAGGGACCCTGAGTTTGTGGCCTCAAGTGGAATGGACACCGAGATGCTCTGACTCGAAGTTCGGCCGGATATCACTGCAGTGAATTGAATGCAGGCTCGTCTTGCATCTCCCAAGACGAAGGGTTGTCTGAATCCCCTCTGGAGACCTCAGAGAAAGATCTAGTCCTCCGCCTCAACGGGACCGGAGGCCTCAAATCCTTTGAAAACTCGAGAGGTCTGCGGAGATCAATGCTTCCAAAGGAGACGATGCCTGACTCCTCTTGAAACTGGATAGGAGTCCCAGCATCACTGTGGCACGTGGAAAGGGACCCTGGGTCTCCCGCCTCACGTGGAGACGCGTCCCAATTGCCATGCCAAGACTCGAGGAGAATCCCGAGGTGTCCCTCGCACCTAGGCAGTAGTCCTGACGTGGCTGAACAAACACGTGTCTGGAAGGGCCCTCCCCGTCGTAACTCGAGAATATACCCCAGGTTCCGGCCGCAAGTCGAGAAAAACCATGAGACTTCCCCCTCGCCGCGAGATGTCACTGGAGCAACACGAAAGGGCTCTGTGGACCACATTTCAACTCGAGATGAGAGCTTAGTCCCTGGCTTCGACTCAAGAGGAATACCAACTTTCCACAAGCACCTCAAGAGGAGGCTTCTCTCAGCTACAGGTATGTGAGAGGGACCCTGATTTTGTGGCCTCAAGTGGAATGGACACCGAGAAGCTCTGCCTCGAAGTTAGGCCGGATATCCCTGCAGTGAATTGAATGCAGGCTCGTCTTGCATCTCCCAAGACGAAGGGATGTCTGAATCCCCTGTGGAGACCACAGAGAAAGACCTAGTTCTCCACCTCTTCGCGACCGGAAGCCTCACATCCTTTGAAAACTCCAGAGGATGCGGACGTCAGTGCTTCAAAAAGAGACGATGCCTGACACCTCTTTAATATGGATAGTAGTCCCAGGATTCCTGTGGCAAGTGGAACGGGACCCCTGGTCTCCCCCCTCAGCTGAAGAGGCATCCCAATTGCCCTGCCAAGCCTCTAGGAGAGTCCCGAGGTGTCGCTCGCATCTAGGCACAAGTCCTGACGTCACTCTTCACGCTCTTCATATTTTTCAGACCTTTTCATGCTCTTCATATGTTTCACACCTTATCATGCTCTTCATATTTTTCACACCTTTTCATGCTGTTAATATTTTTCACACCTTTTTATGCTCCTCATATTTAACACACCTTTCCATGCTCTTCTTATTTTTCAGACCTTTTCATGCTCCTTATATTTTTCAGACCTTTTCATGCTCTTCGTATTCACAACTTTTCCTGCTCCTCGTATTGTTCACACCATTTCATGCTCCTCGTATTGTTCACACCGTTTCATGCTCCTCATAATTTTCACACCTTTTCATGCTCTTCATATTTTTCACAGCATTTCATGCTCTTCATATTTTTCACACTTTTTCAATCAGTTCATATTTTTCAGATCTTTTCATGCTCTTAAAATTTTTCAGACCTTTTCATGCTCTTCATAGTTTTCAGACTGTTTCATGCTCCTCGTATTTTTCTGACCTTTTCATGCTCTTCTTATTTTTCAGATCTTTTCATGCTCCTCGTATTTTTTAGACCTCCTCATGCTCTTAGTATTTTTCAGACCTCTTCATGCTCCTCTGATATTTCAGACCTATTCATGCTCTTCGTATTTTTCAGAACTCTTCATGCTACTCGTATTTTTCAAAAATTTTCATGCTCTTCATACTGTTCACACGTTTTCATGCTCTTCGTATATTTCAGACCTTTTCAAGTTCTTGATATTTTTCAGACCTTTTCATGCTCTTCGTATTTTTCAGACCATTTCATGCTCCTCATATTTTTCACACCTTTTCATGCTCTTTGTAATATTTCACACCTGTTCATGCTCTTCGTGTTTTTGACACCTTTTCATACTCCTCGTATTTTTCACACCTTTTTATGCTCCTTCTATTTTTCAGACCTTTTCATGCTCCTCGTATTTTTCACACCGTTTAATGCTGTTCATATTTTTCACACCTTTTCGTGCTCTTCGTATTTTTCACACCTTTTCATGCTCTTTTTATTTTTCACATCTTTTCATGGTCTTCGTATTTTTTTACAACTTTTCCTGCACTTCGTAATTTTTCACACCTTTTCATGCTCTTCGTATATTTCACACCTTTTCATGCTACTCGTATTTTTCAGACCTTTGCAAGCTCCTCGTATTTTTCAGACCTTTGCATGCTCCTCGTATTTTTCAGAACTTTTCACGCTCCTCTTGTTTTTCACAGCTTCTCATGCTCCTCACATTGTTCACACCTTTTCATACTCCTCATATTATTCACACCTTTTTATGCTCCTGGTATTTTTCAGACCTTTTCATGCTCCTCGTATTTTTCAGAACTTTTCATTCTGCTCGTAAATCACAGCTTTTTATGCTCCTGGTATTTTTCACACCTTTTCATGCTCTTCATATTTACACACCGTTTCATTCTCTTCATATTTTTCACACCATTTCATGAACCTCATATTTTTCACAACTTTTCATGCTCTTCATAGTTTTCAAACCTTTGCATGCTCTTCGTATGTTTCAGAATTTTTCATGCTCTTCGTATTGTTCACAGCTTTTCATGCTCCTGGTATTTTTCACACCTTTTCATGCTCTTCATATTTTTTAGAACTTTTCAAGCTCTTCCTATTTTTCACAGCGTTTCATGCACTTTGTATTTTTCACACCGTTTAATGCTCTTCATATTTTTCACACCTTTTCATGCTCTTCGTATTTTTCACAGCTTTTCATGCTCTTTGTATTTTTCACATCTTTTCATGGTCTTCGTAATTTTTCACACCTTTTCATGCTCTTTGTATATTTCACACCTTTTCATGCTTTTTTTATTATTCACACCTTTTCATGCTCCTTGTATGTTTTAGACCTTTTCATGCTACTCGTATTTTTCAGACCTTTGCAAGCTCCTCGTATTTTTTAGACCTTTGCATGCTCCTCGTATTTTTCAGAACTTTTCACGCTCCTTGTGTTTTTCAAAACTTCCCATGCTCCTCATATTGTTCACACCTTTTCATACTCCTCATATTATTCACAACTTTTTATGCTTCTGGTATTTTTCAGACCTTTTCATGCTCCTCGCATTTTTCACACCTTTTCATGCTCCTCCTATTTTTCAGAACTTTTCATTCTCCTCGTAAATCACAGCTTTTCATGCTCCTGGTATTTTTCACACCTTTTCATGCTTTTCATACTTTACACACCGTTTCATGCTCTTCATATTTTTCACACCATTTCATGAACCTCATATTGTTCACAACTTTTCATGCTCTTCATAGTTTTCAGACCTTTACATGCTCTTCGTATTTTTCACAGCTTTTCTTGCTCCTGGTATTTTTCACACCTTTTCATGCTCTTCATATACTTCAGAACTTTTCAAGCTCTTGATATTTTTCAGAGTTTTTCAAGCTCTTCGTAGTTTTCATAACCTTTCATGCTCTGCACATTTTTCACACCGTTTCAGGCTCTTCGTATGTTTCACACCTTTTCATGCACTTCGTGTTTTTCACAACTTTTCATGCTCTTCGTATTTTTCACACCTCTTCAGGCTCTTCGAAATTTTTCACACTTTTTCATGCTCTTCATATTTTTCACACATTTTCATCCTCTTCTCATTTTTCACACCGTTTCATGCTCAATGTATTTTTCCGACCTTTTCATGCTCTTTGTATTTTTCAGACCTTTTCATGCTCCTCGTATTTTTCAGACCTTTGCATGCTCCTCATATTTTTCTGAACTTTTCACGCTCCTCGTATTTTTCACAACTTCTCATGCTCCTCATATTGTTCACACCTTTCATACTCCTCATATTATTCACAACTTTTCATGCTCATTATATTTTTCACACCTTTTCAGCTCTTCATATTTTTCAGAAATTTTCATGCTCTTCATGCTCTTCATATTTTTCAGAACTTTTCATGCTCTTCGTATTTTTCACACCTTTTCATGCTCTTGATATTTTTCAGAAGTTTTCATGTTCTTGATATTTTTCAGACCTTTTCATGCTCTTCAATTTTTCACAACTTTTCATGCCTTTCATATTTTTCAGACCTTTTCAATCTCTTGATATTTTTCAGACCTTTTCATGCTCTTCGTATTTTTCAGACCTTTTCATGCTCTTCATATTTTTTAGAGCTTTTCATGCTCTTCTTATTTTTCACACCATTTCATGCTCCTCATATATTTCACATCTTTTCATGAGCTTCATATTGTCACACCGTTTCATGCTCCTCAGATTTTTCACACCTTTTCATGCTCTTCATACTTTTCAGACCTTTTCATGCTCCACATATTTTTCACACGTTTACATGCTCTTCATATTTTACACAACTTCTCATGCTCTTCTTATTTTTTAAACCTTTTCTTGCTCTTCTTATTTTTCACACCGTTTCATGCTCTTCATATTTTTCACACCTTGTCATGCTTTTCAAATTTTTCACACCTTTTCATGCTCTTCGTATTTTTCAGGTTTTATCATTCTCTTCGTATTTTTCAGATCTTTTCATGCTCTTCTTATTTTTCACACCGTTTCATGCTCTTCATATTTTTCACACCTTGTCATGCTTTTCAAATTTTTTACACCTTTTCATGCTCTTCGTATTTTTCAGGTTTTATCATTCTCTTCGTATTTTTCAGATCTGTTCATGCTCTTTGTATTTTTCACACCGTTTCATGCTCTTCGTATTTATCAGATGTTTTCATGATCTTCTTATTTTTCACACCGTTTCATGCTTTTCGTATTTATCAGAACTTTTCGTGATCTCCATATTTTTCATAACTTTTCATGCTCTTTGCATTTTTCACACCGTTTCATGCACTTCATATTTTTCACACCTTTTCATGCTATTCATATTTTTCACACTGTTTCATAATCTTCATATTTTTCACTTCTTTTCATGCTCTTCATATATTTCACACTGTTTCATGCTCTTCATATGTTCACACCATTACATGCTCCTCATATTTATCATAGTTTCATGCTCTTCAAATTTTTCACACCTTTACATGCTCCTCATATTTTTGACACCATTTCTTGCTCCTCGTATTTTTCAGAACTTTTCATGCTCTTCATATTTTTCACACCTTTACATGCTCCTCATATTTTTGACACCTTTTCTTGCTCCTCATATTTTTCACACCGTTTCATGCTCTTCATATTTTTCACACCTTTTCCTGCTCTTCATATTTTTCATACCGTTTCATGCTCTTCATATTCTCACACTGTTTCATGCTCCTCATATTTTTCAGACCTTTTCATGGTCCTCGTATTTTTCAGACCTTTTCATGCTCCTCATAATTTTCAGACCTTGGCATGCTCCTCGTATTTTCCAGACCTTTTCATCCTCCTCATATTTTTCACACCTTTTCACGCTCTTCGTATTTTTCAGGCCTTTGCATGCCTCCTGTATTTTTCACACATTTTCATGCTCCTCGTATTTTTCAGAACTTTTCATGCTCCTCATATTTTGCACACCTTTTCATGCTCTTCGTATTTTTCAGACGTTTGCATGCTCTTCGTATTTTTCAGACCTTTTCATGCTCTTGATAGTTTTGAGACCTTTTCAGGCTCCTCGTATTTTTCAGACCTTTTCATGCTCCTCGTATTTTTCACACATTTCCATGCTCCTCGTATTTTTCACACCTTTTCACGACCCTTGTATTTTTCAGACCTTTCCATGCTCCTCGTATTTTTCACACCGTTTCATGCTCTTCATATTTTCAGATAGTTTCATGCTCCTCATATTTTTCACACGTTTCATGCTCTTCATATTTTTCAGAAAGCTCTTTGTATTTTTCAGACTTTTTCATATTCTTGGTAATTTTTCACATCTTTTCATGCTCTCTGAATTTTTCACAACTTTTCATGCTTTTCGTGATTTTTCACAACGTTTCATGCTCTTCATATTTTTCACACCGTTTCATGCGTTTGTACTTTTCACACTTTTTCATGCTCTTTGTATTTTTCACACATTTTAATGCTCTTCGTATATTTCACACCTTTTCATGCACTTCGTATGATTCACACCTTTTCATGCTCTTCATATTTTTCACACCGTTTCATGCTCTTCATATTTTTCACACCTTTTCATGCTCTTCATATTTTTCACACTGTTTCATGCTCTTCGTATTTTTGACACTTTTTCGTGCTCTTCGTATATTTCACACCTTTTCATGCTCTTTGTATATTTCACACCTTTTCATGCTCTTCATATTTTTCACACCGTTTCATGCTGTTCATATTGTTCACAACTTTTCAGGCTCCCCGTATTTTTCAGACCTTTTCATGCTCCTTGTGTTTTTCAGACATTTTCATGCTCCTCGTATTTTTCAGACCTTTTCATCCTCCTCGTATTTATCAGACCTTTTCATGCTTCTCGTATTTTTCACACCTTTTCATCCTCCTCGTATTTTTCACACTTTTTCATGCTCCTCGTATTTTTAACACCTTTATATGCTCTTTGTATTTTTCACACCTTTTCATGCTCTTCCTGTTTTTCACACCTTTTCATGCTCTTCGTGTTTTTCACTCCTTTTAATGCTCTTCATATTTTTCAGGCCTTTTCATGCTCTTGATATTTTCCACAACTTTTCATGCTCTCCATGTTTTTCACACCGTTTCTTGCTCTTCGTGTTTTTCACACATTTCATGCTCCTATTTTTCACACTTTTCATGCTCTTCATATTTTTCACACCTTTTCATGCTCCTCGTATTTTTCACACTTTTTCATGCTCCTCATATTTTTCAAACCTTTTCATGCTCTTCGAATTTTTCATTCATTTTCATGCTCTTCGTGTTTTTCACACCTTTTCATGCTCCTCGTATTTTCACACTTTTTCATGCTCCTCATATTTTTCACACCTTTTCATGCTCCTCGTATTTTTCAGACCTTTTCATGGTCCTCGTATTTTTCAGACCTTGCCTGGTCCTCATATTTTATAGACCTTTCCATGATCTTACTATTTTTCAGACATCTTCATGCTCCTCTTATTTTTCACACCATTTCATGCTCTTCGTATTTTTCAGAACTCTTCATGCTACTCGTATTTTTCAGAAATTTTCATGCTCTTCATACTGTTCACACGTTTTCATGCTCTTCGTATATTTCAGACCTTTTCAAATTCTTGATATTTTTCAGACCATTTCATGCTCCTTATATTTTTCACACCTTTTCATGCTCTTTGTAATATTTCACACCTGTTCATGCTCTTCGTATTTTTGACACCTTTTCATACTCCTCGTATTTTTCACACCTTTTCATGCTCCTCGTATTTTTCAGAGCTTTTCATGCTCCCCGTATTTTTTAGACCTTTTTATGCTACTTCTATTTTTCAGACCTTTACATGCTCCTCGTATTTTTCACACCTTTTCATGCTCTTCGTGATTTTCATGCATTTTCATGGTTCTCGTATTTTTTACACCATTTCATGTTCCTCGTTTTTTTTCAGACCTTTTCATGCTCCTCGTATTTTTCACACATTTTCATGCTCCTCGTATTTTTCACACCTTTTCATGCTCTTCGTGATTTTCACACCTTTTCATGCTCTTTGTATTTTTCAGACCTTTTCATGCTCCGGGTATTTTTCAGAACTTTTCATGCTCTTCATATTTTTCAGAATTTTTCAACCTCCTCGTATTTTTCAGATCTTTTCATGCTCCTCAAATTTTTCAGACCTTTCAAGCTCCTCTTATTTTTCAGACCTTTGCATGCTCCTCATATTTTTCACACCTTTTCATGCTCTTCATATAGTTCACACCTTTTCATGCTCTTCATATTGTTCAGAACTTTTCATGCTCCTCGTATTTTTCACAACTTCTCATGCTCCTCATATTGTTCACACCTTTTCATGCTCGTCATAATATTCACACATTTTCATGCTCTTCATATTTTTCACAAGTTTTCATGCTCTTCATATTTTTCAGAAATTTTCATTCTCTTCATGCTCTTCGTATTTTCAGACCTATTCATGCTCCTCCTATTTTTCAGACCTTTTCATATTCTGCGTATTTTTCACACCTTTTCTTGCTCTTCATATTTTACACACCGTTTCATGCTCTTCATATTTTTCACACAATTTCATTAACCTTATATTATTCACTCCTTTTCATGCTCTTCATATTTTACACACCGTTTCAGGCTCTTCGTATGTTTCACACCTTTTCATGCACTTCGTATTTTTCACAAATTTTCATGCTCTTCGTATTTTTCACACCTTTTCAGGCTCTTTGAAATTTTTCACCCCTTTTCATGCTCTTCGTATTTTTCACACCCTGTGGTGCTCTTCATATTTTTTACATCTTTTCATCCTCTTCGTATTTGTCCCATCTTTTCATGTTCTTCGTATTTTTCAGAACTTTTCATGCTCTTCGTATTTTTCACACTATTTCATGCTCTTCGTATTTTTCAGACATTCTGATGCTTCGTATTTTTCACAGCGTTTCATGCACTTCGTATTTTTCACACCGTTTAATGCTCTTCATATTTTTCACACCTTTTCATGCTCTTCGTATTTTTCACACCTTTTCAGGCTCTTTTTATTTTTCACATCTTTTCATGGTCTTCGTAATTTTTCACAAATTTTCATGCACTTTGTAATTTTTCACACCTTTTCATGCTCTTCCTATATTTCACACCTTTTCATGCTTTTCCTATTATTCACACCTTTTCATGCTCCTTGTATATTTTAGACCTTTTCATGCTCCTCGTATTATTCACACCTTTTCATGCTCCTCGTATTATTCACACCTTTTCATGCTCCTCGTATATTTTAGACCTTTTCATGCTACTCGTAATTTTCAGACCTTTGCAAGCTCCTCGTATTTTTCAGACCTTTGCATGCTCCTCGTATTTTTCAGACCTTTTCACGCTCCTTGTGTTTTTCACAACTTCCCATGCTCCTCATATTGTTCACACCTTTTCATACTCCTCATATTATTCACAACTTTTTATGCTCCTGGTATTTTTCAGACCTTTTCATGCTCCTCGCATTTTTCACACCTTTTCATGCTCCTCCTATTTTTCACAAATTTTCGTGCTTTTCCTATTATTCACACCTTTCCATGCTCCTTGTATATTTTAGACCTTTTCATGCTCCTCGTATTATTCACACCTTTTCATGCTCCTCGTATATTTTAGACCTTTTCATGCTCCTCGTATTATTCACACCTTTTCATGCTCCTCGTATTATTCACACCTTTTCATGCTCCTCGTATATTTTAGACCTTTTCATGCTACTCGTAATTTTCAGACCTTTGCAAGCTCCTCATATTGTTCACACCTTTTCATACTCCTCATATTATTCACAACTTTTTATGCTTCTGGTATTTTTCAGACCTTTTCATGCTCCTCCTATTTTTCAGAACTTTTCATTGTCCTTGTAAATCACAGCTTTTCATGCTCCTGGTATTTTTCACACCGTTTCATGCTCTTCATATTTTACACACCGTTTCATGCTCTTCATATTTTTCACACCATTTCATGAACCTCATATTGTTCACAACTTTTCATGCTCTTCATAGTTTTCAAACCTTTACATGCTCTTCGTATGTTTCAGAATTTTTCATGCTCTTCGTATTGTTCACAGCTTTTCATGCTCCTGGGATTTTTCACACCTTTTCATGCTCTTCATATTTTTCAGAACTTTTCAAGCTCTTCCTATTTTTCACAGCGTTTCATGCACTTCGTATTTTTCACACCGTTTAATGCTCTTCATATTTATCACACCTTTTCATGCTCTTTGTATTTTTCACCTTTTCATGCTCTTTGTATTTTTCACATCTTTTCATGTTCCTCGTAATTTTTCACAACTTTTCTTGCACTTCGTAATTTTTCACACCTTTTCATGCTCTTCGTATTTTTCACAACTTTTCGTGCTTTTTGTATTATTCACACCTTTTCATGCTCCTTGTATATTTTAGACCTTTTCATGCTCCTCGTATTATTCACACCTTTTCATGCTCCTCGTATATTTTAGACCTTTTCATGCTACTCGTATTTTTCAGACCTTTGCAAGCTCCTCGTATTTTTCAGACCTTTGCATGCTCCTCGTATTTTTCAGACCTTTTCACGCTCCTTGTGTTTTTCACAACTTCCCATGCTCCTCATATTGTTCACACCTTTTCATGCTCGTCATAATATTCACACATTTTCATGCTCTTCATATTTTTCACAACTTTTCATGCTCTTCATATTTTTCAGAAATTTTCATTCTCTTCATGCTCTTCGTATTTTCAGACCTATTCATGCTCCTCCTATTTTTCAGACCTTTTCATATTCTGCGTATTTTTCACACCTTTTCTTGCTCTTCATATTTTACACACCGTTTCATGCTCTTCATATTTTTCACACAATTTCATTAACCTTATATTATTCACTCCTTTTCATGCTCTTCATATTTTACACACCGTTTCAGGCTCTTCGTATGTTTCACACCTTTTCATGCACTTCGTATTTTTCACAAATTTTCATGCTCTTCGTATTTTTCACACCTTTTCAGGCTCTTCGAAATTTTTCACCCCTTTTCATGCTCTTCGTATTTTTCACACCCTGTCGTGCTCTTCATATTTTTTACATCTTTTCATCCTCTTCGTATTTGTCCCATCTTTCATGTTCTTTGTATTTTTCAGAACTTTTCATGCTCTTCGTATTTTTCACACTATTTAATGCTCTTCGTATTTTTCAGACATTCTGATGCTTCGTATTTTTCACAGCGTTTCATGCACTTTGTATTTTTCACACCGTTTAATGCTCTTCATATTTTTCACACCTTTTCATGCTCTTCGTATTTTTAACACCTTTTCATGCTCTTTTTATTTTTCACATCTTTTCATGGTCTTCGTAATTTTTCACAAATTTTCATGCACTTTGTAATTTTTCACACCTTTTCATGCTCTTCCTATATTTCACACCTTTTCATGCTTTTCCTATTATTCACACCATTTCATGCTCCTTGTATATTTTAGACCTTTTCATGCTCCTCGTATTATTCACACCTTTTCATGCTCCTCGTATATTTTAGACCTTTTCATGCTACTCGTATTTTTCAGACGTTTGCAAGCTCCTCGTATTTTTCAGACCTTTGCATGCTCCTCGTATTTTTCAGAACTTTTCACGCTCCTCGTGTTTTTCACAACTTCTCATGCTCCTCATATTGTTCACACCTTTTCATACTCCTCATATTATTCACAACTTTTTATGCTTCTGGTATTTTTCAGACCTTTTCATGCTCCTCCTATTTTTCAGAACTTTTCATTGTCCTTGTAAATCACAGCTTTTCATGCTCCTGGTATTTTTCACACCGTTTCATGCTCTTCATATTTTACACACCGTTTCATGCTCTTCATATTTTTCACACCATTTCATGAACCTCATATTGTTCACAACTTTTCATGCTCTTCATAGTTTTCAAACCTTTACATGCTCTTCGTATGTTTCAGAATTTTTCATGCTCTTCGTATTGTTCACAGCTTTTCATGCTCCTGGGATTTTTCACACCTTTTCATGCTCTTCATATTTTTCAGAACTTTTCAAGCTCTTCCTATTTTTCACAGCGTTTCATGCACTTTGTATTTTTCACACCGTTTAATGCTCTTCATATTTATCACACCTTTTCATGCTCTTTGTATTTTTCACCTTTTCATGCTCTTTGTATTTTTCACATCTTTTCATGTTCCTCGTAATTTTTCACAACTTTTCTTGCACTTCGTAATTTTTCACACCTTTTCATGCTCTTCGTATTTTTCACAACTTTTCGTGCTTTTTGTATTATTCACACCTTTTCATGCTCCTTGTATATTTTAGACCTTTTCATGCTCCTCGTATTATTCACACCTTTTCATGCTCCTCGTATATTTTAGACCTTTTCATGCTACTCGTATTTTTCAGACCTTTGCAAGCTCCTCGTATTTTTCAGACCTTTGCATGCTCCTCGTATTTTTCAGACCTTTTCACGCTCCTTGTGTTTTTCACAACTTCCCATGCTCCTCATATTGTTCACACCTTTTCATGCTCGTCATAATATTCACACATTTTCATGCTCTTCATATTTTTCACAACTTTTCATGCTCTTCATATTTTTCAGAAATTTTCATTCTCTTCATGCTCTTCGTATTTTCAGACCTATTCATGCTCCTCCTATTTTTCAGACCTTTTCATATTCTGCGTATTTTTCACACCTTTTCTTGCTCTTCATATTTTACACACCGTTTCATGCTCTTCATATTTTTCACACAATTTCATTAACCTTATATTATTCACTCCTTTTCATGCTCTTCATATTTTACACACCGTTTCAGGCTCTTCGTATGTTTCACACCTTTTCATGCACTTCGTATTTTTCACAAATTTTCATGCTCTTCGTATTTTTCACACCTTTTCAGGCTCTTCGAAATTTTTCACCCCTTTTCATGCTCTTCGTATTTTTCACACCCTGTCGTGCTCTTCATATTTTTTACATCTTTTCATCCTCTTCGTATTTGTCCCATCTTTCATGTTCTTTGTATTTTTCAGAACTTTTCATGCTCTTCGTATTTTTCACACTATTTCATGCTCTTCGTATTTTTCAGACATTCTGATGCTTCGTATTTTTCACAGCGTTTCATGCACTTTGTATTTTTCACACCGTTTAATGCTCTTCATATTTTTCACACCTTTTCATGCTCTTCGTATTTTTAACACCTTTTCATGCTCTTTTTATTTTTCACATCTTTTCATGGTCTTCGTAATTTTTCACAAATTTTCATGCACTTTGTAATTTTTCACACCTTTTCATGCTCTTCCTATATTTCACACCTTTTCATGCTTTTCCTATTATTCACACCATTTCATGCTCCTTGTATATTTTAGACCTTTTCATGCTCCTCGTATTATTCACACCTTTTCATGCTCCTCGTATATTTTAGACCTTTTCATGCTACTCGTATTTTTCAGACGTTTGCAAGCTCCTCGTATTTTTCAGACCTTTGCATGCTCCTCGTATTTTTCAGAACTTTTCACGCTCCTCGTGTTTTTCACAACTTCTCATGCTCCTCATATTGTTCACACCTTTTCATACTCCTCATATTATTCACAACTTTTTATGCTTCTGGTATTTTTCAGACCTTTTCATGCTCCTCCTATTTTTCAGAACTTTTCATTGTCCTTGTAAATCACAGCTTTTCATGCTCCTGGTATTTTTCACACCGTTTCATGCTCTTCATATTTTACACACCGTTTCATGCTCTTCATATTTTTCACACCATTTCATGAACCTCATATTGTTCACAACTTTTCATGCTCTTCATAGTTTTCAAACCTTTACATGCTCTTCGTATGTTTCAGAATTTTTCATGCTCTTCGTATTGTTCACAGCTTTTCATGCTCCTGGGATTTTTCACACCTTTTCATGCTCTTCATATTTTTCAGAACTTTTCAAGCTCTTCCTATTTTTCACAGCGTTTCATGCACTTTGTATTTTTCACACCGTTTAATGCTCTTCATATTTATCACACCTTTTCATGCTCTTTGTATTTTTCACCTTTTCATGCTCTTTGTATTTTTCACATCTTTTCATGTTCCTCGTAATTTTTCACAACTTTTCTTGCACTTCGTAATTTTTCACACCTTTTCATGCTCTTCGTATTTTTCACAACTTTTCGTGCTTTTTGTATTATTCACACCTTTTCATGCTCCTTGTATATTTTAGACCTTTTCATGCTCCTCGTATTATTCACACCTTTTCATGCTCCTCGTATATTTTAGACCTTTTCATGCTACTCGTAATTTTCAGACCTTTGCAAGCTCCTCGTATTTTTCAGACCTTTGCATGCTCCTCGTATTTTTCAGACCTTTTCACGCTCCTTGTGTTTTTCACAACTTCCCATGCTCCTCATATTGTTCACACCTTTTCGTACTCCTCATATTATTCACAACTTTTTATGCTCCTGGTATTTTTCAGACCTTTTCATGCTCCTCGCATTTTTCACACCTTTTCATGCTCCTCCTATTTTTCACAACTTTTCGTGCTTTTCCTATTATTCACACCTTTTCATGCTCCTTGTATATTTTAGACCTTTTCATGCTCCTCGTATTATTCACACCTTTTCATGCTCCTCGTATATTTTAGACCTTTTCATGCTACTCGTATTTTTCAGACGTTTGCAAGCTCCTCGTATTTTTCAGACCTTTGCATGCTCCTCGTATTTTTCAGAACTTTTCACGCTCCTCGTGTTTTTCACAACTTCCCATGCTCCTCATATTGTTCTCACCTTTTCATACTCCTCATATTATTCACAACTTTTTATGCTTCTGGTATTTTTCAGACCTTTTCATGCTCCTCCTATTTTTCAGAACTTTTCATTGTCCTTGTAAATCACAGCTTTTCATGCTCCTGGTATTTTTCACACCGTTTCATGCTCTTCATATTTTACACACCGTTTCATGCTCTTCATATTTTTCACACCATTTCATGAACCTCATATTGTTCACAACTTTTCATGCTCTTCATAGTTTTCAAACCTTTACATGCTCTTCGTATGTTTCAGAATTTTTCATGCTCTTCGTATTGTTCACAGCTTTTCATGCTCCTGGGATTTTTCACACCTTTTCATGCTCTTCATATTTTTCAGAACTTTTCAAGCTCTTCCTATTTTTCACAGCGTTTCATGCACTTCGTATTTTTCACACCGTTTAATGCTCTTCATATTTATCACACCTTTTCATGCTCTTTGTATTTTTCACCTTTTCATGCTCTTTGTATTTTTCACATCTTTTCATGTTCCTCGTAATTTTTCACAACTTTTCTTGCACTTCGTAATTTTTCACACCTTTTCATGCTCTTCGTATTTTTCACAACTTTTCGTGCTTTTTGTATTATTCACACCTTTTCATGCTCCTTGTATATTTTAGACCTTTTCATGCTCCTCGTATTATTCACACCTTTTCATGCTCCTCGTATATTTTAGACCTTTTCATGCTACTCGTAATTTTCAGACCTTTGCAAGCTCCTCATATTTTTCAGACCTTTGCATGCTCCTCGTATTTTTCAGACCTTTTCACGCTCCTTGTGTTTTTCACAACTTCCCATGCTCCTCATATTGTTCACACCTTTTCATACTCCTCATATTATTCACAACTTTTTATGCTCCTGGTATTTTTCAGACCTTTTCATGCTCCTCGCATTTTTCACACCTTTTCATGCTCCTCCTATTTTTCAGAACTTTTCATTCTCCTCGTAAATCACAGCTTTTCATGCTCCTGGTAATTTTCAAACCTTTTCATGCTCTTCATATTTTACACACCGTTTCATGCTCTTCATATTTTTCACACCATTTCATGAACCTCATATTGTTCACAACTTTTCATGCTCTTCATAGTTTTCAGACCTTTACATGCTCTTCGTATTTTTCAGAATTTTTTGCTCTTCGTATTTTTCACAGCTTTTCATGCTCCTGGTATTTTTCACACCTTTTCATGCTCTTCATATACTTCAGAACTTTTCAAGCTCTTGATATTTTTCAGACCTTTTCAAGCTCTTCATAGTTTTCACAACCTTTCATGCTCTGCACATTTTTCACACCATTTCAGGCTCTTCGTATGTTTCACACCTTTTCAAGCACTTCGTATTTTTCACAACTTTTCATGCTCTTCGTATTTTTCACACCTCTTCAGGCTCTTCGAAATTTTTCACACCTTTTCATATTTTTCACACCTTTTCATCCTCTTCTCATTTTTCCGTTTCATGCTCTTTGTATTTTTCAGACCTTTTCATGCTCTTTGTATTTTTCAGACCTTTTCATGCTCCTCGTATTTTTCAGACCTTTGCATGCTCCTCGTATTTTTCTGAACTTTTCACGCTCCTCGTATTTTTCACAACTTCTTATCCTCCTCATATTGTTCACAACTTTCATACTCCTCATATTATTCACAACTTTTCATGCTCATTATATTTTTCACACCTTTTCAGCTCTTCATATTTTTCAGAAATTTTCATGCTCTTCATGCTCTTCGTATTTTCAGAACTTTTCATGCTCTTCATATTTTTCATACCTTTTCATGCTCTTGATATTTTTCAGAAGTTTTCATGTTCTTGATATTTTTCAGACCTTTTCATGCTCTTCAATTTTTCACAACTTTTCATGCCTTTCATATTTTTCAGACCTTTTCAATCTCTTGATATTTTTCAGACCTTTTCATGCTCCTCCTATTTTTCAGAACTTTTCATGCTCTTCGTATTTTTCCCACCTTTTCATGCTCTTTGTATTTTTCACACCTTTTCATGCTCTTCATATTTTTCACACCTTTTCATGCTCTTCATATTTTTTAGAGCTTTTCATGCTCTTCTTATTTTTCACACCATTTCATGCTCCTCATATTTTTCACATCTTTTCATGAGCTTCATATTGTCACACCGTTTCATGCTCCTCAGATTTTTCACAGCTTTTCATGCTCTTCATATTTTTCAGACCTTTTCATGCTCCACATATTTTTCACACGTTTACATGCTCTTCATATTTTACACAACTTCTCATGCTCTTCTTATTTTTTAAACCTTTTCTTGCTCTTCTTATTTTTCACACCGTTTGATGCTCTTCATATTTTTCACACCTTGTCATGCTTTTCAAATTTTTCACACCTTTTCACGCTCTTCGTATTTTTTAAACCTTTTCTTGCTCCTCATATTTTATACAAATTTTCATGCTCTTCATATTTTTCAGAACTTTTCATTCTCTTCATGCTCTTCGTATTTTCAGACCTATTCATGCTCCTCCTATTTTTCAGACCTTTTCATGCTCTTCGTATTTTTCACTCCTTTCATGCTCCTCGTATTTTTCAGACCTTTTCATGCTCCACATATTTTTCACACGTTTACATGCTCTTCATATTTTACACAACTTCTCATGCTCTTCTTATTTTTTAAACCTTTTCTTGCTCTTCTTATTTTTCACACCGTTTGATGCTCTTCATATTTTTCACACCTTGTCATGCTTTTCAAATTTTTCACACCTTTTCATGCTCTTCGTATTTTTTAAACCTTTTCTTGCTCTTCATATTTTACACAACTTTTCATGCTCTTCATATTTTTCAGAACTTTTCATTCTCTTCATGCTCTTCGTATTTTCAGACCTATTCATGCTCCTCCTATTTTTCAGACCTTTTCATGCTCTTCGTATTTTTCACTCCTCTTCATGCTCCTCGTATTTTTCAAACCTTTTCATGCTCCGCGTATTTTTCACATCTTTTCATGCTCTTCATATTTTACAGACCGTTTCATGCTCTTCATATTTTTCACACCATTTCATTAACCTCATATTATTCGCAACTTTTCATGCTCTTCATATTTTGCACACCGTTCAGGCTATTCGTATGTTTCACACCTTTAATGCACTTCGTATTTTTCACAACTTTTCATGCTCTTCGTATTTTTCAGACCTTTTCATGCTCCTCGTGTTTTTCAGACCTTTTCACGCTCCTCATATTTTTCAGACATTCAGGCCCCTCGTATTTTTCAGACATTTTCATGCTCCCCGTATTTTTCAGACCTTTTCATTTTCCTCGTATTTTTGACATCTTTTCATGCTCCTCGTAATTTTCAGACCATTTCATGCTCCTCATATTTTTCAGACCTTTTCATTCTCCTAGTATATTTCCGATCTTTTCCTGCTCCTTGTACTTTTCAGACCTTTTCATGCTCCTCATATTTCTCACACCTTTCATGCTCTTCATATTTTTCACACGGTTTCATGCTCATGATATTTTCACACCGTTTCATGTTCCTCATATTTTTGATAACATTTCATGCTCCTCTTATTTTTCACACCTTTTCATGCTTCCCGTATTTTCCAGACCTTTTCATGCTCCTCGTATTTTTCAGACATTTACATGCTCCTCGTGTTTTTCAGACCTTTTCATGCTCCTCGTATTTTTCACACATTTTCATATTCCTCCTATTTTTCACACCTTTTCACGCTCCTTGTATTTTTCAGACATTAAGGCCCCTCGAACTTTTCACACCTTTTCTTGCTCTTCGTGTTTTCCACACCTTTTCCTGCTCCTCATATTTCTTCACACCATTTCATGCTCTTCATATTTTCATAGCATTTCATGCTAGTCATATTTTTGACACCTTTTCATGCTCATCATATTTTTCAGACCTTTTCATGCTCCTCGTGTTTTTCAGACCTTTTCACGCTCCTCATATTTTTCAGACATTCAGGCCCCTCGTATTTTTCAGACATTTTCATGCTCCTCGTGTTTTTCAGACCTTTTCACGCTCCTCGTATTTTTCAGACATTCAGGCCCCTCGTATTTTTCAGAAATTTTCATGGTCCCCGTATTTTTCAGACCTTTTCATGCTCCTCATATTTTTCACTCATTTTCATATTCCTTGTATTTTTCACACCTTTTCACGCTCCTCGTATTTTTCAGACATTAAGGCCCCTCGTATTTTTCAGACCTTTTCATGCTCCTCGTATTTTTCACACCTTTTCATGCTCCTCATATTGTTCACAACTTTTCATGCTCTTCATATTTTTCACATCTTTTCATGCTCCTCATATTTTTCATACCGTTTCATGATCCTCATATATTTCACACCTTTTCATGCTTCTCATATTTTTGACACCTTTTCATGATCCTTGTATTTTTCAGACTGTTTCATGCTTCTCATATTTTTCACACCTTTTCATGCTCCTCGTATTTTTCACAACTTTTCATGCTCATCGTATTTTTCATACCTTTTCATGATCCTCATATTTTTCACACCGTTTAATGCTCTTCATATTTTTCAGGCCGTTTCATGCTCCTCATATTTTTCACACCTTTTCATGCTCTTCATATTTTTCACACCGTTTCATGCTCTTCATGTTTCCATACTGTTTCATGCTCCTCATATTTTTCAGATATTTTCATGCTCCTCGTATTTTCCAGACCTTTTCATGCTCCTCGTACTTTTCACAACTTTTCATGCTCCTTGTACTTTTCAGACCTTTTCATGCTCCTCATATTTCTCACACCTTTCATGCTCTTCATATTTTTCACACCGTTTCATGCTCTTTATATTTTCACACCGTTTCATGCTCCTCATATTTTTGATACCTTTTCATACTCCTCTTATTTTTCAGACCTTTTCATGCTCCTCGTATTTTTCAGACCTTTTCATGCTCCCCGTATTTTTCATACCTTTCATGGTCCTCGTATTTTTCAGAACAATTCATGCTTCTCGTATTTTTCACACCTTTTCATGCTCCTCGTATTTTTCAGACCTTTTCATGCTCCCTGTATTTTTCATACCTTTCATGGTCCTCGTATTTTACAGAACGATTCATGCTCCCCGTATTTTTCATACCTTTCATGGTCCTCGTATCTTTCAGACATTTTCATGCTCCTCGTATTTTTCACACCTTTTCATGCTCCTCGTATTTTTCACACCTTTTCATGCTCCTCATATTTCACAACTTTTCATGCTCTTCATATTTTTTACATATTTTCATGCTCCTCATTTTTTTCATAGCATTTCATGCTCCTCATATTTTTCACATCTTTTCATGGTCCTCATATTTTTGACACGTTTTAAACGTCTTCATATTTTCACACCGTTTCATGCTCCTCACATTTTTTAGACCTTTTCATGCTCCTCATATTTTTCAGACCTTTATATGCTCCTCGTATTTTTCACACCTTTTCATGCTTCTAGTATTTTACAGAGCTTTTCATGATCCTTGTATTTTCCACACCTTTTCATGCTCTTTGTATTTGTCACACCTTTTCATGCTCCTCGTATTTTTCAGACCTTTTCATGCTCCCTGTATTTTTCATACCTTTCATGGTCCTCGTATTTTACAGAACGATTCATGCTCCCCGTATTTTTCATACCTTTCATGGTCCTCGTATCTTTCAGACATTTTCATGCTCCTCGTATTTTTCACACCTTTTCATGCTCCTCGAATTTTTCACACCTTTTCATGCTCCTCATATTTCACAACTTTTCATGCTCTTCATATTTTTTACATATTTTCATGCTCCTCATTTTTTTCATAGCATTTCATGCTCCTCATATTTTTCACATCTTTTCATGGTCCTCATATTTTTGACACGTTTTAAACGTCTTCATATTTTCACACCGTTTCATGCTCCTCACATTTTTTAGACCTTTTCATGCTCCTCATATTTTTCAGACCTTTATATGCTCCTCGTATTTTTCACACCTTTTCATGCTTCTAGTATTTTACAGAGCTTTTCATGATCCCTGTATTTTCCACACCTTTTCATGCTCTTTGTATTTTTCACACCTTTTCATGCTACTCGTATTTTTCAGACCTTTTCATGCTCCCCATATTTTCAGACCTTTTCATGCTCCTACTATTTTTCACACCTTTTTATGCTACTCGTATTTTTCACACCTTTTCATGCTCCTCGTATTTTTCAGACATTTTCATGCTCCTCGTATTTTTCAGACCTTTTCATGCTCCTCGTATTTTTCACACCTTTTCATGCTCCTCGTATTTTTCAGACATTTTCATGCTCTTACTATTTTTCACACCTTTTCATGCTCCTCACATTTTCACACATTTTCATGCTCTTCGTATTTTTCACACATTTTCATGCTCTTTGTATTTTTCAGACATTTTCATGCTCTTGGTAATTTTTCACACCTTTTCATGCTCTTCATATATTTCACACCTTTTCATGCTCTTCGTATTTTTCACACCTTTTCATGCTCTTCATATTTTTCACACCGTTTCATGCTCTTCATATTTTTCACACCGTTTCATGCTCTTCATATTTTTCACACGTTTTCATGCTTTTCATATTTTTCACACAGTTTCATGCTCTTCATATTTTTCACACCTTTTCATGCTCTTCATATTTTTCACACAGTTTCATGCTCTTCATATTTTTCACACCATTTCATGCTTTTCATATTTTTCACACCTTTTCATGCTCTTTGTATATTTCACACCTTTTCATGCACTTCGTATGTTTCACACCTTATCATGCTCCTCATATTATTCACACCTGTTCATGCTCCTCGTGTTTTTCAGAACTTTTCATGCTCCTCATATTTTTCAGACCTTTTCATGCTCCTCGTATTTTTCACACCTTTCATGCTCCTCGTATTTTTTAGACGTTGTCATGCTCCTCGTATTTTTCACACCTTTTCATGCTCCTTGTATTTTTCACACCTTTTCATGCTCCTTGTATTTTTCAGACCTTTTCATGCTCTTCGTATTTTTCAAAACATTTCATGCTTTCACATTTTTCACACCGTTTCATGCTCTGCATATTTTTCACACCTTTTCATGCACTTCGTATTTTTCAAACCTTTTCATGCTCTTTGTATTTTTCACAACTTTTCATTCTTTTCATAATTTTGCACACCTTTTCATGGTCTTCATATATTTCACACCAGTCATGCTCTTCGTATTTTTCACACTTTTTCAAGCTCTTCATACTTTTCAAACCGTTTCATGCTCTTCATATTTTTCACATCTTTTCATGCTCTTCATATTTTTCACACTGTTTCATGCTCTTCATATTTTTCACACCTTTTCATGGTCTTCATTTTTACACCGTCTCATGCTCCTCATATTTTTCACACGTTTCATGCTCTTCATATTTTTACACCGTTTCATGCTCCTCCTATTTTTCACACATTTTCATGTTCTTTGTATTTTTCAGACATTTTCATGCTCTTGGTAATTTTTCACACCTTTTCATGCTTTTCGTAATTTTTCACACCTGTAAATGCTCTTCGTATATTTCACACCTTTTCATGTTCCTCATATTTTTCACACAGTTTCATGCTCTTCATATTATTCACACCTTTTCATGTTCCTCATATTTTTCACACAGTTTCATGCTCTTCATATTATTCACACCATTTCATGCTCTTCATATTTTCACAGCATTTCATGCTAGTCATATTTTTGACACCTTTTCATGCTCCTCATATTTTTCAGACCTTTTCATGCTCCTCGTGTTTTTCAGACTTTTTCACGCTCCTCATATTTTTCAGACATTCAGGCCCCTCATATTTTTCAGACATTTTCATGGTCCTCGTATTTTTCAGACCTTTTCATGCTCCCTGTATTTTTCATACCTTTCATGCTCCTCGTATTTTTCAGACCTTTTCATGCTCCCTGTATTTTTCATACCTTTCATGGTCTTCGTATTTTTCAGACCTTTTCATGCTCCTCGTGTTTTTCAGACATTTTCACGCTCCTCGTATTTTTCAGACATTCAGGCACCTCGTATTTTTCAGACATTTTCATGCTCCTCGTGTTTTACAGAAGTTTTCATGCTCCTCGTATTTTTCACACATTTTCATATTCCTCCTATTTTTCACACCTTTTCACGCTCCTCGTATTTTTCAGACATTAAGGCCCCTCGTATTTTTCAGACCTTTTCATGCTCCTCGTATTTTTCACACCTTTTCATGCTCCTCATATCGTTCACAACTTTTCATGCTCTTCATATTTTTCACATCATTTCATGCTCCTCATATTTTTCATACCGTTTCATGCTCCTCATATTTTTCACATCTTTTTATGTTCGTCATATATTTGATACGATTTAAAGCTCTTCATATTTTTCATACCATTTCATGCTCTTCATATTTTCACAACGTTTCATGCTCCTCATATTTTTCAGACCGTTTCATGTTCCTCATATATTTCACACCTTTTCATGCTTCTCATATTTTTGACACCTTTTCATGATCCTCGTCTTTTTCAGACCGTTTCATGCTTCTCGTATTTTTCACACCTTTTCATGCTCCTCGTATTTTTCACAACTTTTCATGCTCCTCGTATTTTTCAAACCTTTTCATGCTCCTCGTATTTTTCACACATTTTCATGCTCTTGTGTTTTTCACACCTTTTCATGCTCCTCGCATTTTTCAGACCTTTTCATGCTCCTTGTAATTTTCAGACCTTTTCATGCTCCTCGTATTATATAGACCTTTTCATGCTCCGAGTATTTTTCAGACCTTTATATGCTCCTCGTATTTTTCACACCTTTTCATGCTTCTAGTATTTTACAGAGCTTTTCATGATCCTTGTATTTTCCACACCTTTTCATGCTCTTTGTATTTTTCACACCTTTTCATGCTACTTGTATTTTTCAGACCTTTTCATGCTCCCCATATTTTCAGACCTTTTCATGCTCCTACTATTTTTCACACCTTTTTATGCTACTCGTATTTTTCACACCTTTTCATGCTCCTCGTATTTTTCAGACATTTTCATGCTCCTCGTATTTTTCAGACCTTTTCATGCTCCTCGTATTTTTCACACCTTTTCATGCTCCTCGTATTTTTCAGACATTTTCATGCTCTTACTATTTTTCACACCTTTTCATGCTCCTCACATTTTCACACATTTTCATGCTCTTCGTATTTTTCACACATTTTCATGCTCTTTGTATTTTTCAGACATTTTCATGCTCTTGGTAATTTTTCACACCTTTTCATGCTCTTCATATATTTCACACCTTTTCATGCTCTTCGTATTTTTCACACCTTTTCATGCTCTTCATATTTTTCACACCGTTTCATGCTCTTCATATTTTTCACACCTTTTCATGCTCTTCATATTTTTCACACGTTTTCATGCTTTTCATATTTTTCACACAGTTTCATGCTCTTCATATTTTTCACACCTTTTCATGCTCTTCATATTTTTCACTCCGTTCTATGCTCCTCATATTTTCACATCGTTTCATGCTCCTCATATTTTTACACCGTTTCATGCTCTTCATCTTTTTCACACCATATCATGCTCTTCGTATTTTTCACACCTTTTCATGCTCTTTATATATTTTACAACTTTTCATGCACTTCGTATGTTTCACACCTTATCATGCTTCTCATATTATTCACACCTTTACATGCTCATCATATTTTTCACATCTTTTATTGCTCTTCATATTTTTCAGACCTTTTCATGCTCTTCATATTTTTCACACCGTTTCATGCTCCTCATATTTTCACACCGTTTCATGTCTTCATATTTTTCACACCATTTCATGCTTTTCGTATTTTTCACACCTTTTCATGCTCTTTGTATATTTCACACCTTTTCATGCACTTCGTATGTTTCACACCTTATCATGCTCCTCATATTATTCACACCTGTTCATGCTCCTCGTGTTTTTCAGAACTTTTCATGCTCCTCATATTTTTCAGACCTTTTCATGCTCCTCGTATTTTTCACACCTTTCATGCTCCTCGTATTTTTTAGACGTTGTCATGCTCCTCGTATTTTTCACACCTTTTCATGCTCCTTGTATTTTTCACACCTTTTCATGCTCCTTGTATTTTTCAGACCTTTTCATGCTCTTCGTATTTTTCAAAACATTTCATGCTTTCACATTTTTCACACCGTTTCATGCTCTGCATATTTTTCACACCTTTTCATGCACTTCGTATTTTTCAAACCTTTTCATGCTCTTTGTATTTTTCACAACTTTTCATTCTTTTCATAATTTTGCACACCTTTTCATGGTCTTCATATATTTCACACCAGTCATGCTCTTCGTATTTTTCACACTTTTTCAAGCTCTTCATACTTTTCAAACCGTTTCATGCTCTTCATATTTTTCACATCTTTTCATGCTCTTCATATTTTTCACACTGTTTCATGCTCTTCATATTTTTCACACCTTTTCATGGTCTTCATTTTTACACCATCTCATGCTCCTCATATTTTTCACACGTTTCATGCTCTTCATATTTTTACACCGTTTCATGCTCCTCCTATTTTTCACACATTTTCATGTTCTTTGTATTTTTCAGACATTTTCATGCTCTTGGTAATTTTTCACACCTTTTCATGCTTTTCGTAATTTTTCACACCTGTAAATGCTCTTCGTATATTTCACACCTTTTCATGTTCCTCATATTTTTCACACAGTTTCATGCTCTTCATATTATTCACACCTTTTCATGTTCCTCATATTTTTCACACAGTTTCATGCTCTTCATATTATTCACACCATTTCATGCTCTTCATATTTTCACAGCATTTCATGCTAGTCATATTTTTGACACCTTTTCATGCTCCTCATATTTTTCAGACCTTTTCATGCTCCTCGTGTTTTTCAGACTTTTTCACGCTCCTCATATTTTTCAGACATTCAGGCCCCTCATATTTTTCAGACATTTTCATGGTCCTCGTATTTTTCAGACCTTTTCATGCTCCCTGTATTTTTCATACCTTTCATGCTCCTCGTATTTTTCAGACCTTTTCATGCTCCCTGTATTTTTCATACCTTTCATGGTCTTCGTATTTTTCAGACCTTTTCATGCTCCTCGTGTTTTTCAGACATTTTCACGCTCCTCGTATTTTTCAGACATTCAGGCACCTCGTATTTTTCAGACATTTTCATGCTCCTCGTGTTTTACAGAAGTTTTCATGCTCCTCGTATTTTTCACACATTTTCATATTCCTCCTATTTTTCACACCTTTTCACGCTCCTCGTATTTTTCAGACATTAAGGCCCCTCGTATTTTTCAGACCTTTTCATGCTCCTCGTATTTTTCACACCTTTTCATGCTCCTCATATCGTTCACAACTTTTCATGCTCTTCATATTTTTCACATCATTTCATGCTCCTCATATTTTTCATACCGTTTCATGCTCCTCATATTTTTCACATCTTTTTATGTTCGTCATATATTTGATACGATTTAAAGCTCTTCATATTTTTCATACCATTTCATGCTCTTCATATTTTCACAACGTTTCATGCTCCTCATATTTTTCAGACCGTTTCATGTTCCTCATATATTTCACACCTTTTCATGCTTCTCATATTTTTGACACCTTTTCATGATCCTCGTCTTTTTCAGACCGTTTCATGCTTCTCGTATTTTTCACACCTTTTCATGCTCCTCGTATTTTTCACAACTTTTCATGCTCCTCGTATTTTTCAAACCTTTTCATGCTCCTCGTATTTTTCACACATTTTCATGCTCTTGTGTTTTTCACACCTTTTCATGCTCCTCGCATTTTTCAGACCTTTTCATGCTCCTTGTAATTTTCAGACCTTTTCATGCTCCTCGTATTATATAGACCTTTTCATGCTCCGAGTATTTTTCAGACCTTTATATGCTCCTCGTATTTTTCACACCTTTTCATGCTTCTAGTATTTTACAGAGCTTTTCATGATCCTTGTATTTTCCACACCTTTTCATGCTCTTTGTATTTTTCACACCTTTTCATGCTACTTGTATTTTTCAGACCTTTTCATGCTCCCCATATTTTCAGACCTTTTCATGCTCCTACTATTTTTCACACCTTTTTATGCTACTCGTATTTTTCACACCTTTTCATGCTCCTCGTATTTTTCAGACATTTTCATGCTCCTCGTATTTTTCAGACCTTTTCATGCTCCTCGTATTTTTCACACCTTTTCATGCTCCTCGTATTTTTCAGACATTTTCATGCTCTTACTATTTTTCACACCTTTTCATGCTCCTCACATTTTCACACATTTTCATGCTCTTCGTATTTTTCACACATTTTCATGCTCTTTGTATTTTTCAGACATTTTCATGCTCTTGGTAATTTTTCACACCTTTTCATGCTCTTCATATATTTCACACCTTTTCATGCTCTTCGTATTTTTCACACCTTTTCATGCTCTTCATATTTTTCACACCGTTTCATGCTCTTCATATTTTTCACACCTTTTCATGCTCTTCATATTTTTCACACGTTTTCATGCTTTTCATATTTTTCACACAGTTTCATGCTCTTCATATTTTTCACACCTTTTCATGCTCTTCATATTTTTCACTCCGTTCTATGCTCCTCATATTTTCACATCGTTTCATGCTCCTCATATTTTTACACCGTTTCATGCTCTTCATCTTTTTCACACCATATCATGCTCTTCGTATTTTTCACACCTTTTCATGCTCTTTATATATTTTACAACTTTTCATGCACTTCGTATGTTTCACACCTTATCATGCTTCTCATATTATTCACACCTTTACATGCTCATCATATTTTTCACATCTTTTATTGCTCTTCATATTTTTCAGACCTTTTCATGCTCTTCATATTTTTCACACCGTTTCATGCTCCTCATATTTTCACACCGTTTCATGTCTTCATATTTTTCACACCATTTCATGCTTTTCGTATTTTTCACACCTTTTCATGCTCTTTGTATATTTCACACCTTTTCATGCACTTCGTATGTTTCACACCTTATCATGCTCCTCATATTATTCACACCTGTTCATGCTCCTCGTGTTTTTCAGAACTTTTCATGCTCCTCATATTTTTCAGACCTTTTCATGCTCCTCGTATTTTTCACACCTTTCATGCTCCTCGTATTTTTTAGACGTTGTCATGCTCCTCGTATTTTTCACACCTTTTCATGCTCCTTGTATTTTTCACACCTTTTCATGCTCCTTGTATTTTTCAGACCTTTTCATGCTCTTCGTATTTTTCAAAACATTTCATGCTTTCACATTTTTCACACCGTTTCATGCTCTGCATATTTTTCACACCTTTTCATGCACTTCGTATTTTTCAAACCTTTTCATGCTCTTTGTATTTTTCACAACTTTTCATTCTTTTCATAATTTTGCACACCTTTTCATGGTCTTCATATATTTCACACCAGTCATGCTCTTCGTATTTTTCACACTTTTTCAAGCTCTTCATACTTTTCAAACCGTTTCATGCTCTTCATATTTTTCACATCTTTTCATGCTCTTCATATTTTTCACACTGTTTCATGCTCTTCATATTTTTCACACCTTTTCATGGTCTTCATTTTTACACCATCTCATGCTCCTCATATTTTTCACACGTTTCATGCTCTTCATATTTTTACACCGTTTCATGCTCCTCCTATTTTTCACACATTTTCATGTTCTTTGTATTTTTCAGACATTTTCGTGCTCTTGGTAATTTTTCACACCTTTTCATGCTTTTCGTAATTTTTCACACCTGTAAATGCTCTTCGTATATTTCACACCTTTTCATGTTCCTCATATTTTTCACACAGTTTCATGCTCTTCATATTATTCACACCTTTTCATGTTCCTCATATTTTTCACACAGTTTCATGCTCTTCATATTATTCACACCATTTCATGCTCTTCATATTTTCACAGCATTTCATGCTAGTCATATTTTTGACACCTTTTCATGCTCCTCATATTTTTCAGACCTTTTCATGCTCCTCGTGTTTTTCAGACTTTTTCACGCTCCTCATATTTTTCAGACATTCAGGCCCCTCATATTTTTCAGACATTTTCATGGTCCTCGTATTTTTCAGACCTTTTCATGCTCCCTGTATTTTTCATACCTTTCATGCTCCTCGTATTTTTCAGACCTTTTCATGCTCCCTGTATTTTTCATACCTTTCATGGTCTTCGTATTTTTCAGACCTTTCATGCTCCTCGTGTTTTTCAGACATTTTCACGCTCCTCGTATTTTTCAGACATTCAGGCACCTCGTATTTTTCAGACATTTTCATGCTCCTCGTGTTTTACAGAAGTTTTCATGCTCCTCGTATTTTTCACACATTTTCATATTCCTCCTATTTTTCACACCTTTTCACGCTCCTCGTATTTTTCAGACATTAAGGCCCCTCGTATTTTTCAGACCTTTTCATGCTCCTCGTATTTTTCACACCTTTTCATGCTCCTCATATCGTTCACAACTTTTCATGCTCTTCATATTTTTCACATCATTTCATGCTCCTCATATTTTTCATACCGTTTCATGCTCCTCATATTTTTCACATCTTTTTATGTTCGTCATATATTTGATACGATTTAAAGCTCTTCATATTTTTCATACCATTTCATGCTCTTCATATTTTCACAACGTTTCATGCTCCTCATATTTTTCAGACCGTTTCATGTTCCTCATATATTTCACACCTTTTCATGCTTCTCATATTTTTGACACCTTTTCATGATCCTCGTCTTTTTCAGACCGTTTCATGCTTCTCGTATTTTTCACACCTTTTCATGCTCCTCGTATTTTTCACAACTTTTCATGCTCCTCGTATTTTTCAAACCTTTTCATGCTTCTCGTATTTTTCACACATTTTCATGCTCTTGTGTTTTTCACACCTTTTCATGCTCCTCGCATTTTTCAGACCTTTTCATGCTCCTCGTATTATATAGACCTTTTCATGCTCCGAGTATTTTTCAGACCTTTTCATGCTCCTCGTATTTTTCACACCTTTTCATGCTCCTCGTATTTTTCAGACATTTTCATGCTCTTACTATTTTTCACACCTTTTCATGCTCCTCACATTTTCACACATTTTCATGCTCTTCGTATTTTTCACACATTTTCATGCTCTTTGTATTTTTCAGACATTTTCATGCTCTTGGTAATTTTTCACACCTTTTCATGCTCTTCATATATTTCACACCTTTTCATGCTCTTCGTATTTTTCACACCTTTTCATGCTCTTCATATTTTTCACACCGTTTCATGCTCTTCATATTTTTCACACCTTTTCATGCTCTTCATATTTTTCACACGTTTTCATGCTTTTCATATTTTTCACACAGTTTCATGCTCTTCATATTTTTCACACCTTTTCATGCTCTTCATATTTTTCACACAGTTTCATGCTCTTCATATTTTTCACACCATTTCATGCTTTTCATATTTTTCACACCTTTTCATGCTCTTTGTATATTTCACACCTTTTCATGCACTTCGTATGTTTCACACCTTATCATGCTCCTCATATTATTCACACCTGTTCATGCTCCTCGTGTTTTTCAGAACTTTTCATGCTCCTCATATTTTTCAGACCTTTTCATGCTCCTCGTATTTTTCACACCTTTCATGCTCCTCGTATTTTTTAGACGTTGTCATGCTCCTCGTATTTTTCACACCTTTTCATGCTCCTTGTATTTTTCACACCTTTTCATGCTCCTTGTATTTTTCAGACCTTTTCATGCTCTTCGTATTTTTCAAAACATTTCATGCTTTCACATTTTTCACACCGTTTCATGCTCTGCATATTTTTCACACCTTTTCATGCACTTCGTATTTTTCAAACCTTTTCATGCTCTTTGTATTTTTCACAACTTTTCATTCTTTTCATAATTTTGCACACCTTTTCATGGTCTTCATATATTTCACACCAGTCATGCTCTTCGTATTTTTCACACTTTTTCAAGCTCTTCATACTTTTCAAACCGTTTCATGCTCTTCATATTTTTCACATCTTTTCATGCTCTTCATATTTTTCACACTGTTTCATGCTCTTCATATTTTTCACACCTTTTCATGGTCTTCATTTTTACACCGTCTCATGCTCCTCATATTTTTCACACGTTTCATGCTCTTCATATTTTTACACCGTTTCATGCTCCTCCTATTTTTCACACATTTTCATGTTCTTTGTATTTTTCAGACATTTTCATGCTCTTGGTAATTTTTCACACCTTTTCATGCTTTTCGTAATTTTTCACACCTGTAAATGCTCTTCGTATATTTCACACCTTTTCATGTTCCTCATATTTTTCACACAGTTTCATGCTCTTCATATTATTCACACCTTTTCATGTTCCTCATATTTTTCACACAGTTTCATGCTCTTCATATTATTCACACCATTTCATGCTCTTCATATTTTCACAGCATTTCATGCTAGTCATATTTTTGACACCTTTTCATGCTCCTCATATTTTTCAGACCTTTTCATGCTCCTCGTGTTTTTCAGACTTTTTCACGCTCCTCATATTTTTCAGACATTCAGGCCCCTCATATTTTTCAGACATTTTCATGGTCCTCGTATTTTTCAGACCTTTTCATGCTCCCTGTATTTTTCATACCTTTCATGCTCCTCGTATTTTTCAGACCTTTTCATGCTCCCTGTATTTTTCATACCTTTCATGGTCTTCGTATTTTTCAGACCTTTTCATGCTCCTCGTGTTTTTCAGACATTTTCACGCTCCTCGTATTTTTCAGACATTCAGGCACCTCGTATTTTTCAGACATTTTCATGCTCCTCGTGTTATACAGAAGTTTTCATGCTCCTCGTATTTTTCACACATTTTCATATTCCTCCTATTTTTCACACCTTTTCACGCTCCTCGTATTTTTCAGACATTAAGGCCCCTCGTATTTTTCAGACCTTTTCATGCTCCTCGTATTTTTCACACCTTTTCATGCTCCTCATATCGTTCACAACTTTTCATGCTCCTCATATTTTTCACATCTTTTTATGTTCGTCATATATTTGATACGATTTAAAGCTCTTCATATTTTTCATACCATTTCATGCTCTTCATATTTTCACAACGTTTCATGCTCCTCATATTTTTCAGACCGTTTCATGTTCCTCATATATTTCACACCTTTTCATGCTTCTCATATTTTTGACACCTTTTCATGATCCTCGTCTTTTTCAGACCGTTTCATGCTTACGTATTTTTCACACCTTTTCATGCTCCTCGTATTTTTCACAACTTTTCATGCTCCTCGTATTTTTCAAACCTTTTCATGCTCCTCGTATTTTTCACACATTTTCATGCTCTTGTGTTTTTCACACCTTTTCATGCTCCTCGCATTTTTCAGACCTTTTCATGCTCCTTGTAATTTTCAGACCTTTTCATGCTCCTCGTATTATATAGACCTTTTCATGCTCCGAGTATTTTTCAGACCTTTATATGCTCCTCGTATTTTTCACACCTTTTCATGCTTCTAGTATTTTACAGAGCTTTTCATGATCCTTGTATTTTCCACACCTTTTCATGCTCTTTGTATTTTTCACACCTTTTCATGCTACTTGTATTTTTCAGACCTTTTCATGCTCCCCATATTTTCAGACCTTTTCATGCTCCTACTATTTTTCACACCTTTTTATGCTACTCGTATTTTTCACACCTTTTCATGCTCCTCGTATTTTTCAGACATTTTCATGCTCCTCGTATTTTTCAGACCTTTTCATGCTCCTCGTATTTTTCACACCTTTTCATGCTCCTCGTATTTTTCAGACATTTTCATGCTCTTACTATTTTTCACACCTTTTCATGCTCCTCACATTTTCACACATTTTCATGCTCTTCGTATTTTTCACACATTTTCATGCTCTTTGTATTTTTCAGACATTTTCATGCTCTTGGTAATTTTTCACACCTTTTCATGCTCTTCATATATTTCACACCTTTTCATGCTCTTCGTATTTTTCACACCTTTTCATGCTCTTCATATTTTTCACACCGTTTCATGCTCTTCATATTTTTCACACCTTTTCATGCTCTTCATATTTTTCACACGTTTTCATGCTTTTCATATTTTTCACACAGTTTCATGCTCTTCATATTTTTCACACCTTTTCATGCTCTTCATATTTTTCACTCCGTTCTATGCTCCTCATATTTTCACATCGTTTCATGCTCCTCATATTTTTACACCGTTTCATGCTCTTCATCTTTTTCACACCATATCATGCTCTTCGTATTTTTCACACCTTTTCATGCTCTTTATATATTTTACAACTTTTCATGCACTTCGTATGTTTCACACCTTATCATGCTTCTCATATTATTCACACCTTTACATGCTCATCATATTTTTCACATCTTTTATTGCTCTTCATATTTTTCAGACCTTTTCATGCTCTTCATATTTTTCACACCGTTTCATGCTCCTCATATTTTCACACCGTTTCATGTCTTCATATTTTTCACACCATTTCATGCTTTTCGTATTTTTCACACCTTTTCATGCTCTTTGTATATTTCACACCTTTTCATGCACTTCGTATGTTTCACACCTTATCATGCTCCTCATATTATTCACACCTGTTCATGCTCCTCGTGTTTTTCAGAACTTTTCATGCTCCTCATATTTTTCAGACCTTTTCATGCTCCTCGTATTTTTCACACCTTTCATGCTCCTCGTATTTTTTAGACGTTGTCATGCTCCTCGTATTTTCCACACCTTTTCATGCTCCTTGTATTTTTCACACCTTTTCATGCTCCTTGTATTTTTCAGACCTTTTCATGCTCTTCGTATTTTTCAAAACATTTCATGCTTTCACATTTTTCACACCGTTTCATGCTCTGCATATTTTTCACACCTTTTCATGCACTTCGTATTTTTCAAACCTTTTCATGCTCTTTGTATTTTTCACAACTTTTCATTCTTTTCATAATTTTGCACACCTTTTCATGGTCTTCATATATTTCACACCAGTCATGCTCTTCGTATTTTTCACACTTTTTCAAGCTCTTCATACTTTTCAAACCGTTTCATGCTCTTCATATTTTTCACATCTTTTCATGCTCTTCATATTTTTCACACTGTTTCATGCTCTTCATATTTTTCACACCTTTTCATGGTCTTCATTTTTACACCGTCTCATGCTCCTCATATTTTTCACACGTTTCATGCTCTTCATATTTTTACACCGTTTCATGCTCCTCCTATTTTTCACACATTTTCATGTTCTTTGTATTTTTCAGACATTTTCATGCTCTTGGTAATTTTTCACACCTTTTCATGCTTTTCGTAATTTTTCACACCTGTAAATGCTCTTCGTATATTTCACACCTTTTCATGTTCCTCATATTTTTCACACAGTTTCATGCTCTTCATATTATTCACACCTTTTCATGTTCCTCATATTTTTCACACAGTTTCATGCTCTTCATATTATTCACACCATTTCATGCTCTTCATATTTTCACAGCATTTCATGCTAGTCATATTTTTGACACCTTTTCATGCTCCTCATATTTTTCAGACCTTTTCATGCTCCTCGTGTTTTTCAGACTTTTTCACGCTCCTCATATTTTTCAGACATTCAGGCCCCTCATATTTTTCAGACATTTTCATGGTCCTCGTATTTTTCAGACCTTTTCATGCTCCCTGTATTTTTCATACCTTTCATGCTCCTCGTATTTTTCAGACCTTTTCATGCTCCCTGTATTTTTCATACCTTTCATGGTCTTCGTATTTTTCAGACCTTTTCATGCTCCTCGTGTTTTTCAGACATTCAGGCACCTCGTATTTTTCAGACATTTTCATGCTCCTCGTGTTTTACAGAAGTTTTCATGCTCCTCGTATTTTTCACACATTTTCATATTCCTCCTATTTTTCACACCTTTTCACGCTCCTCGTATTTTTCAGACATTAAGGCCCCTCGTATTTTTCAGACCTTTTCATGCTCCTCGTATTTTTCACACCTTTTCATGCTCCTCATATCGTTCACAACTTTTCATGCTCTTCATATTTTTCACATCATTTCATGCTCCTCATATTTTTCATACCGTTTCATGCTCCTCATATTTTTCACATCTTTTTATTTTCGTCATATATTTGATACGATTTAAAGCTCTTCATATTTTTCATACCATTTCATGCTCTTCATATTTTCACAACGTTTCATGCTCCTCATATTTTTCAGACCGTTTCATGTTCCTCATATATTTCACACCTTTTCATGCTTCTCATATTTTTGACACCTTTTCATGATCCTCGTCTTTTTCAGACCGTTTCATGCTTCTCGTATTTTTCACACCTTTTCATGCTCCTCGTATTTTTCACAACTTTTCATGCTCCTCGTATTTTTCAAACCTTTTCATGCTCCTCGTATTTTTCACACATTTTCATGCTCTTGTGTTTTTCACACCTTTTCATGCTCCTCGCATTTTTCAGACCTTTTCATGCTCCTTGTAATTTTCAGACCTTTTCATGCTCCTCGTATTATATAGACCTTTTCATGCTCCGAGTATTTTTCAGACCTTTATATGCTCCTCGTATTTTTCACACCTTTTCATGCTTCTAGTATTTTACAGAGCTTTTCATGATCCTTGTATTTTCCACACCTTTTCATGCTCTTTGTATTTTTCACACCTTTTCATGCTACTTGTATTTTTCAGACCTTTTCATGCTCCCCATATTTTCAGACCTTTTCATGCTCCTACTATTTTTCACACCTTTTTATGCTACTCGTATTTTTCACACCTTTTCATGCTCCTCGTATTTTTCAGACATTTTCATGCTCCTCGTATTTTTCAGACCTTTTCATGCTCCTCGTATTTTTCACACCTTTTCATGCTCCTCGTATTTTTCAGACATTTTCATGCTCTTACTATTTTTCACACCTTTTCATGCTCCTCACATTTTCACACATTTTCATGCTCTTCGTATTTTTCACACATTTTCATGCTCTTTGTATTTTTCAGACATTTTCATGCTCTTGGTAATTTTTCACACCTTTTCATGCTCTTCATATATTTCACACCTTTTCATGCTCTTCGTATTTTTCACACCTTTTCATGCTCTTCATATTTTTCACACCGTTTCATGCTCTTCATATTTTTCACACCTTTTCATGCTCTTCATATTTTTCACACGTTTTCATGCTTTTCATATTTTTCACACAGTTTCATGCTCTTCATATTTTTCACACCTTTTCATGCTCTTCATATTTTTCACTCCGTTCTATGCTCCTCATATTTTCACATCGTTTCATGCTCCTCATATTTTTACACCGTTTCATGCTCTTCATCTTTTTCACACCATATCATGCTCTTCGTATTTTTCACACCTTTTCATGCTCTTTATATATTTTACAACTTTTCATGCACTTCGTATGTTTCACACCTTATCATGCTTCTCATATTATTCACACCTTTACATGCTCATCATATTTTTCACATCTTTTATTGCTCTTCATATTTTTCAGACCTTTTCATGCTCTTCATATTTTTCACACCGTTTCATGCTCCTCATATTTTCACACCGTTTCATGTCTTCATATTTTTCACACCATTTCATGCTTTTCGTATTTTTCACACCTTTTCATGCTCTTTGTATATTTCACACCTTTTCATGCACTTCGTATGTTTCACACCTTATCATGCTCCTCATATTATTCACACCTGTTCATGCTCCTCGTGTTTTTCAGAACTTTTCATGCTCCTCATATTTTTCAGACCTTTTCATGCTCCTCGTATTTTTCACACCTTTCATGCTCCTCGTATTTTTTAGACGTTGTCATGCTCCTCGTATTTTTCACACCTTTTCATGCTCCTTGTATTTTTCACACCTTTTCATGCTCCTTGTATTTTTCAGACCTTTTCATGCTCTTCGTATTTTTCAAAACATTTCATGCTTTCACATTTTTCACACCGTTTCATGCTCTGCATATTTTTCACACCTTTTCATGCACTTCGTATTTTTCAAACCTTTTCATGCTCTTTGTATTTTTCACAACTTTTCATTCTTTTCATAATTTTGCACACCTTTTCATGGTCTTCATATATTTCACACCAGTCATGCTCTTCGTATTTTTCACACTTTTTCAAGCTCTTCATACTTTTCAAACCGTTTCATGCTCTTCATATTTTTCACATCTTTTCATGCTCTTCATATTTTTCACACTGTTTCATGCTCTTCATATTTTTCACACCTTTTCATGGTCTTCATTTTTACACCGTCTCATGCTCCTCATATTTTTCACACGTTTCATGCTCTTCATATTTTTACACCGTTTCATGCTCCTCCTATTTTTCACACATTTTCATGTTCTTTGTATTTTTCAGACATTTTCATGCTCTTGGTAATTTTTCACACCTTTTCATGCTTTTCGTAATTTTTCACACCTGTAAATGCTCTTCGTATATTTCACACCTTTTCATGTTCCTCATATTTTTCACACAGTTTCATGCTCTTCATATTATTCACACCTTTTCATGTTCCTCATATTTTTCACACAGTTTCATGCTCTTCATATTATTCACACCATTTCATGCTCTTCATATTTTCACAGCATTTCATGCTAGTCATATTTTTGACACCTTTTCATGCTCCTCATATTTTTCAGACCTTTTCATGCTCCTCGTGTTTTTCAGACTTTTTCACGCTCCTCATATTTTTCAGACATTCAGGCCCCTCATATTTTTCAGACATTTTCATGGTCCTCGTATTTTTCAGACCTTTTCATGCTCCCTGTATTTTTCATACCTTTCATGCTCCTCGTATTTTTCAGACCTTTTCATGCTCCCTGTATTTTTCATACCTTTCATGGTCTTCGTATTTTTCAGACCTTTTCATGCTCCTCGTGTTTTTCAGACATTTTCACGCTCCTCGTATTTTTCAGACATTCAGGCACCTCGTATTTTTCAGACATTTTCATGCTCCTCGTGTTTTACAGAAGTTTTCATGCTCCTCGTATTTTTCACACATTTTCATATTCCTCCTATTTTTCACACCTTTTCACGCTCCTCGTATTTTTCAGACATTAAGGCCCCTCGTATTTTTCAGACCTTTTCATGCTCCTCGTATTTTTCACACCTTTTCATGCTCCTCATATCGTTCACAACTTTTCATGCTCTTCATATTTTTCACATCATTTCATGCTCCTCATATTTTTCATACCGTTTCATGCTCCTCATATTTTTCACATCTTTTTATGTTCGTCATATATTTGATACGATTTAAAGCTCTTCATATTTTTCATACCATTTCATGCTCTTCATATTTTCACAACGTTTCATGCTCCTCATATTTTTCAGACCGTTTCATGTTCCTCATATATTTCACACCTTTTCATGCTTCTCATATTTTTGACACCTTTTCATGATCCTCGTCTTTTTCAGACCGTTTCATGCTTCTCGTATTTTTCACACCTTTTCATGCTCCTCGTATTTTTCACAACTTTTCATGCTCCTCGTATTTTTCAAACCTTTTCATGCTCCTCGTATTTTTCACACATTTTCATGCTCTTGTGTTTTTCACACCTTTTCATGCTCCTCGCATTTTTCAGACCTTTTCATGCTCCTTGTAATTTTCAGACCTTTTCATGCTCCTCGTATTATATAGACCTTTTCATGCTCCGAGTATTTTTCAGACCTTTTCATGCTCCTCGTATTTTTCAGACCTTTTTTTGCTCCTCGTATTTTTACACCTTTTCATGCTCCTTGTATTTTTCAGACCGTTTCATGCTCCTCGTATTTTTCAGACCTTTTCATGCTCCTCGTATTTTACAGAGCTTTTCATGCTCCTCGTATTTTTCAGAACTTTTCGTGCTCCTCGTATTCTTCACACCTTTTCATGCTCCTCATGTTTTCCACACCTTTCATGCTCTTCATATTTTTCACAGCGTTTCATGCTCTTCATATTTTCACACCGTTTCTTCCTCCTCATATTTTTGAGACGTTTTCTTGCTCCTCATGTTTTTCACACATTTTCATGCTCCTCGTATTTTCCATACTTTTTCATGCTCCTCGTATTTTTCAGACCTTTTCATGTTCCTCGTATTTTTGACATCTTTTCATGCTCCTCGTAATTTTCAGACCATTTCATGCTCCTCATATTTTTCAGACCTTTTCATTCTCCTAGTATTTTTCCGATCTTTTCATGCTCCTTGTACTTTTCAGACCTTTTCATTCTCCTATATTTCTCACACCTTTCATGCTCTTCATATTTTTCACACAGTTTCATGCTCATGATATTTTCACACCGTTTCATGCTCCTCATATTTTTGATAACTTTTCATGCTCCTCTTATTTTTCACACCTTTTCATGCTCCTCATATTTTCAGACCTTTTCATGCTCCCTGTATCTTTCATACCTTTCATGGTCCTCGTATTTTTCAGACCGTTTCATGCTTCTCGTATTATTCACACCTTTTCATGCTCTTCCTGTTTTTCACACCTTTTCATGCTCTTCGTGTTTTTCACTCCTTTAATGCTCTTCATATCTTTCAGGCGTTTTCACGCTCTTGATATTTTTCTCACCTTTTCATGCTCTCCGTGTTTTTCACACCTTTTCTTGCTCTTTGTGTTTTCCACACCTTTTCATGCTCCTCATATTTCTTCACACCATTTCATGCTCTTCATATTTTCACAGCATTTCATGCTAGTCATAGTTTTGATACCTTTTCATGCTCCTCATATTTTTCAGACCTTTTCATGCCCCTCGTGTTTTTCAGACTTTTTCACGCTCCTCATATTTTTCAGACATTCAGGCCCCTCATATTTTTCAGACATTTTCATGGTCCTCGTATTTTTCAGACCTTTTCATGCTCCCTGTATTTTTCATACCTTTCATGCTCCTCGTATTTTTCAGACCTTTTCATGCTCCCTGTATTTTTCATACCTTTCATGGTCTTTGTATTTTTCAGACCTTTTCATGCTCCTCGTGTTTTTCAGACATTTTCACGCTCCTCGTATTTTTCAGACATTCAGGCACCTCGTATTTTTCAGACATTTTCATTCTCCTCGTGTTTTTCAGAACTTTTCACGCTCCTCGTATTTTTCACACATTTTCATATTCCTCCTATTTTTCACACCTTTTCACGCTCCTCATATTTTTCAGACATTCAGGCCCCTCGTATTTTTCAGACATTTTCATGCTCCCCGTATTTTTCAGACCTTTTCATTTTCCTCGTATTTTTGACATCTTTTCATGCTCCTCGTAATTTTCAGACCATTTCATGCTCCTCATATTTTTCAGACCTTTTCATTCTCCTAGTATATTTCCGATCTTTTCCTGCTCCTCGTAATTTTCAGACCGTTTCATGCTCCTCATATTTTTCACACCTTTTGAAGCTGTTCATATTTTTCACACCTTTTCAGGCATTTCATGTTTTTCAACACCACTTCATGCTCCTCCTATTTTTCAGATCATTTCATGCTCCTCATATATTTCACATCTTTTGTAGCTCTTCATATTTTTCACAGCTTTTCATTCTCTTCAGGTTTCTCAACATCACTACATGGTTTTCCTATTTTTTACACCGTTTCATGCTCCTCATATTTTTGAAACCTTTTCAAGCTCTTTATATATTTCCCACCTTTTCAGGCTCTTAATGTTTTCAACACCGCTTCATGCTCATCCTATTTTTCAGACCGTTTCATGCTCCTCATATTTTTGACACCTTTTAATGCTCTTTATATTTTTCACACTTGTCATGCTCTTCATGTTTTCAACACTGTTTCATGCTTCTCCTATTTTTCAAACTGTTTCATGCTCCTCATATTTTTCACAGCTTTTGAAGCTGTTCATAATTTTCACATCTTTTCAGGCTCTTCATGTATTGGAACACCGTTTCAAGCCCCTCCTATTTTTCAGACCGTTTCATGCTCCTCATATTTTTGACACCTTTTGAACCTCCTCATTTTTTCACAACTTTTGAAGCTCTTCATGTTTTTCCACACCATTCCATGCTGCGTCTATTTTTCAGACTGTTTCATGCTACTCCTATTTTTCAAACCGTTTCATTCTCCTCATATTTTTGACACCTTTTTAAGCTCTTCATGTCTTTCAACACCGTTTCACGCTGCTCCTATTTTTCAGACCGTTTCATGATCCTCTTATTTTTCAGACCGTTTCATGTTCCTCATATTTTTGACACTTTTGAAGCTCTTCATGTCTTTCAACACTGTTTCATACTGCTCCTATTTTTCAGACCGTTTCATGCTCCTCATATTTTTGACACTTTTTGAAGCTCTTCATATTTTTCACACCTTTTCAGGCTCTTCATGTTTTTCAACACCACTTCATGCTCCTCCTATATTTCTGACCCTTTCATGCTCCACATGTTTTTCACACTTTTTGTAGCTCTTCATATTTTTCACAGTTTTCAGGCTCTTCATGTTTTTCAACACCGCTTCATGCTCCTCCTATTTGTCAGACCGTTTCATGCTCCTCATATTTTTGACACCTTTTGAAGCTCTTCATATTTTTCACAACTTTTCAGGCTCTTCATGTTTTTCAACACCACTTCATGTGCCTCCTATATTTCAGACCGTTTCATGCTCCTCATATTTTTGACACTTTTTGAAGCTCTTCATATTTTTCAAGCCTTTTCCGGCTCTTCATGTTTTTCAATACCACTTCATGCTCCTCCTATTTTTCAGACCTTTTCATGCTCCTCATATTTTTGACACCTTTTGAAGCTCTTAATATATTTCACAACTTTTCAGGCTCTTCTTGTTTTTCAACACCACTTTATGCTCCTTCTATTTTTCAGACCGTTTCATGCTCATCTCATTTTTGACACCTTTTCAAGCTCTTGATATTTTTCACACCTTTTGAAGCTCTTCATATTTTTCAAACGTTTTGAGGCTCTTCATGTTTTTCAACACCACTTCTTGCTCCTCATATTTTTCAGACCGTTTCATGCTCCTCATATTTTTGACACCTTTTGAAGCTCTTCATATTTTTCACACCTTTTTAGGCTCTTCATGCTTTTGAACACCGCTTCATGCTCCTCCTATTTTTCAGACCGTTTCCTGCTCATCTCATTTTTGATACCTTTGAAAGCTCTTCATATTTTTCACACCTTTTGAAGCTCTTCATATTTTTCACACCTTTTCAGTCTCTTCATGTTTTTGACGACCGCTTCTTGCTCCTCCTACTTTTCAGACCGTTTCATGCTCCTCATATTTTTGACACCTTTTGAAGCTCTTCATATTTTTCACACCTTTTCAGGCTCTTCATGTTTTTGACGACCGCTTCTTGCTCCTCCTACTTTTCAGACCGTTTCATGCTCCTCATATTTTTGAAACCTTTTGAAGCTCTTCATATTATTCACACCTTTTCAGGCTCTTCATGTTTTTGAACACTGCTTCATGCTCCTCCTATTTTTCAGACCGTTTCCTGCGCATCTCATTTTTGACACCTTTGAAAGCTCTTCATATTTTTCACACCTTTTGAAGCTCTTAATATTTTTCACACGTTTTCAGGCTCTTCATGTTTTTCAACGCCGCTTCATGCTCCTACTATTTTCAGACCGTTTCAATCTCCTCATGTATTTCACACCTTTTGAAGCTCTTCATATTTTTCACACATTTTCTGGCTCTTCATGTTTTTGAACATCATTTCATGCTGCTCCTATTTTTCAGACCGTTTCATGCTCCTCATATTTTTGACACCTGTTGAAGCTCTTCATATATTTCAAACCTTTTCAGTGTCTTCATTTTTTTGAACACCACTTCATGCTCCTCCTATTTTTCAGACCGTTTCATGCTCCTCATATTTGTGACACCTTTTGAAGCTCTTCATATTTTTCACACCTTTTCAGGCTCTTCATGTTTTTGAACACCGCTTCATGCTCCGCCTATTTTTCAGACCGTTTCCTGCGCATCTCATTTTTGACACTTTTTGAAGCTGTGCATATTTTTCATATCTTTTGAAGCTCTTCATATATTTTACACGTTTCCAGGCTCTTCATGTTTTTCAACAACGCTTCGTGCTGCTCCTAATTTTCAGATCATTTCATGCTCATCGATTTTTACATCTTTTGCAGGTGTTCATATTTTCACACCTTTTGAAGCTCTTCATAATTTTCACACCTTTTCAGACTCTTCATGTATTTGAACACCGTTTCATGCTCCTCCTATTTTTCAGACCGTTTCATGCTCCTCATATTTTTGACACATTTTGAAGCTCTTATTTTTTTTTCACACATTTTGAAGCTCTTCATATATTTATCACCTTTTCAGGCTCTTCATGCTTTTAAACAACACTTCATGCTCCTCCTATTTTTCAGACCGCTTCATGCTCATCTCATTTTTCACACCTTTTGAAGCTGTTCATATTTTTCACACGTTTTCAGGTTCTTCATGTTTTTCAACTCCGCTTCATGCTCCTCCTATTTTTCAGACCGTTTCATGCTCCACATATTTTTGACACGTTTTGAAGCTCTTCATATTTTTCACACATTTTTAGGCTCTTCCTGTTTTTGAACACCGTTTCATGCTCCTCCTATTTTTCAGACCGTTTCATGCTCCTCATATATTTGACACCTTTTGAAGCTCTTCATATTTTTCACACCTTTTCAGGCTCTTCTTTTGTTTGAACACCGCGTCATGCACCTCCTATTTTTCACACCTTTTGAAGCTCTTCATATTTTTCACACCGTTTCAGGCTCTTCTTGTGTTTGAACACCGCTTCATGCTCCTCAAATTTTTCACACCTTTTGAAGCTCTTCATATATTTCACATCTTTCAGGCTCTTCATGTTTTTCAACACCACTTCATGCTCCTCCTAATTTTCATACCGTTTCATGCTCCTCATATTTTTCACACCTTTTGAAGCACTTCATATTTTTTACACCTTTTCAGGCTCTTCATGTTTTTCAACACCACTTCATGCTCCTCTTATTTTTCAGAGCGTTTCATTCTCCTCATATTTTTTACAACTTTTGAAGCTCTTCATATATTTCATACGTTTTCAGGTGCTTCATGTTTTTCAACAACACTTCTTGCTCCTCCTTTTTTTCCGACCGTTTCCTGTTCCTCATATTTTTCAGACTTTTCAGGTTCTTCATGAGTTTCAACACCGCTTCATGCTCCTCGTATTTTTCAGACAGTTTCATGCTCCTCATATATTTGACACCTTTTGAAGCTCTTCATATTTTTCACACCTTTTCAGGCTCTTCATGATTTTCAACAGTGCTTCATGCTCCTCATATTTTTGATAGCTTGTGAAGCTCTTCATGTCTTTCACACCTTTTCAATCTCTTCATGTTTTTCACACCTTTTCAGGCTCTTCATGTTTTTCAACACCGCTTCATGCTCCTCCTATTTTTCAGACCGTTTCATGCTCCTCATATTTTTGACACCTTTTGAGGCTCTTCGTATATTTCACACCTTTTCAGGCTCTTCATGTTTTTTACACCTTTTCAGGCTCTTAATGTTTTTCAACACCGCTTCATGCTCCTCCTATTTTTCAGACCGTGTCATGCTCCTCTTATTTTTGACACATTTTGAAGCTCTTCATATTTTTCACACCTTTTGAAGCTCTTCATATTTTTCAAACCTTTACAGGCTCTTCTTGTATTTCAACACCGCTTCATGCTCCTCCTATTTTTCAGACCGTGTCATTCTCCTCTTATTTTTGACACATTTTGAAGCTCTTCATATTTTTCACATCTTTTGAAGCTCTTCATATTTTTCAAAACTTTACAGGCTCTTCATGTATTTCAACACCGCTTCTTGCTCCTCCAATTTTTCAGACCGTTTCATGCTCGTCATATTTTTCAAACCTTTTAAAGCTCTTCATAATTTTCACACCTATTCATGCTCTTCATTTTTTCCACACTGTTTCATGCTCCTCCTATTTTTCAGACCGTTTCATGCTCCTCATATTTTTCACACCTTTTGAAGCTCTTCATAGTTTTCACACCTTTTCACGATCTTCATGTCTTTCAAGACCGCTTCATGCTCCTCCTCTTTTTCAGACCGTTTCATGCCCCTCATATTTTTGACACCTTTTGAAGCACTTCATATATTTTACACCTTTTCAAACTCTTCATGTTTTTCACACCTTTTCAGGCTCTTCATGTTTTTCAACACCGCTTCATGCTGCTCTTATTTTTCAGACCGTTTCCTGCTCCTCATATTTTTGACACCTTTTGAAGCTCTTCATATATTTCACACCTTTTCAGGCTCTTCATGTTTTTACACCTTCTCAGGTCTTCATGTTTTTCAACACCGCTTCATGCTACTCCTATTTTTCAGACAGTTTTGTGCTCCTCATTTTTTGACACGTTTTGAAGCTCTTCATATATTTCACACATTTTCAGGCTCTTCATGTTTTTCAACGCCACCTCTTTCTCCTCCTATTTTTCATACCGTTTCATGCTCCTCATATTTTTGACACCTTTTGAAGCTCTTCATTTATTTCACACCTTTTCAGGATCTTCATGTTTTTGAACATCGCTTCATGCACCTCCTATTTTTCAGACCTTTTCACGCTCCTCATATTTTTGACACCTTTTGAAGCTCTTCATAATTTCACACCTTTTCAATCTCTTCATGTTTTTCACACCTTTTCAGGCTCTTCATATTTTTCCACACCCCATCTAGCTCCTCCTATTTTTCAGACCGTTTCATGCTCCTCATGTTTTTGACACCTTTTGAAGCTCTTCGTATATTTCACACCTTTTCAGGCTCTTCTTGTTTTACACCTTTTCAGGCTCTTCATGTTTTTCAAGACTGCTTCATGCTCCTCCTATTTCTGAGCCCGTTTCATGCTCCTCATATTTTTGAAACCTTTTGGAGCTCCTCCTAGTTTTCACACCTTTTCTGGCTCTTCATGTTTTTCAACACCGTTTCATGCTCCTCCTATTTTTCAGACCGTTTCATGCTCCTCCTACTTTGAGACCGATTCATGCTCCTCATATTTTTCACACCTTTAGAAGCTCTTCATATTTTTCTCACCTTTTCAGGCTTTCATGTTTTTCAACACCGTTTCATGCTCCTCCTATTTTTCAGACCGTTTCATGCTCCTCATATTTTTCACACCTTTAGAAGCTCTTCATATTTTTCTCACCTTTTCAGGCTCTACATGTTTTTCAACACTGTTTCATGCTCCTCCTATTTTTCAGACCGTTTCATGCTCCTCATATTTTTCACACCTTTTGAAGCTCTTCATATTTTTCACACCTTTTCAGGCTCTTCATGTTTTTGAACACCGCTTCATGCTCCTTCTATTTTTCAGACCTTTTCATGCTCCTCATATATTTGACACCTTTTGAAGCTCTTCATATATTTCACACCTTTTCAGGCTCTTCATGTTTTTCAGCACCACTTCATGCTCCTCCCATTTTTCAGACCGTTTCATGCTCATCTCATTTTTGACACCTTTTGAAGCTCTTCATATTTTTCACACCTTTTGAAGCTCTTCATATTTTTCACACATTTTTAGGCTCTTCATGTTTTTCAACACCCCTTCATGCTCGTCCTATTTTTCAGACCGTTTCATCCTCCTAATATTTTTGACACGTTGTGAGGCTCTTCATAATTTTCACACCATTCCAGGGTCTTCATGGTTTTGATCACCGTTATATGCTCCTCCTATTTTTCAGACCGTTTCATGCTCCTCATATTTTTGACATCTTTTGAAGCTTCATATTTTTCATACCTTTTCAGGCTCCCCATGTTTTTGAAAACCGCTTCTTGCTCCCCCTATTATTGAGGCGGTTTCATGCTCCTCATATTTTTGACACCTTTTGAAGCTCTTCATATTTTTCACACATTTTCAAGCGCTTCATGTTTTTAAACACCGCTTTATGCTCCTCCTATTTTTCAGACCGTTTCGTGCTGCACATATTTTTAACACATTTTGAAGCTCTCCATATTTTGCCCACCTTTTCATGCTCTTCATGTTTTTCAACACCGCTTCATGCTCCTCCTATTTTTGAGACCTTTTCATTCTCCTCATATTTTTGACACCTTTTGAAACTCTTCATGATTTTCACACCTTTTCATGCTCTTCATCTTTCCAACACCGCTTCATGCTCCTATTTTTCAGACCGTTTCATGCTCCTCATATTTTTGAAACCTTTTGAAGCTCTTCATATATTTCACACATTTTCAGGTGCTTCATGTTTTTCAACACCACTTCATGCTCCACCTATTTTTCATCCCGTTTCCTGCTCCACATATTTTTCACACCTTTTGAAGCTCTTCATTTTTTTCACAACTTGTCAGGCTCTTCATGTTTTTCAACACCACTTCATGCTCCTACAATTTTTCAGATGGTTTCATGCTCCTCATATTTTTGACACGTTTTGAAGCTCTACATATATTTCACGCCTTTTCAGGCTCTTCATGTATTTAAACACCGCTTCATTCTCCTCGTATTTTTCAGAACGTTTCATGCTACTCATATTTTTGACACCTTTTGAAGCTCTTTATATATTTCACAACTTTTCAGGCTTTTCATGTTTTTCAACACCGCTTCATATTCCTCCTATTTTTCAGACCGTTTCATGCTCCTCAAATTTTTGACACCTTTTGAAGCTCTTCATATTTTTCACACATTTTCAGGCTCTTCATGTTTTTCAAAAAGCTTCATGCTCCTCCTATTTTTCAGACCGTTTCATGCTCCTCATATTTTTCACGCCTTTTGAAGCTCTTCATATTTTTCACACCTTTTCATGCTCTTCATGTTTTTGAACACCGTTTCATGCTCCTCCTGTTTTTCAGACTGTTTCATGCTCCTCATAATTTTGACACCTTTTGAAGCTCTTCATATATTTCACACCTTTTCAGGCTCTTCATGTTTTTCAACACCGCTTCATGTTCTTCCTATTTTTCAGACCGTTTAATGCTCCTCAAATATTTGACAGCTTTTGTATCTCTTCATATTTTTCACACCTTTTCAGGCTCTTCATGTTATTGAACACCGCTTCATGCTCCTCCTATTTTTCAGACCGTTTCATGCTCCTCATATTTTTGACACCTTTTGAAGCTCTTCATATATTTCACACCGTTTCAGGCTCTTCAGGTTTTTCAACACCACTTCTTGCTCCTCCTACTTTTCAGACCGTTTCATGCTCCTCATAATTTTGACACCTTTTGAAGCTCTTCATATTTTTCACACCTTTTCAGGCTCTTCATGTTTTTCAACACCATTTGATGCTCCTCCTATTTTCAGACCGTTTCATGCTCCTCATATTTTTCACACCTTTTGGAGCTCTTCATATATTTCACACTTTTTCAGGGTCTTCATATTTTCCAACATCGCTTCATGCTCCATCTATATTTCAGACCCTTTCATGCTCTGCATATTTTTCACAACTTTTGAAGCTCTTCATATTTTTCACATCTTTTCAGGCTCTTCATGTTTTTCAGCAAAGATTCTTGCCCCTCCCATTTTTCAGACCGTTTCATGGTCCTCATATTTTTCTGACAGTTTCATGTTCCTCATATTTTTGACACCTTTGAAGCTCTTCATATTTTTCCAACGTTTTCAGGTTCTTCATGTTTTTACACCGTCTCATGCTTATCCTATTTTTAAGACCGTTTCATGCTCCTCATATTTTTGACACCTTTTGAAGCTCTTCGTATTTTTCACACCTTTTCATTCTCTTCATGTTTTTCAACACCGTTTCATGCTCCTCCTCTTTTCCAGACCGTTTCTTGCTCCTCATATTTTTGACAGCTTTTGAAGCTGTTTATATTTTTCACACTTTTAATGCTCCTCATGTTTTTCAACACCGTTTCATGCTCCTCATATATTTGACACCTTTTGAAGCTCTTCATATTTTTCACCTTTTCAGGCTCTCCAGGTATTTGAATACCGCTTCATGCTCCTCCTATATTTCATGCTCCTAATATTTTTGACACTTTTTGAAGCTATTCATATTTCTTTTCAGGCTCTTCATGTTTTTCAACATGGTTTCATGCTCCTCCTATTTTTCAGACCGTTTCATGCTCCTCCTATTTTTCAGAACGTTTCATGCTCCTCAAATTTTGGCACCTTTTGAAGCTCTTTATATTTTTAACACTTATCTTGCTCTTCATGTTTTTCAACACCATTTCATGCTCCTCCTATTTTTCAGACCGTTTCATGCTCCTCATATTTTTGACACCTTTTGAAGCTCTTCATATTTTTCACACCTTTTCATTCTCTTCATGTTTTTCAACACCGTTTCATACTCCTCCTATTTTTCAGAACGTTTCATGCTCCTCAAATTTTGGCACCTTTTGAAGCTCTTTATATTTTTAACACTTATCATGCTCTTCATGTTTTTCAACACCATCTCATGCTCCTACTATTTTTCAGATCGTCCCATGCTCCTCATATTTTTGACACCTTTTGAAACTCTTCATATTTTTCACACTTTTAATGCTCTTCATGATTTTCAACACAGTTACATGCTCCTCATATTTTTGACACCTTTTGCAGCTCTTGAAATTTTTCACACCTTTTCATGCTCTTCATGTATACATACAAAGTTTCATGCTCCTCCTATTTTCAGACCCTTTCATGCTCCTCATATTTTTGATAACTTTTGAACCTCTTCATATTTTTCACACCTTTTCATGCTCTTCATGTTTTTCAACACCGTCTCATGCTCCTCCTTTTTTTGAAACCTTCTGAAGCTCTTAATATATTTCACACCTTTTCAGGATCTTCATGTTTTTCAACACCGTCTCATGCTCCTCCTATTTTTTTTACCCGTTTCATGCGACTAATAATTTTGAAACCTTTTGAAGCTCTTCATATTTTTCACACCTTTTCATGCTCTTTATGTTTTTCAACACCGTTTCATACTCCTCCTATATTTCAGACCGTTTCATGATCGTCATATTTTTGACACCTTTTGAAGCTCTTCATATTTTTCACACCTTTTCAGGCTGTTCATGTTTTTCAATACCATTTCATGCTCCTCCTATCTTTCAGACCCATTCATGCTACTGATATTTTTGACACCTTTTGAAGCTCTTCATATTTTTCACACCTTTTCAGGCTCTTCATGTTTTCAACACCGTTTCATGCTCCTCCTATTTTTCAGACGGTTTCATGGTCCTCATATTTTTAACACGTTTTGAAGCTCTTCATATTTTTCACACTTTTTCAGGCTGTCATGTTTTTGAACACCATTTCATGCTCCTCCTATTTTTCAGACCGTTTCATGCTCCTCATATTTTGACACCTTTTGTAGCTCTTCATATTTTTCATACCTTTTCAGGCTCTTCATGTTTTCAACACCGCTTCATGCTCCTCCTATTTTTCAGACGGTTTCATGCTCCTCATATTTTTGACACCTTTTGAAGCTCTTCATATATTTCACACCTTTTCAGGCTCTTCATGTTTTTCAACACCGCTTCATGCTCCTCAAATTTTTGACACCTTTTGAAGCTCTTCATATATTTCACATCTTTCAGGCTCTTCATGTTTTTCAACACCACTTCATGCTCCTCCTAATTTTCATACCGTTTCATGCTCCTCATATTTTTCACACCTTTTGAAGCACTTCATATTTTTTACACCTTTTCAGGCTCTTCATGTTTTTCAACACCACTTCATGCTCCTCTTATTTTTCAGAGCGTTTCATTCTCCTCATATTTTTTACAACTTTTGAAGCTCTTCATATATTTCATACGTTTTCAGGTGCTTCATGTTTTTCAACACCACTTCTTGCTCCTCCTTTTTTTCAGACCGTTTCCTGTTCCTCATATTTTTCAGACTTTTCAGGTTCTTCATGAGTTTCAACACCGCTTCATGCTCCTCGTATTTTTCAGACAGTTTCATGCTCCTCATATATTTGACACCTTTTGAAGCTCTTCATATTTTTCACACCTTTTCAGGCTCTTCATGATTTTCAACAGTGCTTCATGCTCCTCATATTTTTGATAGCTTGTGAAGCTCTTCATGTCTTTCACACCTTTTCAATCTCTTCATGTTTTTCACACCTTTTCAGGCTCTTCATGTTTTTCAACACCGCTTCATGCTCCTCCTATTTTTCAGACCGTTTCATGCTCCTCATATTTTTGACACCTTTTGAGGCTCTTCGTATATTTCACACCTTTTCAGGCTCTTCATGTTTTTTACACCTTTTCAGGCTCTTAATGTTTTTCAACACCGCTTCATGCTCCTCCTATTTTTCAGACCGTGTCATGCTCCTCTTATTTTTGACACATTTTGAAGCTCTTCATATTTTTCACACCTTTTGAAGCTCTTCATATTTTTCAAACCTTTACAGGCTCTTCTTGTATTTCAACACCGCTTCATGCTCCTCCTATTTTTCAGACCGTGTCATTCTCCTCTTATTTTTGACACATTTTGAAGCTCTTCATATTTTTCACATCTTTTGAAGCTCTTCATATTTTTCAAAACTTTACAGGCTCTTCATGTATTTCAACACCGCTTCATGCTCCTCCAATTTTTCAGACCGTTTCATGCTCATCATATTTTTCAAACCTTTTAAAGCTCTTCATAATTTTCACACCTATTCATGCTCTTCATTTTTTCCACACTGTTTCATGCTCCTCCTATTTTTCAGACCGTTTCATGCTCCTCATATTTTTCACACCTTTTGAAGCTCTTCATAGTTTTCACACCTTTTCACGATCTTCATGTCTTTCAAGACCGCTTCATGCTCCTCCTCTTTTTCAGACCGTTTCATGCCCCTCATATTTTTGACACCTTTTGAAGCACTTCATATATTTTACACCTTTTCAAACTCTTCATGTTTTTCACACCTTTTCAGGCTCTTCATGTTTTTCAACACCGCTTCATGCTGCTCTTATTTTTCAGACCGTTTCCTGCTCCTCATATTTTTGACACCTTTTGAAGCTCTTCATATATTTCACACCTTTTCAGGCTCTTCATGTTTTTACACCTTCTCAGGTCTTCATGTTTTTCAACACCGCTTCATGCTACTCCTATTTTTCAGACCGTTTTGTGCTCCTCATTTTTTGACACGTTTTGAAGCTCTTCATATATTTCACACCTTTTCAGGCTCTTCATGTTTTTCAACGCTACCTCTTTCTCCTCCTATTTTTCATACCGTTTCATGCTCCTCATATTTTTGACACCTTTTGAAGCTCTTCATATTTTTCACACCTTTTCAGACTCTTCAATTTTTGAACATCGTTTCATGCTCCTCCTATTTTTCAGACCGTTTCATGCTCCTCATATTTTTGACACCTTTTGAAGCTCTTCATTTATTTCACACCTTTTCAGGATCTTCATGTTTTTGAACATCGCTTCATGCACCTCCTATTTTTCAGACCTTTTCATGCTCCTCATATTTTTGACACCTTTTGAAGCTCTTCATAATTTCACACCTTTTCAATCTCTTCATGTTTTTCACACCTTTTCAGGCTCTTCATATTTTTCCACACCCCATCTAGCTCCTCCTATTTTTCAGTCCGTTTCATGCTCCTCATGTTTTTGACACCTTTTGAAGCTCTTCGTATATTTCACACCTTTTCAGGCTCTTCTTGTTTTACACCTTTTCAGGCTCTTCATGTTTTTCAAGACTGCTTCATGCTCCTCCTATTTCTGAGCCCGTTTCATGCTCCTCATATTTTTGAAACCTTTTGGAGCTCCTCCTAGTTTTCACACCTTTTCTGGCTCTTCATGTTTTTCAACACCGTTTCATGCTCCTCCTATTTTTCAGACCGTTTCATGCTCCTCCTACTTTGAGACCGATTCATGCTCCTCATATTTTTCACACCTTTAGAAGCTCTTCATATTTTTCTCACCTTTTCAGGCTTTCATGTTTTTCAACACCGTTTCATGCTCCTCCTATTTTTCAGACTGTTTCATGCTCCTCATATTTTTCACACCTTTAGAAGCTCTTCATATTTTTCTCACCTTTTCAGGCTCTTCATGTTTTTCAACACCGTTTCATGCTCCTCCTATTTTTCAGACCGTTTCATGCTCCTCATATTTTTCACACCTTTTGAAGCTCTTCATATTTTTCACACCTTTTCAGGCTCTTCATGTTTTTGAACACCGCTTCATGCTCCTTCTATTTTTCAGACCTTTTCATGCTCCTTATATATTTGACACCTTTTGAAGCTCTTCATATATTTCACACCTTTTCAGGCTCTTCATGTTTTTCAGCACCACTTCATGCTCCTCCCATTTTTCAGACCGTTTCATGCTCATCTCATTTTTGACACCTTTTGAAGCTCTTCATATTTTTCACACCTTTTGAAGCTCTTCATATTTTTCACACATTTTTAGGCTCTTCATGTTTTTCAACACCCCTTCATGCTCGTCCTATTTTTCAGACCGTTTCATCCTCCTAATATTTTTGACACGTTGTGAGGCTCTTCATAATTTTCACACCATTCCAGGGTCTTCATGGTTTTGATCACCGTTATATGCTCCTCCTATTTTTCAGACCGTTTCATGCTCCTCATATTTTTGACATCTTTTGAAGCTTCATATTTTTCATACCTTTTCAGGCTCCCCATGTTTTTGAAAACCGCTTCTTGCTCCCCCTATTATTGAGGCGGTTTCATGCTCCTCATATTTTTGACACCTTTTGAAGCTCTTCATATTTTTCACACATTTTCAAGCGCTTCATGTTTTTAAACACCGCTTTATGCTCCTCCTATTTTTCAGACCGTTTCGTGCTGCACATATTTTTAACACATTTTGAAGCTCTCCATATTTTGCCCACCTTTTCATGCTCTTCATGTTTTTCAACACCGCTTCATGCTCCTCCTATTTTTGAGACCTTTTCATTCTCCTCATATTTTTGACACCTTTTGAAACTCTTCATGATTTTCACACCTTTTCATGCTCTTCATCTTTCCAACACCGCTTCATGCTCCTATTTTTCAGACCGTTTCATGCTCCTCATATTTTTGAAACCTTTTGAAGCTCTTCATATATTTCACACATTTTCAGGTGCTTCATGTTTTTCAACACCACTTCATGCTCCACCTATTTTTCATCCCGTTTCCTGCTCCACATATTTTTCACACCTTTTGAAGCTCTTCATTTTTTTCACAACTTGTCAGGCTCTTCATGTTTTTCAACACCACTTCATGCTCCTACAATTTTTCAGATGGTTTCATGCTCCTCATATTTTTGACACGTTTTGAAGCTCTACATATATTTCACACCTTTTCAGGCTCTTCATGTATTTAAACACCGCTTCATTCTCCTCGTATTTTTCAGAACGTTTCATGCTACTCATATTTTTGACACCTTTTGAAGCTCTTTATATATTTCACAACTTTTCAGGCTTTTCATGTTTTTCAACACCGCTTCATATTCCTCCTATTTTTCAGACCGTTTCATGCTCCTCAAATTTTTGACACCTTTTGAAGCTCTTCATATTTTTCACACATTTTCAGGCTCTTCATGTTTTTCAAAAAGCTTCATGCTCCTCCTATTTTTCAGACCGTTTCATGCTCCTCATATTTTTCACGCCTTTTGAAGCTCTTCATATTTTTCACACCTTTTCATGCTCTTCATGTTTTTGAACACCGTTTCATGCTCCTCCTGTTTTTCAGACTGTTTCATGCTCCTCATAATTTTGACACCTTTTGAAGCTCTTCATATATTTCACACCTTTTCAGGCTCTTCATGTTTTTCAACACCGCTTCATGTTCTTCCTATTTTTCAGACCGTTTAATGCTCCTCAAATATTTGACAGCTTTTGTATCTCTTCATATTTTTCACACCTTTTCAGGCTCTTCATGTTATTGAACACCGCTTCATGCTCCTCCTATTTTTCAGACCGTTTCATGCTCCTCATATTTTTGACACCTTTTGAAGCTCTTCATATATTTCACACCGTTTCAGGCTCTTCAGGTTTTTCAACACCACTTCTTGCTCCTCCTACTTTTCAGACCGTTTCATGCTCCTCATAATTTTGACACCTTTTGAAGCTCTTCATATTTTTCACACCTTTTCAGGCTCTTCATGTTTTTCAACACCATTTGATGCTCCTCCTATTTTCAGACCGTTTCATGCTCCTCATATTTTTCACACCTTTTGGAGCTCTTCATATATTTCACACTTTTTCAGGGTCTTCATATTTTCCAACATCGCTTCATGCTCCATCTATATTTCAGACCCTTTCATGCTCTGCATATTTTTCACAACTTTTGAAGCTCTTCATATTTTTCACATCTTTTCAGGCTCTTCATGTTTTTCAGCAAAGATTCTTGCCCCTCCCATTTTTCAGACCGTTTCATGGTCCTCATATTTTTCTGACAGTTTCATGTTCCTCATATTTTTGACACCTTTGAAGCTCTTCATATTTTTCCAACGTTTTCAGGTTCTTCATGTTTTTACACCGTCTCATGCTTATCCTATTTTTAAGACCGTTTCATGCTCCTCATATTTTTGACACCTTTTGAAGCTCTTCGTATTTTTCACACCTTTTCATTCTCTTCATGTTTTTCAACACCGTTTCATGCTCCTCCTCTTTTCCAGACCGTTTCTTGCTCCTCATATTTTTGACAGCTTTTGAAGCTGTTTATATTTTTCACACTTTTAATGCTCCTCATGTTTTTCAACACCGTTTCATGCTCCTCATATATTTGACACCTTTTGAAGCTCTTCATATTTTTCACCTTTTCAGGCTCTCCAGGTATTTGAATACCGCTTCATGCTCCTCCTATATTTCATGCTCCTAATATTTTTGACACTTTTTGAAGCTATTCATATTTCTTTTCAGGCTCTTCATGTTTTTCAACATGGTTTCATGCTCCTCCTATTTTTCAGACCGTTTCATGCTCCTCCTATTTTTCAGAACGTTTCATGCTCCTCAAATTTTGGCACCTTTTGAAGCTCTTTATATTTTTAACACTTATCTTGCTCTTCATGTTTTTCAACACCATTTCATGCTCCTCCTATTTTTCAGACCGTTTCATGCTCCTCATATTTTTGACACCTTTTGAAGCTCTTCATATTTTTCACACCTTTTCATTCTCTTCATGTTTTTCAACACCGTTTCATACTCCTCCTATTTTTCAGAACGTTTCATGCTCCTCAAATTTTGGCACCTTTTGAAGCTCTTTATATTTTTAACACTTATCATGCTCTTCATGTTTTTCAACACCATCTCATGCTCCTACTATTTTTCAGATCGTCCCATGCTCCTCATATTTTTGACACCTTTTGAAACTCTTCATATTTTTCACACTTTTAATGCTCTTCATGATTTTCAACACAGTTACATGCTCCTCATATTTTTGACACCTTTTGCAGCTCTTGAAATTTTTCACACCTTTTCATGCTCTTCATGTATACATACAAAGTTTCATGCTCCTCCTATTTTCAGACCCTTTCATGCTCCTCATATTTTTGATAACTTTTGAACCTCTTCATATTTTTCACACCTTTTCATGCTCTTCATGTTTTTCAACACCGTCTCATGCTCCTCCTTTTTTTGAAACCTTCTGAAGCTCTTAATATATTTCACACCTTTTCAGGATCTTCATGTTTTTCAACACCGTCTCATGCTCCTCCTATTTTTTTTACCCGTTTCATGCGACTAATAATTTTGAAACCTTTTGAAGCTCTTCATATTTTTCACACCTTTTCATGCTCTTTATGTTTTTCAACACCGTTTCATACTCCTCCTATATTTCAGACCGTTTCATGATCGTCATATTTTTGACACCTTTTGAAGCTCTTCATATTTTTCACACCTTTTCAGGCTGTTCATGTTTTTCAATACCATTTCATGCTCCTCCTATCTTTCAGACCCATTCATGCTACTGATATTTTTGACACCTTTTGAAGCTCTTCATATTTTTCACACCTTTTCAGGCTCTTCATGTTTTCAACACCGTTTCATGCTCCTCCTATTTTTCAGACGGTTTCATGGTCCTCATATTTTTAACACGTTTTGAAGCTCTTCATATTTTTCACACTTTTTCAGGCTGTCATGTTTTTGAACACCATTTCATGCTCCTCCTATTTTTCAGACCGTTTCATGCTCCTCATATTTTGACACCTTTTGTAGCTCTTCATATTTTTCATACCTTTTCAGGCTCTTCATGTTTTCAACACCGCTTCATGCTCCTCCTATTTTTCAGACGGTTTCATGCTCCTCATATTTTTGACACCTTTTGAAGCTCTTCATATATTTCACACCTTTTCAGGCTCTTCATGTTTTTCAACACCGCTTCATGCTCCTCAAATTTTTGACACCTTTTGAAGCTCTTCATATATTTCACATCTTTCAGGCTCTTCATGTTTTTCAACACCACTTCATGCTCCTCCTAATTTTCATACCGTTTCATGCTCCTCATATTTTTCACACCTTTTGAAGCACTTCATATTTTTTACACCTTTTCAGGCTCTTCATGTTTTTCAACACCACTTCATGCTCCTCTTATTTTTCAGAGCGTTTCATTCTCCTCATATTTTTTACAACTTTTGAAGCTCTTCATATATTTCATACGTTTTCAGGTGCTTCATGTTTTTCAACACCACTTCTTGCTCCTCCTTTTTTTCAGACCGTTTCCTGTTCCTCATATTTTTCAGACTTTTCAGGTTCTTCATGAGTTTCAACACCGCTTCATGCTCCTCGTATTTTTCAGACAGTTTCATGCTCCTCATATATTTGACACCTTTTGAAGCTCTTCATATTTTTCACACCTTTTCAGGCTCTTCATGATTTTCAACAGTGCTTCATGCTCCTCATATTTTTGATAGCTTGTGAAGCTCTTCATGTCTTTCACACCTTTTCAATCTCTTCATGTTTTTCACACCTTTTCAGGCTCTTCATGTTTTTCAACACCGCTTCATGCTCCTCCTATTTTTCAGACCGTTTCATGCTCCTCATATTTTTGACACCTTTTGAGGCTCTTCGTATATTTCACACCTTTTCAGGCTCTTCATGTTTTTTACACCTTTTCAGGCTCTTAATGTTTTTCAACACCGCTTCATGCTCCTCCTATTTTTCAGACCGTGTCATGCTCCTCTTATTTTTGACACATTTTGAAGCTCTTCATATTTTTCACACCTTTTGAAGCTCTTCATATTTTTCAAACCTTTACAGGCTCTTCTTGTATTTCAACACCGCTTCATGCTCCTCCTATTTTTCAGACCGTGTCATTCTCCTCTTATTTTTGACACATTTTGAAGCTCTTCATATTTTTCACATCTTTTGAAGCTCTTCATATTTTTCAAAACTTTACAGGCTCTTCATGTATTTCAACACCGCTTCATGCTCCTCCAATTTTTCAGACCGTTTCATGCTCATCATATTTTTCAAACCTTTTAAAGCTCTTCATAATTTTCACACCTATTCATGCTCTTCATTTTTTCCACACTGTTTCATGCTCCTCCTATTTTTCAGACCGTTTCATGCTCCTCATATTTTTCACACCTTTTGAAGCTCTTCATAGTTTTCACACCTTTTCACGATCTTCATGTCTTTCAAGACCGCTTCATGCTCCTCCTCTTTTTCAGACCGTTTCATGCCCCTCATATTTTTGACACCTTTTGAAGCACTTCATATATTTTACACCTTTTCAAACTCTTCATGTTTTTCACACCTTTTCAGGCTCTTCATGTTTTTCAACACCGCTTCATGCTGCTCTTATTTTTCAGACCGTTTCCTGCTCCTCATATTTTTGACACCTTTTGAAGCTCTTCATATATTTCACACCTTTTCAGGCTCTTCATGTTTTTACACCTTCTCAGGTCTTCATGTTTTTCAACACCGCTTCATGCTACTCCTATTTTTCAGACCGTTTTGTGCTCCTCATTTTTTGACACGTTTTGAAGCTCTTCATATATTTCACACCTTTTCAGGCTCTTCATGTTTTTCAACGCTACCTCTTTCTCCTCCTATTTTTCATACCGTTTCATGCTCCTCATATTTTTGACACCTTTTGAAGCTCTTCATATTTTTCACACCTTTTCAGACTCTTCAATTTTTGAACATCGTTTCATGCTCCTCCTATTTTTCAGACCGTTTCATGCTCCTCATATTTTTGACACCTTTTGAAGCTCTTCATTTATTTCACACCTTTTCAGGATCTTCATGTTTTTGAACATCGCTTCATGCACCTCCTATTTTTCAGACCTTTTCATGCTCCTCATATTTTTGACACCTTTTGAAGCTCTTCATAATTTCACACCTTTTCAATCTCTTCATGTTTTTCACACCTTTTCAGGCTCTTCATATTTTTCCACACCCCATCTAGCTCCTCCTATTTTTCAGTCCGTTTCATGCTCCTCATGTTTTTGACACCTTTTGAAGCTCTTCGTATATTTCACACCTTTTCAGGCTCTTCTTGTTTTACACCTTTTCAGGCTCTTCATGTTTTTCAAGACTGCTTCATGCTCCTCCTATTTCTGAGCCCGTTTCATGCTCCTCATATTTTTGAAACCTTTTGGAGCTCCTCCTAGTTTTCACACCTTTTCTGGCTCTTCATGTTTTTCAACACCGTTTCATGCTCCTCCTATTTTTCAGACCGTTTCATGCTCCTCCTACTTTGAGACCGATTCATGCTCCTCATATTTTTCACACCTTTAGAAGCTCTTCATATTTTTCTCACCTTTTCAGGCTTTCATGTTTTTCAACACCGTTTCATGCTCCTCCTATTTTTCAGACTGTTTCATGCTCCTCATATTTTTCACACCTTTAGAAGCTCTTCATATTTTTCTCACCTTTTCAGGCTCTTCATGTTTTTCAACACCGTTTCATGCTCCTCCTATTTTTCAGACCGTTTCATGCTCCTCATATTTTTCACACCTTTTGAAGCTCTTCATATTTTTCACACCTTTTCAGGCTCTTCTTGTTTTTGAACACCGCTTCATGCTCCTTCTATTTTTCAGACCTTTTCATGCTCCTCATATATTTGACACCTTTTGAAGCTCTTCATATATTTCACACCTTTTCAGGCTCTTCATGTTTTTCAGCACCACTTCATGCTCCTCCCATTTTTCAGACCGTTTCATGCTCATCTCATTTTTGACACCTTTTGAAGCTCTTCATATTTTTCACACCTTTTGAAGCTCTTCATATTTTTCACACATTTTTAGGCTCTTCATGTTTTTCAACACCCCTTCATGCTCGTCCTATTTTTCAGACCGTTTCATCCTCCTAATATTTTTGACACGTTGTGAGGCTCTTCATAATTTTCACACCATTCCAGGGTCTTCATGGTTTTGATCACCGTTATATGCTCCTCCTATTTTTCAGACCGTTTCATGCTCCTCATATTTTTGACATCTTTTGAAGCTTCATATTTTTCATACCTTTTCAGGCTCCCCATGTTTTTGAAAACCGCTTCTTGCTCCCCCTATTATTGAGGCGGTTTCATGCTCCTCATATTTTTGACACCTTTTGAAGCTCTTCATATTTTTCACACATTTTCAAGCGCTTCATGTTTTTAAACACCGCTTTATGCTCCTCCTATTTTTCAGACCGTTTCGTGCTGCACATATTTTTAACACATTTTGAAGCTCTCCATATTTTGCCCACCTTTTCATGCTCTTCATGTTTTTCAACACCGCTTCATGCTCCTCCTATTTTTGAGACCTTTTCATTCTCCCCATATTTTTGACACCTTTTGAAACTCTTCATGATTTTCACACCTTTTCATGCTCTTCATCTTTCCAACACCGCTTCATGCTCCTATTTTTCAGACCGTTTCATGCTCCTCATATTTTTGAAACCTTTTGAAGCTCTTCATATATTTCACACATTTTCAGGTGCTTCATGTTTTTCAACACCACTTCATGCTCCACCTATTTTTCATCCCGTTTCCTGCTCCACATATTTTTCACACCTTTTGAAGCTCTTCATTTTTTTCACAACTTGTCAGGCTCTTCATGTTTTTCAACACCACTTCATGCTCCTACAATTTTTCAGATGGTTTCATGCTCCTCATATTTTTGACACGTTTTGAAGCTCTACATATATTTCACACCTTTCAGGCTCTTCATGTATTTAAACACCGCTTCATTCTCCTCGTATTTTTCAGAACGTTTCATGCTACTCATATTTTTGACACCTTTTGAAGCTCTTTATATATTTCACAACTTTTCAGGCTTTTCATGTTTTTCAACACCGCTTCATATTCCTCCTATTTTTCAGACCGTTTCATGCTCCTCAAATTTTTGACACCTTTTGAAGCTCTTCATATTTTTCACACATTTTCAGGCTCTTCATGTTTTTCAAAAAGCTTCATGCTCCTCCTATTTTTCAGACCGTTTCATGCTCCTCATATTTTTCACGCCTTTTGAAGCTCTTCATATTTTTCACACCTTTTCATGCTCTTCATGTTTTTGAACACCGTTTCATGCTCCTCCTGTTTTTCAGACTGTTTCATGCTCCTCATAATTTTGACACCTTTTGAAGCTCTTCATATATTTCACACCTTTTCAGGCTCTTCATGTTTTTCAACACCGCTTCATGTTCTTCCTATTTTTCAGACCGTTTAATGCTCCTCAAATATTTGACAGCTTTTGTATCTCTTCATATTTTTCACACCTTTTCAGGCTCTTCATGTTATTGAACACCGCTTCATGCTCCTCCTATTTTTCAGACCGTTTCATGCTCCTCATATTTTTGACACCTTTTGAAGCTCTTCATATATTTCACACCGTTTCAGGCTCTTCAGGTTTTTCAACACCACTTCTTGCTCCTCCTACTTTTCAGACCGTTTCATGCTCCTCATAATTTTGACACCTTTTGAAGCTCTTCATATTTTTCACACCTTTTCAGGCTCTTCATGTTTTTCAACACCATTTGATGCTCCTCCTATTTTCAGACCGTTTCATGCTCCTCATATTTTTCACACCTTTTGGAGCTCTTCATATATTTCACACTTTTTCAGGGTCTTCATATTTTCCAACATCGCTTCATGCTCCATCTATATTTCAGACCCTTTCATGCTCTGCATATTTTTCACAACTTTTGAAGCTCTTCATATTTTTCACATCTTTTCAGGCTCTTCATGTTTTTCAGCAAAGATTCTTGCCCCTCCCATTTTTCAGACCGTTTCATGGTCCTCATATTTTTCTGACAGTTTCATGTTCCTCATATTTTTGACACCTTTGAAGCTCTTCATATTTTTCCAACGTTTTCAGGTTCTTCATGTTTTTACACCGTCTCATGCTTATCCTATTTTTAAGACCGTTTCATGCTCCTCATATTTTTGACACCTTTTGAAGCTCTTCGTATTTTTCACACCTTTTCATTCTCTTCATGTTTTTCAACACCGTTTCATGCTCCTCCTCTTTTCCAGACCGTTTCTTGCTCCTCATATTTTTGACAGCTTTTGAAGCTGTTTATATTTTTCACACTTTTAATGCTCCTCATGTTTTTCAACACCGTTTCATGCTCCTCATATATTTGACACCTTTTGAAGCTCTTCATATTTTTCACCTTTTCAGGCTCTCCATGTATTTGAATACCGCTTCATGCTCCTCCTATATTTCATGCTCCTAATATTTTTGACACTTTTTGAAGCTATTCATATTTCTTTTCAGGCTCTTCATATTTTTCAACATGGTTTCATGCTCCTCCTATTTTTCAGACCGTTTCATGCTCCTCCTATTTTTCAGAACGTTTCATGCTCCTCAAATTTTGGCACCTTTTGAAGCTCTTTATATTTTTAACACTTATCTTGCTCTTCATGTTTTTCAACACCATTTCATGCTCCTCCTATTTTTCAGACCGTTTCATGCTCCTCATATTTTTGACACCTTTTGAAGCTCTTCATATTTTTCACACCTTTTCATTCTCTTCATGTTTTTCAACACCGTTTCATACTCCTCCTATTTTTCAGAACGTTTCATGCTCCTCAAATTTTGGCACCTTTTGAAGCTCTTTATATTTTTAACACTTATCATGCTCTTCATGTTTTTCAACACCATCTCATGCTCCTACTATTTTTCAGATCGTCCCATGCTCCTCATATTTTTGACACCTTTTGAAACTCTTCATATTTTTCACACTTTTAATGCTCTTCATGATTTTCAACACAGTTACATGCTCCTCATATTTTTGACACCTTTTGCAGCTCTTGAAATTTTTCACACCTTTTCATGCTCTTCATGTATACATACAAAGTTTCATGCTCCTCCTATTTTCAGACCCTTTCATGCTCCTCATATTTTTGATAACTTTTGAACCTCTTCATATTTTTCACACCTTTTCATGCTCTTCATGTTTTTCAACACCGTCTCATGCTCCTCCTTTTTTTGAAACCTTCTGAAGCTCTTAATATATTTCACACCTTTTCAGGATCTTCATGTTTTTCAACACCGTCTCATGCTCCTCCTATTTTTTTTACCCGTTTCATGCGACTAATAATTTTGAAACCTTTTGAAGCTCTTCATATTTTTCACACCTTTTCATGCTCTTTATGTTTTTCAACACCGTTTCATACTCCTCCTATATTTCAGACCGTTTCATGATCGTCATATTTTTGACACCTTTTGAAGCTCTTCATATTTTTCACACCTTTTCAGGCTGTTCATGTTTTTCAATACCATTTCATGCTCCTCCTATCTTTCAGACCCATTCATGCTACTGATATTTTTGACACCTTTTGAAGCTCTTCATATTTTTCACACCTTTTCAGGCTCTTCATTTTTTTCAACATCGTTTCATGCTCCTCCTATATTTCAGACCGTTTCATGCTCCTCATATTTTTGACACCTTTTGGAGATTTCATATATTTCACACTTTTTCAGGCTCTTCATGTTTTTCAACACCACTTCATGATCCTCCTATTTTTCAGACCGTTTCTTGCTCCTCTAATTTTTGACACCTTTTGAAGCTCTTCATATTTTTCACACCTTTTGAAACTCTTCATATTTTTCACACCTTTTGAAGCTCTTCATATTTTTCACACCTTTTCAGCCTCTTTATATTTTTCAACACCATTTCATGCTCCTCCTATTTTTCAGACCGTTTCATGTTCCTCATATTTTTGACACCTTTTAAAGCTCTTCATATTTTTCACACCTTTTCTGGCTCTTAATGTTTTTCAACACCGCTTCATGCTCCTCTTAATTTTCAGACCGTTTCCTGATCCTCATATGTTTGACACCTTTTGAAAGTCTTCATATTTTTCACACCTTTTCAGGCTCTTCCGTTTTTCAACACCGCTTCTTACTCCTCCTATTTTTCAGACAGTTTCATGCTCCTCTCATTTTTGACACCTTTTGAAGCTCTTCATGTTTTTCACATCTTTTGAAGCTCTTCATATTTTTCAACCTATTGAAGCTCTTCATATTTTACACACCTTTTCAGGCTTTTCATGTTTTTGAACACCGCTTCATGATCCTCCTATTTTTCAGTCCGTTCATGCTCCTCATATTTTTGGCACCTTTTGAAGCTTTCATATTTTTCACACCTGTTCAGTCTCTTCATGTTTTTGAACACTGTTTCATGCTCCTCCTACATTTGACACATTTTGAAGCTCTTCATATTTTTCACACCTGTTCAGGTTCTTCATGTTTTTGAACACAGTTTCATGTTCCTCTTATTTGTGACATCTTTTGAAGCTCTTCACATTTTTCACACATTTTCAGGCTCTTCATATTTTTCAACACCGTTTCATGCTCCTCCTCTTTTTCAGACCGTTTCATGCTCCTCATATTTTTGACACGTTTTGTAGCTCTTCATATTTTTCACACCTCTTCACGCTCTTCATATTTTTCATCAACGTTTCATGCTCCTCCCATTTTTCAGACCTTTTCATGCCCCGCATATATTTGACACATTTTGAAGCTCTTCATATTTTTCACACCTTTTCTGGCTCTTCATGTTTTTCAACACCACTTCATGCTCCTCCAATTTGTCACACCATTTCAATCTCATCATATTTTAGACACTTTTTGAAACTCTTCATATATTTCACACCTTTTCAGTCTCTTCATGTTTTTCAACACCGCTTCATGCTCCTCCTATATTTTAGAACGTTTCATGCTCCTCATATTTTTGATACCTTTTGAACCTCTTCATATATTTCACACAGTTTCTGGCTCTTCATGTTTTTCAACACCGCTTCATGCTCCTCTTATTTTTCTGACCGTTTCATGCTCCTCGTATTTTTGACACCTTTTGAAGCTCTTCATATTTGCCACCCCTTTTCAGGCTCTTCATGTTTTTTTAACACATTTTCATGCTCCTCATCGTTTTGAAACCTTTTGTAGCTCTTCATATTGTTCACATCTTTTGAAGCTCTTCATATTTTTCAACCTATTGAAGCTCTTCATATTTTACACACCTTTTGAAGCTCTTCATATTTTTCACACGTTTTCAGGCTCTTGATGTTTTTTAACACCGTTTCTTGCTCCATTTATTTTTTAGACCGTTTCATGCTCCTCATATTTTTGACACCTTTTCAAGCTCTTCATATTTTTTACACATTTTCAGGCACTTCATGATTTTCAACACCGCTTCATGCTCCTCCTTTTTTTCAGACCGTTTCATGCTCCTCATATTTTTAACACCTTTCGAAACTCTTCATATATTTCACACCTTTTCAGGCTATTATTGTTTTTCAACACCAGTTCATGCTCCTCCTATATTTCAATGGTTTCATGCTCCTCGCATTTTTGACACCTTTTGAACCTCTTCATATATTTCACACCTTTTCAGGCTCTTCATGTTTTTCAACACCACTTCATGCTCCTCCTATTTTTCAGACCGTTTCATGGTCATCTTATTTTTGTCACATTTGGAAGTTATTCATATTTTTCACACCTTTACTGGCTCTTCATGTTTTTGAACACCGTTTCATGCTCCTCCTATTTGTGACACTTTTGAAGCTCTTCATATTTTTCACACCTATTCAGGCTCTTCATATTTTTCAACACCGTTTGATGCTCCTCCTATTTTTCAGACCGTTTCATGCCCCTCATAATTTTGACACCTTTTGAAAGTCTTCATATTTTTAACATCATTTCAAGCCCTTCATGTTTTTGAACAACATTTCTTGCTCCTCCTATTTATCAGACCGTTTCATGGTCCTCATATTTTTGACACCCTTTGAAGCTCTTCATATATTTCACACCTTTTCAGGCTCTTCATGTTTTTCAAAACCGCTTCATGCTCCTCCTATTTTTCAGATCATTTCATGATCTTCATATTTTTCACACCTTTTGAAAGTCTTCATATTTTTCCACATTTTCAGGCTCTTCATGTTTTTGAACTACGTTTCATGCTCCTCCTATTTTTCAGACCGTTTCATGCCCCTCATATTTTTGACAAATTTTGAAGCTCTTCATATATTTCACACCTTTTCAGGCTTTTCTTTTTTTTCAACACAGCTTCATGCTCCTCCTATTTTTTAGACCGTTTCATGCTCCTCATATTTTTGAACACATTTTGAAGCTCTTCATATTTTTCACACCTTTTCAAACTCTTAATATTTTTCAACACCGCTTCATGCTCCTCGTATTTTTAGACCGTTTCATGCCTCTCATATTTTTGACAACTTTTGAAGTCTTCATATTTTTCACACCTTTTCAGGCTCTACCGTTTTTCAACACCGCTTCATGCTCCTCCTATTTTTCTGACCGTTTCATGCTCCTCATATATTTGACACTTTTTCAAGCTCCTCATATTTTTCACACCTTTTCAGGGTCTTCATGTTTTTCAACACCGTTTCATGTTCCTCATCTTTTTGAAAACTTTTGAAGCTCTTCATATTTTTCACCGCTTTTCAGGCTCTTCATGTTTTTCAACACCGCTTCATGCTCCTCCTATTTTTCAGACCGTATCATGCTCCTCATATTTTTCACAGCTTTTGAAGCTCTTTATATTTTTCACACCTTTTCAGGCTATTCATGTTTTTGAACTACGCTTCATGCTCCTCCTATTTTTCAGACCGTTTCATGCTCCACATATTTTTGGCACCTTTTGAAGCTCTTCATATTTTTCACACCTTTTCAGGCTCTTCATGATTTTGAACACTGTTTCATGCTCCTCCTATATTTGACACCGTTTTAAGCTCTTCATATTTTTCACACTTTTTCAGGCTCTTCATGTTTTTAAAGAGCGCTTCATGCTCCTCATATTTTTGATACATTTTGAAGCTCTTCGTATTTTTCACACCTTTTCAGGCTCTTCATGTTTTTCAGCACCGCTTCATGCTCCTCCTATTTTTGAGACCGTTTAATGCTCCTCATATTTTGCACACCTTTTGAAGCTCTTCATATTTTACAGTACTTTCAGGCTCTTCATGTTTTTGAACACCGCTTCATGCTCCTCCTTTTTTTCAAACTGTTTCATGTTCCTCATATTTTTGACACGTTTTGAAGCTCTTCATATCTTTCACACCCTTTCAGCCTCTTCATGTTTTTGAACAACGTTTCATGCTCCTCCTATATTTCAGACCGTTTCATGCTCCTCATATTTTACACACCTTTTGAAGCTCTTCATATGTTTCACACCTTTTCAGGCTCTTTAGGTTTTCTAACACCGCTTCATGCTCCTCCTATTTTTCAAAAGGTTTCATGCTCCTCATATTTTTGACACGTTTTGAAGCTCTTCATATATTTTACACCTTTTGAGGCTCTTCATGTTTTTGAATACCGCTTCATGCTCCTCCTATTTTCAGACAGTTTCATGCTCCTCATATATTTGACACGTTTTGAAGTTCTTCATATTTTTCACACATTTTCAGGCTCTGCATTTTTTTGAGCACAGTTTCATGCTCCTCATATTTTTCACACATTTGCATGCTCTTCATATTTTTCACACCTTTCAGGCTCTTCATGTTTTTGAACACCGTTTCATGCTCCTCCTATTTTTCAGACTGTTTCATGCTCCTCATAACTTTGACACCATTTGAAGCTCTTCACATTTTTCACACCTTTTCAGGCTCTTCAGGTTTTTGAACACGGCTTCATACTCCTCGTATTTTTCAGCCCATTTCATGCTCCTTATATTTTTCACACTTTTTCATGCTATTCATATTTTTCACATCTTTTCATGCTCTTCATGTTTCTCAACACCGTTTCATGCTCTTCAGGTTTTTGAACACGGCTTCATGCTCCTCGTATTTTTCAGACCGTTTCATGCTCCTCATATTTTTTACCTTTTTGAAGCTCTTCATATTTTTCATACCTTTTCAGGCTCTTAATGTTTTGGAACACCGCTTCATGCTCCTCCTATTTTTCAGACCGTTTCATGCTCCTCATATTTTTAACCCTATTGAAGCTCTTCATATTTTTCACAACTTTTCAGGTTCTTCAGTTTTTTGAACACGGCTTCATGCTCCTCGTATTTTTCAGACCGTTTCATGCTCCTCATATATTTCACACCGTTTGAAGCTCTTCATATTTTTCACACGTTTTCAGGCTCTTCAGGTTTTTGAACACCGCTTCATGCTCCTCCTATTTTTCAGAACTTTTCATGCTCCTCATATTTTTGACACGTTTTGAAACACTTCATATTTTTCACACCTTTTCAGGCTCTTCATATTTGTGAACACTGCTTCATGCTCCTCCTATTTTTCATATCGTTTCATGCTTCTCATATTTTTGACACCTTTTGAAGCTCTTCATATTTTTCACACCTTTTCAGGCTCTTCATGTTTTTCAACACCGCTTCATGCTCCTCCTATTTTTCAGACCGTTTCATGCTCCATATATTTTTGGCACCTTTTGAAGCTCTTCATATTTTTCACAGCTTTTCAGGCTCTTCATGTTTTTGAACACTGTTTCATGCTCCTCTTATATTTGACACATTTTAAGCTCTTCGTATTTTTCACACCATTTGACGCTCTTCATGTTTTTCAACACCGCTTCATGCTCCTCCTATTTTTCAGACCGTTTAATGCTCCACATGTATTTCACACCTTTTGAAGCTCTTCATATTTTTCACACCTTTTGAAGCTCTTCATATTTTTCACATGTTTTCAGGCCTTCATGTTTTTCAACACTACTTAATGCTCCTCCTATTTTTCAGACCGCTTAATCCTCCTCATGTATTTCACACTTTTTGAAGCTCTTCATATTTTTCACACCTTTTCAGGCTCTTCATGTTTTTGAACACGGCTTTATGCTCCTCCTATTTTTCAGACCGTTTCATGCTCCTCATATTTTTGACACCTTTTGAAGCTCTTCATATTTTTCACACCTTTTCAGGCTCTTCAGTTTTTGTCAACACCACTTCATGCTCCTCCTATTTTTCAGACCGTTTAATCCTCCTCATGTATTTCACACTTTTTGAAGCTCTTCATATTTTTCACACCTTTTGAAGCTCTTCATATTTTTCACACGTTTTCAGGCTCTTCATGTTTTTCAACACCACTTCATGCTCCTCCTATTTTTCAGACCGTATCATGCTCCTCATATTTTTCACACCTTTTGAAGATCTTCATATTTTTCACACCTTTTCAGGCTATTCATGTTTTTGAACACCACTTCATGCTCCTTCTATTTTTTAGAGAGTTTCATGCTCCTCATGTATTTCACACCTTTCGAAGCTCTTCATATTTTTCACACCTTTTCAGGCTCTTCATGTTTTTGATCACCGTGTCATCCTCCTCCTATTTGTCAGACTGTTTCATGCTCCTCATATTTTTTTTTCCAGTGGGTTTTGTCATACATTGATATGAATCAGCCATGGATTTACATGTATTCCCAATCCCGATTCCCCCTCCCACCTCCCTCTCCCCCCGATTCCTCTGGGTCTTCCCAGTGCACCAGGCCGGAGCACTTGTCTCGTTCATCCCACCTGGGCTGGTGATCTGTTTCACCATAGATAGGATACATGCTGTTCTTTTGAAATATCCCACCCTCACATTCTCCCACAAAGTTCAAAAGTCTGTTCTGTATTTCTGTGTCTCTTTTTCTGTTCTGCATATAGGGTTATCGTTATCACCTTTCTAAATTCCATATACATGTGTCAGTATGCTGTAATGTTCTTTATCTTTCTGGCTTACTTCACTCTGTATAATGGGCTTCAGCTTCATCCATCTCATTAGGACTGGTTCAAATGAATTCTTTTAATGGCTGAGTAATATTCCATGGTGTATATGTACCACAGCTTCCTTATCCATTCATCTGCTGATGGGCATCTAGGTTGCTTCCATGTCCTGGCTATTATAAACAGTGCTGCGATGAACATTGGGGTGCACGTGTCTCTTTCAGTTCTGGTTTCCTCAGTGTGTATGCCCAGAAGTGGGATTGCTGGGTCATATGGCAGTTCTATTTCCAGTTTTTTAAGAAATCTCCACACTGTTTTCCATAGCGGCTGTACTAGTTTGCATTCCCACCAACAGTGTAAGAGGGTTCCCTTTTCTCCACACCCTCTCCAGCATTTATTGCTTGTAGACTTTTGGATAGCAGCCATCCTGACTGGCGTGTAATGGTACCTCATTGTGGTTTTGATTTGTATTTCTCTAATAATGAGTGATGTTGAGCATCTTTTCATGTGTTTGTTAGCCATCTGTATGTCTTCTTTGGAGAAATGTCTGTTTAGTTCTTTGGCCCATTTTTTGACTGGGTCATTTATTTTTCTGGAATTGAGCTGCAGGAGTTGCTTGTATATTTTTGAGATTAATCCTTTGTCTGTTTCTTCATTTGCTATTATTTTCTCCCAATCTGAGGGCTGTCTTTTCACCTTACTTATAGTTTCCTTTGTAGTGCAAAAGCTTTTAAGTTTCATTAGCTCCCATTTGTTTAGTTTTGCTTATATTTCCAATATTCTGGGAGGTGGGTCATAGAGGATCTTGCTTTGATTTATGTCAGAGAGTGTTTTGCCTATGTTCTCCTCTAGGAGTTTTATAGTTTCTGGTCTTACATTTAGATCTTTAATCCATTTTGAGTTTATTTTTGTGTATGGTGTTAGAAAGTGTTCTAGTTTCATTCTTTTACAAGTGGTTGACCAGTTTTCCCAGCACCACTTGTTAAAGAGGTTGTCTTTTTTCCATTGTATATCCTTGCCTCCTTTGTCAAAGATAAGGTGTCCATAGGTTCGTGGATTTATCTCTGGGCTTTCTATTCTGTTCCATTGATCTATATTTCTGTCTTTGTGCCAGTACCATACTGTCTTGATGACTGTGGCTTTGTAGTAGAGTCTGAAGTCAGGCAGGTTGATTCCTCCAGCTCCATTCTTCTTTCTCAAGATTACTTTGGCTATTCGAGGTTTTTTGTATTTCCATACAAATTGTGAAATTCTTTGGTCTAGTTCTGTGAAAAATACCATTGGTAGCTTGATAGGGATTGCATTGAATCTATAGACTGCTTTGGGTAGAATAGCCATTTTGACAATATTAATTCTTCCAATCCATGAACACGGTATGTTTCTCCATCTGTTTGTGTCCTCTTTGATTTCTTTCATCAGTGTTTTATAGTTTTCTATGTATAGGTCCTTTGTTTCTTTAGGTAGATATACTCCTAAGTATTTTATTCTTTTTGTTGCAATGGTGAATGGTATTGTTTCCTTAATTTCTCTGTCTGTTTTTTCATTGTTAGTATATAGGAATGCAAGGGATTTCTGTGTGTTAATTTTATATCCTGCAACTTTACTATATTCATTGATTAGTTCTAGTAATTTTCTGGTAGAATCTTTAGGGTTTTCTATGTAGAGGATCATGTCATCTGCAAACAGTGAGAGTTTTACTTCTTCTTTTCCTATCTGGATTCCTTTTACTTCTTTTTCTGCTCTGATTGCTGTGGCCAGAACTTCCAACACTATGTTGAATAGTAGTGGTGAGAGTGGGCACCCTTGTCTTGTTCCTGATTTCAGGGGAAATGCCTTCAATTTTCACACCTTCTGAAGATCTTCATATTTTTCACACCTTTTCAGGCTCTTCATGTTTTGAACACAGTTTCATGCTCCTCATATTTTTCACATATTTTTATGCTCTTCATATTTTTCACATATTTTCAGGCTATTCATGTTTCTCAAAACCGTTTCATGCTCCTCATATTTTTGACACCTTTTGAAGCTCTTCATATTTTTCACACCTTTTCACGCTCTTCTTGTTTTTGAACACCGCTTCATGCTCCTCCTATTTTTGAGACAGTTTCATGCTCCTCATGTTTTTGACACCTTTTGAAGCTTTTCATATTTTTCAAACCTTTTCAGGCTCTTCATTTTTTTTCAACACCACTTCATGCTCCTCCTATTTTTCAGACCGTTTCATGCTCATCTAATTTTTGACACCTTTTGAAGCTCTTCATATTTTTCACAACTTTTGAAGCTCTTCATATTTTTCACAACTTTTGAAGCTCTTCATATTTTTCACACGTTTTCAGGCCTTCATGTTTTTCAACACCGCTTCATGCTCCTCCTATTTTTCAGACAGTTTAATTCTCCTCATGTATTTCACACTTTTTGAAACTGTTCATGTTTTTCACACCTTTTCAGGCTCTTCATGTTTTTGAACACCATTTCATGCTCCTCCTATTTTTCAGACCGTTTAATTCTCCTCATGTATTTCACACTTTTTAAAACTGTTCATATTTTTCACACCTTTTCAGGCTCTTCATGTTTTTAACACCATTTCATGCTCCTCATATTTTGCAGACCGTTTCATTCTCCTCATATTTTTGACACCTTTTGAAGCTCTTCATATATTTCACACATTTTAAGGCTTTTCATTTTTGTTAACACCACTTCATGCTCCTCCTATTTTTCAGACCATTTCATGCTCATCTCATTTTGACACCTTTTGAAGCTCTTCATATATTTCACAGCTTTTGAAGCTTTTCATATTTTTCACACCTTTCAGGCTCTTCATGATTTTCAACACCGCTTCATGCTCCTCCTATTTTTCAGACCGTTTCATGCTCATCTCATTTTTGACGCCTTTGGAAGCTCTTCATATTTTTCACACGTTTTCAGACTCTTCATGTTTTTCAACACTGCTTCATCCTCCTCCTATTTTTCAGATCTTTTCATGCTCCTCATATTTTTGACACCTTTAGAATCTCTTCATATTTTTCACACCTTTTCAGGCGCTTCATGTTTTTCAAAAACGCTTCATGCTCCTCCTATCTTTCAGACTGTTTAATCCTCCTCATGTATTTCACACCTTTTGAAGCTCTTCATATTTTTCACACCTTTTCAGGCTCTTCATGTTTTTGAACACCATTTCATGCTCCTCCTATTTTGCAGACCGTTTCATTCTCCACATATTTTTGACAACTTTTGAAGCTCTTCATATTTTTCACACCTTTTCAGGCTCTTTAGGTTTTCTAACACCGCTTTATGCTCCTCCTATTTTTCAGACCGTTTCATGCTCCATATATTTTTGGCACCTTTTGAAGCTCTTCATATTTTTCACAGCTTTTCAGGCTCTTCATGTTTTTGAACACTGTTTCATGCTCCTCTTATATTTGACACATTTTGAAGCTCTTCATATTTTTCACACCATTTCACGCTCTTCATTTTTTATCACCGTTTTATGCTCCTCCTATTTTTCAGACCGTTTAATGCTCCACATGTATTTCACACCTTTTGAAGCTCTTCATATTTTTCACACCTTTTGAAGCTCTTCATATTTTTCACATGTTTTCAGGCCTTCATGTTTTTCAACACCGCTTAATGCTCCTCCTATTTTTCAGACCGTTTAATCCTCCTCATGTATTTCAACCTTTTTGAAGCTCTTCATATTTTTCACACCTTTTCAGGCTCTTCATGTTTTTGAACACGGCTTCATGCTCCTCCTATTTTTCAGACCGTTTCATGCTCCTCATATTTTTGACACCTTTTGAAGCTCTTCATATTTTTCACACCTTTTCATGCTCTTCAGTTTTTGTCAACACCACTTCATGCTCCTCCTCTTTTTCAGACCGTTTAATCCTCCTCATGTATTTCACACTTTTTGAAGCTCTTCATATTTATCACACCTTTTGAAGCTCTTCATATTTTTCACACGTTTTCAGGCTCTTCATGTTTTTCAACACCGCTTCATGCTCCTCCTATTTTTCAGACCGTATCATGCTCCTCATATTTTTCACACCTTTTGAAGATCTTCATATTTTTCACACCTTTTCAGGCTATTCATTTTTTTGAACACCACTTCATGCTCCTTCTATTTTTCAGAGAGTTTCATGCTCCTCATGTATTTCACACCTTTTGAAGCTCTTCATATTTTTCACACCTTTTCAGGCTCTTCATGTTTTTGATCACCGTGTCATGCTCCTCCTATTTTTCAGACTGTTTCATGCTCCTCATATTTTTTTTTTTCCAGTGGGTTTTGTCATACATTGATATGAATCAGCCATGGATTTACATGTATTCCCAATCCCGATCCCCCCTCCCACCTCCCTCTCCCCCCGATTCCTCTGGGTCTTCCCAGAGCACCAGGCCAGAGCACTTGTCTCGTTCATCCCACCTGGGCTGGTGATCTGTTTCACCATAGATAGGATACATGCTGTTCTTTTGAAATATCCCACCCTCACATTCTCCCACAAAGTTCAAAAGTCTGTTCTGTATTTCTGTGTCTCTTTTTCTGTTCTGCATATAGGGTTATCGTTATCACCTTTCTAAATTCCATATACATGTGTCAGTATGCTGTAATGTTCTTTATCTTTCTGGCTTACTTCACTCTGTACAATGGGCTTCAGCTTCATCCATCTCATTAGGACTGGTTCAAATGAATTCTTTTAATGGCTGAGTAATATTCCATGGTGTATATGTACCACAGCTTCCTTATCCATTCATCTGCTGATGGGCATCTAGGTTGCTTCCATGTCCTGGCTATTATAAACAGTGCTGCGATGAACATTGGGGTGCACGTGTCTCTTTCAGTTCTGGTTTCCTCAGTGTGTATGCCCAGAAGTGGGATTGCTGGGTCATATGGCAGTTCTATTTCCAGTTTTTTAAGAAATCTCCACACTGTTTTCCATAGCGGCTGTACTAGTTTGCATTCCCACCAACAGTGTAAGAGGGTTCCCTTTTCTCCACACCCTCTCCAGCATTTATTGCTTGTAGACTTTTGGATAGCAGCCATCCTGACTGGCGTGTAATGGTACCTCATTGTGGTTTTGATTTGTATTTCTCTAATAATGAGTGATGTTGAGCATCTTTTCATGTGTTTGTTAGCCATCTGTATGTCTTCTTTGGAGAAATGTCTGTTTAGTTCTTTGGCCCATTTTTTGATTGGGTCATTTATTTTTCTGGAATTGAGCTGCAGGAGTTGCTTGTATATTTTTGAGATTAATCCTTTGTCTGTTTCTTCATTTGCTATTATTTTCTCCCAATCTGAGGGCTGTCTTTTCACCTTACTTATAGTTTCCTTTGTAGTGCAAAAGCTTTTAAGTTTCATTAGCTCCCATTTGTTTAGTTTTGCTTATATTTCCAATATTCTGGGAGGTGGGTCATAGAGGATCTTGCTTTGATTTATGTCAGAGAGTGTTTTGCCTATGTTCTCCTCTAGGAGTTTTATAGTTTCTGGTCTTACATTTAGATCTTTAATCCATTTTGAGTTTATTTTTGTGTATGGTGTTAGAAAGTGTTCTAGTTTCATTCTTTTACAAGTGGTTGACCAGTTTTCCCAGCACCACTTGTTAAAGAGGTTGTCTTTTTTCCATTGTATATCCTTGCCTCCTTTGTCAAAGATAAGGTGTCCATAGGTTCGTGGATTTATCTCTGGGCTTTCTATTCTGTTCCATTGATCTATATTTCTGTCTTTGTGCCAGTACCATACTGTCTTGATGACTGTGGCTTTGTAGTAGAGTCTGAAGTCAGGCAGGTTGATTCCTCCAGCTCCATTCTTCTTTCTCAAGATTACTTTGGCTATTCGAGGTTTTTTGTATTTCCATACAAATTGTGAAATTCTTTGGTCTAGTTCTGTGAAAAATACCATTGGTAGCTTGATAGGGATTGCATTGAATCTATAGACTGCTTTGGGTAGAATAGCCATTTTGACAATATTAATTCTTCCAGTCCATGAACACGGTATGTTTCTCCATCTGTTTGTGTCCTCTTTGATTTCTTTCATCAGTGTTTTATAGTTTTCTATGTATAGGTCCTTTGTTTCTTTAGGTAGATATACTCCTAAGTATTTTATTCTTTTTGTTGCAATGGTGAATGGTATTGTTTCCTTAATTTCTCTGTCTGTTTTTTCATTGTTAGTATATAGGAATGCAAGGGATTTCTGTGTGTTAATTTTATATCCTGCAACTTTACTATATTCATTGATTAGTTCTAGTAATTTTCTGGTAGAATCTTTAGGGTTTTCTATGTAGAGGATCATGTCTTCTGCAAACAGTGAGAGTTTTACTTCTTCTTTTCCTATCTGGATTCCTTTTACTTATTTTTCTGCTCTGATTGCTGTGGCCAGCACTTCCAACACTATGTTGAATAGTAGTGGTGAGAGTGGGCACCCTTGTCTTGTTCCTGATTTCAGGGGAAATGCCTTCAATTTTCACACCTTCTGAAGATCTTCATATTTTTCACACCTTTTCAGGCTCTTCATGTTTTGAACACAGTTTCATGCTCCTCATATTTTTCACATATTTTTATGCTCTTCATATTTTTCACATATTTTCAGGCTATTCATGTTTCTCAAAACCGTTTCATGCTCCTCATATTTTTGACACCTTTTGAAGCTCTTCATATTTTTCACACCTTTTCAGGCTCTTCTTGTTTTTGAACACCGCTTAATGCTCCTCCTATTTTTGAGACAGTTTCATGCTCCTCATATTTTTGACACCTTTTGAAGCTTTTCATATTTTTCAAACCTTTTCAGGCTCTTCATTTTTTTTCAACACCACTTCATGCTCCTCCTATTTTTCAGACCGTTTCATGCTCATCTAATTTTTGACACCTTTTGAAGCTCTTCATATTTTTCACAACTTTTGAAGCTCTTCATATTTTTCACAACTTTTGAAGCTCTTCATATTTTTCACACGTTTTCAGGCCTTCATGTTTTTCAACACCGCTTCATGCTCCTCCTATTTTTCAGACAGTTTAATTCTCCTCATGTATTTCACAATTTTTGAAACTGTTCATATTTTTCACACCTTTTCAGGCTCTTCATGTTTTAACACCATTTCCTGCTCCTCATATTTTGAAGACCGTTTCATTCTCCTCATATTTTTGACACCTTTTGAAGCTCTTCATATATTTCACACATTTTAAGGCTTTTCATTTTTGTTAACACCACTTCATGCTCCTCCTATTTTTCAGACCATTTCATGCTCATCTCATTTGACACCTTTTGAAGCTCTTCATATATTTCACATCTTTTGAAGCTTTTCATATTTTTCACACCTTTTCAGGCTCTTCATGATTTTCAACACCGCTTCATGCTCCTCCTATTTTTCAGACCGTTTCATGCTCATCTCATTTTTGACGCCTTTGGAAGCTCTTCATATTTTTCACACGTTTTCAGACTCTTCATGTTTTTCAACACCGCTTCATCCTCCTCCTTTTTTTAAGACCGTGTCATGCTCCTCATATTTTTGACACCTTTTGAAGCTCTTCGTATTTTTCACACCTTTACAGGCTCTTCATGTTTTTGAACACCGCATCATGCTACGCCTATTTTTCAGACCGTTTCATGCTCCTCATATTTTTGACACCTTTTGAAGCTTTCCATATTTTTCACACCTTTTCAGGCACTTCATATTTTTCAACACCGCTTCATGCTCCTCCTATTTTCAGACCGTTTAATGCTCCACATGTATTTCACACCTTTTGAAGCTCTTCATATTTTTCACACCTTTTGCATCTCTTCATATTTTTCATACTTTTTCAGGCTCTTAATGTTTTGGAACACCGCTTCATGCTCCTCCTATTTTTCAGACCGTTTCTTGCTCCTCATGTTTTTAACCCTATTGAATCTCTTCATATTTTTCACAACTTTTCAGGCTCTTCAGTTTTTTGAACACGGCTTCATGCTCCTCGTATTTTTCAGACCGTTTCATGCTCCTCAGATATTTCACACCGTTTGAAGCTCTTCATATTTTTCACACGTTTTCAGGCTCTTCAGGTTTTTGAACACCGCTTCATGCTTCTCCTATTTTTCAGAACTTTTCATGCTCCTCATATTTTTGACACGTTTTGAAACACTTCATATTTTTCACACCTTTTCAGGCTCTTCATATTTGTGAACACTGCTTCATGCTCCTCCTATTTTCATACGGTTTCATGCTCCTCATGTTTTTGAGACGTTTTGAAGCTCTTCATATTTTTCATACCTTTTCAGGCTCTTCATGTTTTTGAACACCGTTTCATGCTCCTCCTTTTTTTCATATCGTTTCATGCTCCTCATATTTTTGACACCTTTTGAAGCTCGTCATATTTTTCACACCTTTTCAGGCTCTTCATGTTTTTCAACACCGCTTCATGCTCCTCCTATTTTTCAGACCGTTTCATGCTCCATATATTTTTGGCACCTTTTGAAGCTCTTCATAATTTTCACAGCTTTTCAGGCTCTTCATGTTTTTGAAAACTGTTTCATGCTCCTCTTATATTTGACACATTTTGAAGCTCTTCATATTTTTCACACCATTTCACGCTCTTCATTTTTTATCACCGTTTCATGCTCCTCCTATTTTTCAGACCGTTTAGGGCTCCACATGTATTTCACACCTTTTGAAGCTCCTCATATTTTTCACACCTTTTCAGGCTCTTCTTGTTTTTGAACACCGCTTCATACTCCTCCTATTTTTCAGACCGTTTAATGCTCCACATGTATTTCACACCTTTTGAAGCTCCTCATATTTTTCACACCTTTTCAGGCTCTTCTTGTTTTTGCACACCGCTTCATGCTCCTCCTATTTTTCAGACCGTTTAATGCTCCACATGTATTTCACACCTTTTGAAGCTCCTCATATTTTTCACACCTTTTCAGGCTCTTTTTGTTTTTCAACACCGCTTCATGCTCCTCCTATTTTTCAGACCGTTTAATCCTCCTCATGTATTTCACACCTTTTGAAGCTCTTCATATTTTTCACACCTTTTCAGGCTCTTCATGTTTTTCCACACCACTTCATGCTTCTCCTATTTTTCAGCCCGTTTCATGCTCCTCATGTATTTCACACCTTTTGAAGCTCTTCATATTTTTCACACCTTTTCAGGCTCTTCATGTTTTTGATCACCGTTTCATGCTCCTGCTATTTTTCAGACCGTTTCATGCTCCGCATATATTTGAAATTTTTTGAAGCTCTTCATATTTTTCAAACATTTTCAGGCTCTTCATTTTTTTGAACACCGCTTCATGCTCCTCCTATTTTTCAGACCGTTTCATGCTCCTCATATTTTTGACAGGTTTGGAAGCTCTTCATAATTTTCACACCATTTCAGGCTCTTCATGTTTTTGAACATGGCTTCATGCTCCTCCGATTTTCAGACCGTTTCATACTCCTCATAATTTTGACACCTTTTGAAGCTCTTCATATTTTTTACACGTTTTCATGCTCTTCATGTTTTTCAACACCGCTTCATGCTCCCCCTTTTTTCAGACCGTTTAATGCACCTCATATTTTTCACACCTTTTGAAGCTCTTCATATTTTTCACACCTTTTCAGGCTCTTCATGTTTTTCAACACCGCTTCATGCTCCTCCTATTTTTCAGAACGATTCATACTCCTCATATTTATGACACGTTTGGAAGCTCTTCATATTTTTCACACCTTTTCAGTCTCTTCATGTTTTTGAACACCGCTTCATGTTCCTCCTATTTTTCAGACCGTTTCATGCTCATCTAATTTTTGACACCTTTTGAAACTCTTCATATTTTTAACACCTTTTGAAGCTCTTCATATTTTTCACACCTTTTCAGGCTCTTCATGTTTTTCAACACCCCTTCTTGGTTCTCCTATTTTTCAGACCGTTTCATGCTCCTCATAATTTTGACACTTTTTGAAGCTCTTCATATTTTTCACACCTTTTCAGGCTCTTCATGTTTTTCAACACTGCTTCATGCTCCTCCTATTTTTTAGACCGTTTCATGCTCCTCATATTTTTGACTAGTTTTGAAGCTCTTCATTTTTTTCACACCTTTTCAGGCTCTTCATTTTTTTGAACACGGCTTCATGCTACTGTTATTTTTCAGACCGTTTCATGCTCCTCATATTTTTGACACCTTTTGAAGCTCTTCATATTTTTCACATCTTTTCAGGCTCTTCTTGTTTTTGAACACCGCTTCATGCTCCTCCTATTTTTGAGACAGTTTCATGCTCCTCATATTTTTGACACCTTTTGAAGCTTATCATATATTTCAAACCTTTTCAGGCTCTTCATTTTTTTCAACACCACTTCATGCTCCTCCTATTTTTCAGACCGTTTCATGCTCATCTAATTTTTGACACCTTTTGAAGCTCTTCATATTTTTCACAACTTTTGAAGCTCTTCATATTTTTCACAACTTTTGAAGCTCTTCATATTTTTCACACGTTTTTCAGGCCTTCATGTTTTTCAACACCGCTTCATGCTCCTCCTATTTTTCAGACAGTTTAATTCTCCTCATGTATTTCAAACTTTTTGAAACTGTTCATATTTTTCACACCTTTTCAGGCTCTTCATGTTTTTGAACACCATTTCATGCTCCTCCTATTTTGCAGACCGTTTCATTCTCCTCATATTTTTGACACCTTTTGAAGCTCTTCATATGTTTCACACATTTTAAGGCTTTTCATTTTTTTCAACAACACTTCATGCTCCTCCTATATTTCAGACCCTTTCATGCTCATCTCATTTTGACACCTTTTGAAGCTCTTCATATTTTTCACATCTTTTGAAGCTTTTCATATTTTTCACACCTTTTCAGGCTCTTCATGATTTTCAACCCCGCCCATGCTCCTCCTATCTTTCAGACCGTTTCATGCTCATCTCATTTTTGACACCTTTTGAAGCTCTTCATATTTTTCACACCTTTTCAGGCTCTTCATGTTTTGAACACAGTTTCATGCTCCTCATATTTTTCACATATTTTTATGCTCTTCATATTTTTCACATATTTTCAGGCTATTCATGTTTCTCAAAACCGTTTCATGCTCCTCATACTTTTCACAAATTTTTATGCTCTTCATATTTTTCACATATTTTCAGGCTATTCATGTTTCTCAAAACCATTTCATGCTCCTCATATTTTTGACTAGTTTTGAAGCTCTTCATTTTTTTCACACCTTTTCAGGCTCTTCATTTTTTTGAACACGGCTTCATGCTACTGTTATTTTTCAGACCGTTTCATGCTCCTCATATTTTTGACACCTTTTGAAGCTCTTCATATTTTTCACACCTTTTCAGGCTCTTCAGTTTTTGTCAACACCACTTCATGCTCCTCCTATTTTTCAGACCGTTTAATCCTCCTCATGTATTTCACACTTTTTGAAGCTCTTCATATTTTTCACACCTTTTGAAGCTCTTCATATTTTTCACACGTTTTCAGGCTCTTCATGTTTTTCAACACCGCTTCATTTTCTTCCTATTTTTCAGACCGTATCATGCTCCTCATATTTTTCACACCTTTTGAAAATCTTCATATTTTTCACACCTTTTCAGGCTATTGATGTTTTTGAACACCACTTCATGCTCCTTCTATTTTTCAGAGAGTTTCATGCTCCTCATGTATTTTACACCTTTTGAAGCTCTTCATATTTTTCACACCTTTTCAGGCTCTTCATGTTTTTGATCACCGTGTCATGCTCCTCCTATTTTTCAGACTGTTTCGTGCTCCTCATATTTTTTTTTTCCAGTGGGTTTTGTCATACATTGATATGAATCAGCCATGGATTTACATGTATTCCCAATCCCGATCCCCCCTCCCACCTCCCTCTCCCCCCGATTCCTCTGGGTCTTCCCAGTGCACCAGGCCGGAGCACTTGTCTCGTTCAACCCACCTGGGCTGGTGATCTGTTTCACCATAGATAGGATACATGCTGTTCTTTTGAAATATCCCACCCTCACATTCTCCCACAAAGTTCAAAAGTCTGTTCTGTATTTCTGTGTCTCTTTTTCTGTTCTGCATATAGGGTTATCGTTATCACCTTTCTAAATTCCATATACATGTGTCAGTATGCTGTAATGTTCTTTATCTTTCTGGCTTACTTCACTCTGTATAATGGGCTTCAGCTTCATCCATCTCATCAGGACTGGTTCAAATGAATTCTTTTTAATGGCTGAGTAATATTCCATGGTGTATATGTACCACAGCTTCCTTATCCATTCATCTGCTGATGGGCATCTAGGTTGCTTCCATGTCCTGGCTATTATAAACAGTGCTGCGATGAACATTGGGCTGCACGTGTCTCTTTCAGTTCTGGTTTCCTCAGTGTGTATGCCCAGAAGTGGGATTGCTGGGTCATATGGCAGTTCTATTTCCAGTTTTTTAAGAAATCTCCACACTGTTTTCCATAGCGGCTGTACTAGTTTGCATTCCCACCAACAGTGTAAGAGGGTTCCCTTTTCTCCACACCCTCTCCAGCATTTATTGCTTGTAGACTTTTGGATAGCAGCCATCCTGACTGGCGTGTAATGGTACCTCATTGTGGTTTTGATTTGTATTTCTCTAATAATGAGTGATGTTGAGCATCTTTTCATGTGTTTGTTAGCCATCTGTATGTCTTCTTTGGATAAATGTCTGTTTAGTTCTTTGGCCCACTTTTTGATTGGGTCATTTATTTTTTCTGGAATTGAGCTGCAGGAGTTGCTTGTATATTTTTGAGATTAATCCTTTGTCTGTTTCTTCATTTGCTATTATTTTCTCCCAATCTGAGGGCTGTCTTTTCACCTTACTTATAGTTTCCTTTGTAGTGCAAAAGCTTTTAAGTTTCATTAGGTCCCATTTGTTTAGTTTTGCTTATATTTCCAATATTCTGGGAGGTGGGTCATAGAGGATCTTGCTTTGATTTATGTCAGAGAGTGTTTTGCCTATGTTCTCCTCTAGGAGTTTTATAGTTTCTGGTCTTACATTTAGATCTTTAATCCATTTTGAGTTTATTTTTGTGTATGGTGTTAGAAAGTGTTCTAGTTTCATTCTTTTACAAGTGGTTGACCAGTTTTCCCAGCACCACTTGTTAAAGAGGTTGTCTTTTTTCCATTGTATATCCTTGCCTCCTTTGTCAAAGATAAGGTGTCCATAGGTTCGTGGATTTATCTCTGGGCTTTCTATTCTGTTCCATTGATCTATATTTCTGTCTTTGTGCCAGTACCATACTGTCTTGATGACTGTGGCTTTGTAGTAGAGTCTGAAGTCAGGCAGGTTGATTCCTCCAGCTCCATTCTTCTTTCTCAAGATTACTTTGGCTATTCGAGGTTTTTTGTATTTCCATACAAATTGTGAAATTCTTTGGTCTAGTTCTGTGAAAAATACCATTGGTAGCTTGATAGGGATTGCATTGAATCTATAGACTGCTTTGGGTAGAATAGCCATTTTGACAATATTAATTCTTCCAGTCCATGAACACGGTATGTTTCTCCATCTGTTTGTGTCCTCTTTGATTTCTTTCATCAGTGTTTTATAGTTTTCTATGTATAGGTCCTTTGTTTCTTTAGGTAGATATACTCCTAAGTATTTTATTCTTTTTGTTGCAATGGTGAATGGTATTGTTTCCTTAATTTCTCTGTCTGTTTTTTCATTGTTAGTATATAGGAATGCAAGGGATTTCTGTGTGTTAATTTTATATCCTGCAACTTTACTATATTCATTGATTAGCTCTAGTAATTTTCTGGTAGAGTCTTTAGGGTTTTCTATGTAGAGGATCATGTCATCTGCAAACAGTGAGAGTTTTACTTCTTCTTTTCCTATCTGGATTCCTTTTACTTCTTTTTCTGCTCTGATTGCTGTGGCCAGAACTTCCAACACTATGTTGAATAGTAGTGGTGAGAGTGGGCACCCTTGTCTTGTTCCTGATTTCAGGGGAAATGCCTTCAATTTTGACACTTTCTGAAGATCTTCATATTTTTCACACCTTTTCAGGCTCTTCATGTTTTGAACACAGTTTCATGCTCCTCATATTTTTCACATATTTTTATGCTCTTCATATTTTTCACATATTTTCAGGCTATTCATGTTTCTCAAAACCGTTTCATGCTCCTCATATTTTTCACATATTTTTATGCTCTTCATATTTTTCACATATTTTCAGGCTATTCATGTTTCTCAAAACCGTTTCATGCTCCTCATATTTTTGACACCTTTTGAAGCTCTTCATATTTTTCACACCTTTTCAGGCTCTTCATGTTTTTGAACACCGCTTCATGCTCCTCCTATTTTTCAGACCGTTTCATGCTCCTCATATATTTCACACCTTTTGAAGCTCTTCATATTTTTCACACCGTTTCAGGCTTTTCTTGTGTTTGAACACCGCTTAATGCACCTCCTATATTTCACACCTTTTGAAGCTCTTCATATTTTTCACACCTTTTTAGGCTCTTCATGTTTTAGAACACCACTTCCTGCTCCTCCTATTTTTCAGACCGTTTAATGCTCCTCATATATTTCACACCTTTTGAAGCTCTTCATATTTTTCACACCTTTTCAGGCTCTTCATGTTTCTCAACACCGTTTCATGCTCCTCCTATATTTCACACCATTTCATGCTCCTCATATTTTTGACACCTTTTGAAGCTCTTCATATTTTTCACAACTTTTCAGGGTCTTCATTTTTTTGAACACCGCATCATGCTCCTCCTATTTTTCAGACTGTTTCATGCTCCTCATATTTTTGACACCTTTTGAAGCTCTTCACATTTTTCACACCTTTTCAGACGCTTCATGTTTTTGAACACTGCTTCATGTTCCTCCTCTTTTTCCGACCTTTTCATGCTCATCTCACTTTTGACACCTTTTGAAGCTCTTCATATTTTTCACACCTTTTGAAACTCTTCATATTCTTCACATGTTTTCAGGCTCTTCATGATTTTCAACACCGCTTCTTGCTCCTCATGTTTTTCAGACCGTTTCATGTTCCTCATATTTTTCACACCTTTTGAAGCTCTTCATATTTTTCACACCTTTTCAGGCTCTTCATGTTTTTGAACACCATTTCATGCTGCTCCTATTTTTCAGACCGTTTCATGCTCCTCATATTTTTGACACCTTTTGAAGCTCTTCTTCATTTTCACACCTTTTCAGGCTCTTCATGTTTTTCAACACCACTTCATGTTCCTAGTATTTTTCAGATCTTTTCATGCTCCTCATATTTTTCACACCTTTTGAATCTCTTCATATTTTTCACACCTTTTCAGGCTCTTCATGTTTTTGAACACCGCTTCATGCTCCTCCTATTTTTCAGACCGTTTCCTGCTCATCTAATTTTTGACACCTTTGAAAGCTCTTCATATTTTTCACACCTTTTGAAGCTCTTCATATTTTTCAACGTTTTCAGGCTATTCATGTTTTTCAACAGTGCTTCATGCTCCTCCGACTTTTCAGACCGTTTCATGCTCCTCATATTTTTACACCTTTTGAAGCTCTTCATATTTTTCACACCTTTTCAGGCTCTTCTTGTGTTTGAACACCGCTTCATGCACCTCCTATTTTTCACACATTTTGAAGCTCTTCATATTTTTCACACCGTTTCAGGCTCTTCTTGTGCTTGAACACCGCTTCATGCACCTCCTATTTTTCACACCTTTTGAAGCTCTTCATATTTTTCACACCTTTTCAGGCTCTTCTTGTGTTTGAACACCGCTTCATGCACCTCCTATTTTTCACACCTTTTGAAGCTCTTTATATTTTTCACACCTTTTCAGACTCTTCATGTTTTGAACACAGCTTCATTCTTCTTCTATTTTTCAGAGCGTTTCATGCTCCACATATTTTTCACACCTTTTGAAGCTCTTTATATTTTCACACCTTTTCATGCTCTTTATTTTTTTGAACACCACTTCAATCTCCTCCTATTTTTTAGAACGTTTCATGCTCATCTCAATTTTGACAGCTTTTGAAGCTCTTCATAATTTTCGCACCTTTTGAAGCTCTTCATATTTTTCACACCTTTTCAGACTCTTCATGTTTTGAACACCACTTCATGTTTCTTCTATTTTTCAGAGCGTTTCATGCTCCTCATATTTTTCACACCTTTTGAAGCTCTTTATATTTTCACACTTTTTCAGGCTGTTCCTATTTTTGAACACCGTTTCATGCTCCTCCTATTTTTCGGACCGTTTCATGCTCCTCATATTTTTGACGCCTTTTGAAGCTCTTCATATTTTTCACACCTTTTCAGGCTTTTCATGTATTTGAACACGCTTCATGCTTCTCCATGTTTGCAGACCGTTTTTTGCTCCTCATATTTTTGACACCTTTTGAAAATCTTCATATTTTTCACACGTTTTCAGCTCTTCATGTTTTCAACACCGCTTCATGCTCTTCCTATTATTCAGACAGTTTCAAGCTCATCTCATTTTTGACAAGTTTTGAAGCTTTTCATATTTTTCACAACATTTCAGGCTCTTCATGTTTTTGAACAATGCTTCATGCTCCTCCTAAATTTCAGAGAATTTCATGCTCCTCATGTATTTCACACCCTTTAAAGCTCTTCATATTTTTCACACCTTTTCAGGCTCTTCATGTTTTTGATCACTGTTCCATGCTCCTCCTATTTTTCAGACCGTTTCATGCTCCTCATATTTGCCACCTTTTGAAGCTCTTCATATTTTTCACACCTTTTCATGCTCATCAGGTTTCTGAACACCACAACATGATTCTCCTATTTTGCAGAGCGTTTCATGCTCCTCATATTTTTGACACCTTTTGAAGCTCTTCATATTTTTCACACCTTTTCAGGCACTTCATGTTTTTCAACACCGCTTCATGCTCCTCCTATTTTTCAGACCGCTTCATGCTCATCTCATTTTTGACACATTTGAAGCTCTTCATATTTTTCACACGTTTTCATGCTCTTCATGTTTTTCAACCCCGCCTCATGCTCCACCTATTTTTCAGACCGTTTCATGCTCATCTCATTTTTGACACCTTTTCAAGCTTTTCATATTTTTCACAATTTTTCAGGCTCTTCATGTTTTTGAACACCGCTTCATGCTCCTCCTATTTTTCAGACCGTATCCTGCTCCTCATATTATTCACACCTATTGAAGCTCTTCATATTTTTCACACCTTTTAAGACTCTTCATGTTTTTGAACACCACTTCATGCTCCTCCTATTTTTCAGAGAGTTTCATGCTCCTCATGTATTTCACACCTTTTTAAGCTCTTCATATTTTTCACACCTTTTCAGGCTCTTCATGTTTTTCCACACCACTTCATGCTTCTCCCATTTTTCAGACCGTTTCATGCTCCTCATGAATTTCACACCTTTTGAAGCTCTTCATATTTTTCACACCTTTTCAGGCTCTTCATGTTTTTCCACACCACTTCATGCTTCTCCCATTTTTCAGACCGTTTCATGCTCCTCATATTTTTGACCCCTTTTGAAACTCTTCATATTTTTCACACCTTTTCAGGCTCTTCATGTTTTTGAACACCGCTCATGATCCTCCTAATTTTCAGAACGTTTCATGCTCCTCATATTTTTGACCCCTTTTGAAGCTCTTCATATTTTTCACACCTTTTCAGGCTCTTCATGTTTTTGATCACCGTTTCATGCTCCTCCTATTTTTCAGAACGTTTCATGCTCCTCATATTTTTGACATCTTTTGAACCT